>NC_137678.1:34145328-34220328 GCF_963989245.1 Nansenia antarctica | reverse complement strand
TCACAGCGAACCACAACAGGTTCAAGGCGTTTCAGTCCAGCTCCTTCATCCATGATGGCCGGATGTTTGGGATCCAATACGGCACGGGTCACCTGATGGGTGTCATGGCCAGGGACATCCTCAAGGTGGCGCTGTCCTCCCCAATTTCCCCCCTCACACACACACACACACACACACATTCTAATCTCTAGTCTAGCGTAGATGGATTTGAAGACAGCCTCATTATTAGACTGGTTTTAAAAATATGATTATTGTGGGAAATACAGCTGTCCATTTACATGAATCATTACCTGAATTATTGTCTGTCTGTGTATTATGTTGTGGTTGTGTTATGGTTGTAGTTATGTTGTGGTTGTGTTGTGGTTGTGTTATGATTGTCTTGTTGTTGTGTTGTGGTTGTGTTGTGGTTGTATTATGATTGTGTTGTGGTTTTATTATGGTTGTGTTGTGGCTGTGTTGTGGTTGTGTTATGGTTGTGTTGTGGTTATTCAGATAGGCTCCGTGACCGTGCTGAACCAGGAGTTTGGGGAGTCGGTGTATGAGCCAGGGTTTGTGTTCGTAATGGCCAGGTTTGACGGGGTCCTGGGCCTGGCCTACCCGTCCCTGGCAGAGGAGCTGGGAAACCCCGTATTCGACAGCATGATGGCACAGAAGACCCTCGACCAACCACTGTTCTCCTTCTACCTCAGCAAGTAGGTGATGAAGATGATGATGATGAGGATGAAGGGAAGGTGAAGGTGAAGGTGAAGGTCAAGGTGATGATGATGATGATGATAGTGATGGTGAGGATGATGAAGGTGATGATGAAAGTGATGATGATGATAGTGTGATGATGATGAAGGTGATGATGAAAGTGATTGTGATGATGATGATGATGATAGTGATGATAATGATGGTGATGATGATGATGATGACTATGATGAAGGTGGTGATGATGATGATGATGATGATGATGAAGGTGATGTTCCAGGAGTAAGACAGCGGACCCGGAGGGAGAGCTGTTGCTAGGGGGGACTGATGAAGCTCTGTACAGCGGACCGATCAACTGGGTTCCTGTGACGATGAAAGGCTACTGGCAGGTCAAGATGGACAGGTCAGACACACACACACACACACACACACACACACACACACACAGCAGAGAACATCCACTCACTCTGGTCCTAATGCCCGGTTAACCTTGTGTGCATGTGTCTCTGTGTGTGTGTGTGTGTGTGTGTGTGTGTGTGTGTGTGTGTGTGTGTGTGTGTGTGCAGTGTACAGGTCCAGGGCGCGTCGTCCTTCTGCCCCCACGGCTGCCAGGCCATCGTTGACACAGGGACGTCCCTGATCGCTGGACCCCTCAGTGACGTCATCACCCTGCACCAGCTCATAGGGGCCACACCCACCTCCATAGGAGAGGTAAGACTGACAGGTCTATCAGCCAATCCCTAGTCCCCCTCGGGCCACTCGTAAATGAAGGCCAACTTGAGGGATTGTTGATGAGGGAGTGAGGTGATTTTAGATTGCTAGAATGCTAACACAGTCTTGTGGCTAGGCTTTAGCTTAGCGTGCTAACACAGTCTTGTAGCTAGGCTTTAGCTTAGCGTGCTAACACAGTCTTGTAGCTAGGCTTTAGCTTAGCATGCTAACACAGTCTTGTGTGTTAGTGTGTGCTGTAGTTCTGTGTCTTGTTAATGCCTAGGCTTTAGCTTAACGGGCTAACACAGTGTGTGTGTGTGTCTGTGTGTCTGTCTGTGTGTTGTTGTTGTTGTTATTATTGTTGTTGCAGTACTTGATCGACTGCGCCAGGTTGTCCAGTCTGCCCTCGGTGACCTTCACTCTGAACGGCGTGGAGTACACCCTGACTGCAGACTCCTACGTCAGGAAGGTGGGCCCCCAAACACACAGACACACAGACACACACACACACACACACCGACACTCACCATCCCCCCCCCTCCAGGAGCTGCTGGGGGACAGGCAGGTGTGTTTCAGTGGCTTCATGGCGGTGGACCTCGCCTCCTCCCTGGGGCCGCTGTGGATCCTGGGAGACGTCTTCCTGTCTGAGTACTACAGCGTCTACGACCGCGGCCAGGACCGGGTGGGACTGGCCCGCGCACGCCACACACGCTAGCCCGCTAGCTCCCTTGCCCGCTAGCTAAGGTTTATGAGCGTGAGTTATGATGAAACAGTAACATGAAGCTCAATGACATGAATAAAACTTTGTTATCTCTTCCATCTGTCTGAGGACAGTTCATGTTGACATGTCATTAACACTAGAACAGCCATGGTGTGAGTAAATTAAAAAATATATATTTTTGCACTCGATCAAATTTCAGGACCCTCCTTTCATGACTTTTCATAGATATGTGCATTCTACCACCCAGTATCCTTACATTTTCAAAATCACATCAGGATAAGCTAGTATAAAGATATTTTGCAGTTCCGTGTAGGAGGCAGTCTAGTTTAAAAGACAGCAAACTAGTGGTCGTTGTGTGTAAATAGCAGCTTTCCATTGTAAAGACTATGGTCATTTGACCCCCCAGGCAGTTCTTATAGTAGGTAAAATAGGCACAGGTGTCCTAGTGTTAAAGGCTCATTGTGTGTCTTTGTGTTTGGATTTGACAAACGTTTACCTCACCTGACACTGAATAACGACAGAATGGATACTTGTGATCTTCTATCCAGGTACAGCAGCAGCAACAATACACACAACCTCTCAGTGACAGTATAAACAACAACACTGTAGTAACATAGTAGTAACATACAGTAGTAACATCTGTAGTAACATGAATAATAATAATAAGAAGATTGTTTTATTTGACATGCAATCAAGTTGTTATAATTTGTGTGTTTTTTTGCTCTAGGCCACAGGGTCAGCCATAGTCGGCGCCCCTGGAGCAATTCGAGGTTAAGTGCCTTGCTCAAGGGAACATGCAGCTCCCTCCTGAGGCAGGGATATCATATCGTTAGCCTCATAGCCTAAGTCATATTTTGGCCAACTTGAGATATCTGCCTTACTCTACTCTCCTAACACTGCTGATTCACTGTCCATTATTGCCTATGCCATCAGCCAGATGCTTGTTACATTCCAAAATCATCTCATCATTCCAAGTCATCTCTTTGACAAGATCGGCTCGGCTGACGACAAGTGAAGCATGACTTAGGCAATTATGCTATGAGGCTAACGATATTATATATATTACAAGTACTGAGACAACCAAATGTAGATTGGCATCTAACCAGATCAGTGCAAATAGTGGCATAGTGCAAGTAACATGATATGTGACACGGTCTGCTGAAAAGGGCTGTGTATCGGCAATTCTCAAGTCGCTCAAATGACAAACAAAAGGCTTGTAAACAAACGTACGTTTTAGGACGTGTTCAAAAGCAAGGACTGTGATCATCTAATTATGTGTAGTTATGTGTTTTTAGCATGTTGGTGTTCTATCACCGTGTTGTGATGTGCTAAACATGCAGTCATTATGTTCATAGCGATGTTCCTTTTTAGCCAGCTAGCTATTAGCAGCCGTTTTGTGTGTGTTTTGATTCAGACCGATATTCTGGTGTGAGGTGTACCAACATTCAAATAAGCACTTTCATAATCTGGAAAAAACTGAAAAATGACCAATGACCACCTACTTGAGGACTTTTTAACCAGAACCTGTCACATATTGTTGACAATGCCTGGTTTTATAGTAAAAAGACAAAGCAGGTTGATGTGTGTGTGACCAGAGTGTGTGACCAGATTGTGTGACGAGAGTGAGTGTGTGTGTGTGTGTGTGTGTGTGTGTGTGTGTGTGTGTGTGACCAGAGTGTGTGAGCTCCTCTAGTCACCCTCCTCAGTATCTGAGGCCTGGAAGTCTGTGTCTGGGACCTGCAGTGCCTCTGTCTGGGCCTTCTCGTCAGACGAGCGGGGGGCTGTGGCCAGGCCCCTCCTCCTCCCAAGGCCCTTGGGGCTGGGCAGACTGCGCAGGGAGGCCTTGGAGCCCTGCCTGGAGTACTGGAAGCTCAGCTGGCGGCTCCTGGACTTGAAGCGCTCCTTGGGGATGCTCCAGCGGAACTTCTTGGGGCCCATCTCCGTGGGAGTGTCCAGGCCTCGAGCCCCCCCGGGGGTGGGGGCCATCTCCAATAATAGAGTCCCAGGCCTGTCCGAGGCCTGCTCCGCTCGCGCCGAAGTCCCGGTCCCGTTGCGGGGCTGTGCGGCGTAGTTCTCGTCCTCCGCGTCGTCATGGTTACCACCCAGGGGGGGGCTCACCACCAGGCGGGGGAGCCTGGCGGAGGAGGGGCTGCGTCGGGGCTCGGAGTCGGGGGAGGAGGGGGTGCTGCTCACCTCCCGCAGGGTGGCCAGGGTGTCCGGGGGGTGGGGGTGGGGGTTGAGGAGGCTGGGTCGTCTGGAGGGGGGAGGGCCGGCGGGGGAGGGCCGAGGAGGCTCCTCCCCCCCCGGGCGGACACGGTTGTCGGGTACGAAGGGGAAGAAGGCGCCGGTGATGTCGCTGCTGTGGCGTTTGAAGGCCGGCCGTGGCGAGGAGAGCTCCGGTGGGTCCTGGACGCTGAGCAGCCGCTTGACCCGGCCCAGAACTGACTCCTGACGCCGGTGGCGGAAGTCGTTGGGGATCAGGGTGTCCCCCTCGTCAAACTGGAGGATGTCAGACAGGCTGGGTGGGAGGGAGGGAGGGAGGGAGGGAGGGAGGGGGAGGGAGGGAGAGGGAGGGGGAGAGGGAGGGAGGGGGGGAGGGAGGAAGGGGGCAGGGAGTGAGGGGGGGAGGGAAGGAGGGAGGGGGGAGGGGGGAGGGAGGGTGGGAGTAAGGGGGGGAAGGGGGAGGGAGTGAGGGAGGAGGGAAGGAGGGAGAGAGGGAGAAGGAGGGAGGGGAGGAGAGGAGAGGGAGAGGCAGACATGGTTAACAACAGGATTATTATCACACATGTTTTCTATTGGAGTAGAACAGGGTTAGGGTGTGACAGGCTCCGCCCACACTGTCTTTGATTGGTGGGATACGTTTGAACAGAAACCGCTGCCAGGCCTATTAACCTTTAACCAGAGGCGCCCCGTCCATAGAGGCAACCAAGGCAATTGCTTGGGGCCACCAAACAAAAAGGGCCTCCAAATTTTTTTCCCCAAATTGTTTTTTTTCACATTTCTTTTTCCCAATTTTTTTTTTCCAGATGGGAGTGTTACATTAGTTTTCTTAAGATAGGATAATAAATAAATCTGTTAAATGGGCATTTGCCAAAGTAGCCTACTGTTAATCAGTATTTATCCTGTATAGAATAGAATAGAATAGACTCTATTGTCGTTGTACAGTTGCCTATACAATGAAATTGTAGTGGCTCTTCCGAAGGTGCAAAAAAACAGAAAACATATTCACATATTCACAAACATATACACATATAAGATAAACATTTATGAACATGTCTTATGTCTACTGTTCAGTGTCTACTGTATGGTGTATATGAAGATGTTATGACGTTTTATCATGAAAATAATGAACAGCAAGCTAGATCCAAAACTAGGGCCGGTGGAGGAGGGCAATTGTCACATTGGACATTTATTGAATAGAACAGTCAAACTTGGCGACGTACAAAAAGAATCCATAAGCGATCAAAACCAGAAAAATAACAAACAATGCGTATAGAATATGCGTATAATGCGGTCAACAAAAATACATCGCTCCCCTCTCTCTCCACTACCACCATGCAAGGTGCGCAGGTGCTTAAATTACCTTGCAATATCACCCCCCATAACCATATGACTTCTCAATACGGTGATCTAGGCAATAAACAAACAATCAAAGTAAACTCACAATAAACCCATTAGCCTGTTATACTAAATACCCCCTAAATCATATTCATACCTCCTACAACACCTCAGGCCTTTGGGTCGGGTGGTTCATGGAGGCAGACTGAAAGGACACACATTCATTGCCTATTTCATAAATGTTCTCCATATAACGACGTCGATCATTGATCGGCAACGACACTATATAATTGTTTGCCTGTCTGGCTGGCCTGACTGCCCGGATTTGGGCAGTCTGGGGATTTACACGGCAAATCAAATGAAGAACTACAAATCCCTGATGACAGGGAGATGACGTATGACTGCTCTGATGAATCAACCCCATTTCATTATTTTCTCTATATAGCGACGTCGATCATTGATCGGCAACGACACTATACTATAATATAGTTTGCCTAACTGGCCATCGGATTTGGGCTCCTAATATCTAAAAAGCACTACGGTTTTCTTATTTTATCGGATTAAAGTAGCGAAGACCAGAAATTCCCATTGACCGCCAGTCAAACTTCTCCCCTTCTATCACCCAAAAAGGGGCGTGATCATTCTGATGACAGGGAGATGACGCGCAATTGCTCTGATGAATTGTAGTTTATTGATAGCTGGCTAGTCTCGCGGTGCCAGCCGTTTCCACTTCCGCTTTGCTCTCGCTCCAAACGTCTGGAGACCTTTATCCATAGAACGGATTCTATGTGCCGCCCGGAGCGAGCGGCAAATCTAGGACACTGATAGGCCGGACCGATGGGAAGCACCGCCCCCCCGTCCTTCTCATTGGTTCAGCGGGGCAGTTTTTTTTTTAAAGTTAACTATTCATTTGTTACGTATTTATTTGACATCTGGGTACAAAATATAAATAGTTAATACATCATGTAGCCTATATTAAAGCCTTTAAAAATGATTCATGATAAGATCCATCATTTACATGCATTTACATGCATCATTTACATGCTCCATGTTGCATGTAATTTGTATGCTACTTGTGGTCCAGTATGTCGCAATGTGTACTAGGTGTGCTACTGTACCTGTGGTCATGTACTGTTTTTACTGTTTTTATGTAATGTGCTTTGCATGTTTTTATGTGCTTTTATTATGTCAAATGTAATTGTTGTATTGTGGCTGTCTTGGCCAGGGCTCCTTTGTAAAAGAGACGCTAGTCTTTCAGACTGTTTTTTTTACTTACACACACACGAGCGCGCGCATATGCGCGAACTTCGTAAAACCGTATTATATTTTAGTGTCAGGGAAATAAATACATTTAAAAATGTCCACATCGTCACCCGCCTAAGACCCTTACCAAGGGCCTCCATAATGTTGTTTGCTTAGGGCCCCCAAAAGTCTAGGGGCTCCACTGCCTTTAACACACCTGTTCACACCTGTGTGTGTGGTGCGTGTGTGCGTGAGCCTGTGTGTTTGCGTGTGGGTGTGCATGACTGCATGTGTGCGCGTGTGCGTATGTGTGTGCATGACTGCGTGTGTATGCGTGTGCGTGTGCGTGTGCGTGTGTACCCCATGTCATTGGTGGACCCCAGGAAGGAGGGGATGCAGTAGTCGGCGGCGGCGAGCGTGTAGGGGGGTAGGGCGTCGCTGTCGTTCCAGTACAGGTCTCTGGTCAGGGGCGGGACGCTCATGTGCATCTCATCCACCGCCAGCAGAGACACCTAGGACACAGCCCATTGGTCAATACACCCGTCAATAATTAATAATAATAAAGGGCACACACTCACGCACACACACACACGCACACACACACACACACACACACACACACACACACAGTATATACTGTATATATACACACACACACACACTATATATTTTAGATATACACACACACACACCTGTAGGTTTCTGTCGATGCACCAGTTGGCCTCAAAGTCGTCATCGTCTTCCCCAAACGGGTTGATCAACTGCTCCGCTACCTGAGGGACATCGTGACGTTTAACACCTCAGTAACACAGCAGTGATATCTACCTGAGGGACATCTTAACATTACACACCTCAGTAACACAGCAGTGATATCTACCTGAGGGACATCTTAACATTACACACCTCAGTAACACAGCAGTGATATCTACCTGAGGGACATCTTAACATTACACACCTCAGTAACACAGCAGTGATATCTACCTGAGGGACATTGTAACGTTAAACACCTCAGTAACAGCAGTGATATCTGGACCAGACACCACACAGTGGACTGGGGGAATAAGACATTCATCATGTTTCCTGTCTGCGTCTCTCTCTCTGCCTGCCTTCTGTATGGTCAATAGTACGCTTTAATAACCAACATATACATAGAGTCATACAGTCATATAGTCAGTATTGTGTGTGCACGCATCCGTGTGTGTGTGTTTGTGTGTGTTTGTGTGTGTGTGTGTGTGTGTGTGTGTGTGAGACCTTGAGCCAGCCAGAGTAGAAAAAGAACTGGAGCAGGGTGAAGACGGGGACGTAGAAGTCCAGTTCATGACCCGGGTATTCCTGGGCGGGGTCCAGGAACTGACGACCAATCAGACAGGCGATGAAGAACGTATACACAGCCAGGGTCACCACCTGGGGGGAGGGAGGCGGGGGGGGGCGGTCGGAGGTTATCGTTAGCTGAAGTAGGTAGTGGCTATTTAACACTAGAACAGCCGTGCCTTTTTTACCTACTATAAATGACCATAGTATTTACAATGGTGAGCTGCTATTTACACAAAAGTCCACTAGTTAACTTGTAAACTAGTCACTGGTCACTTGTTAATTAGCCTGCCTCCTACACAGAAAAACAGCAAAATAGCTTTATATTAGCTTATCCTGATGTGATTTGAAAATGTAAGGATACTGGGTGGTAGAACACACATATCTAGGAAAAGTCATGAAAGGAGGTTCCTGAAATTTGATCGAGTGCAAAGAAAAATTGCTCACAGGGTCAAATGACCCATGACTGTTCTTTAAACATCTCTGAACCATGGATTACAGTTTCTTCTTCTGACCCGTACGCGACTCCCAAGCTAACGAACAATCTGACTAATTTGTGAAAATAGTGGACTATAACAGATGGCTGGCCCTCAGGTGTTCATTAGCCCACACACACGCATACACACATGCACACGCACACACACGCACACACATGCACACGCACGCACACGCATACACACACACACACAAGCACACACACATGCACACACGTTGGATAATAATAATAACAATACATTTTATTTATAAAAAGCACTTTACATATGAAATCTCAGTGGATGACTGAGTGGATGACACAGAAGGACAGTGTGAGTTACGGCTGACGTCCTGTGATTCACAGAACGTGGCAGACTGGAAAGTTTGACTGAGACTGGTGTGTGTGTGTGTGTGTGTGTGTGTGTGTGTGTGTATGTGCGTGTGTGTGTGGACCCCCACCTGTGTGTAGACCAGAGGAATCCCAACCCAATCATAGCCAAAGAGTGTAGCGCACCAGGTTCTAAATTTGTTCATCTCCTAGAGAGAGAGAGAGAGAGAGAGAGAGAGAGAGAGAGAGGGAGGGGGGGAGATCGGGATGGAGGTAGAGAGAGAGACAGCAAGGGAGGGAGAGAGAGAGACCGTTTTTGACAGCTGCAGCAGTATTTACTAGCGTACTAGATATACTGAGACCAACTTGATCTAGGGTGACCTCATGGTCAACTGTTCTGATTGGTGTGACTGGTGTCAGCTGACTACCTACATCGCTCTGTTCCAGTTCTATTTTCCACTGAGAAGCTGTAACCTGACCACCCTTCAGACCCGCTCTCACCGTCTCAGAGAACTTGTTTTTACCATCATCAATTCAGCCTCCTTCCTCAAGGTTATTACAGAAAGGTTCAGGTCCAGGTTAATGACCCTGCAACTGTAAGGACCAAGATCCAAGATGGAGTCAGTCTCCTCTGTCTCCTATCAGGCTACTGGCCCTGTGGCTCAGATCCAAGATGGAGTCAGTCTCCTCTGTTGCCAGTCTGTGGTAGCCCTGATCCTGACTCAATACATTCATGGTTAAGAGGCTAAAGGTCGTACATTATGGTAGTATGCTAGTACAGTAGTTCTTGTTGTGGAAAGCTAAGTTCAGACTGACTGGTCCTTGGTGAGACGTAGGCAAAAAGAGCACAAACACAAGACTCACAGGGCATACAGAATCTTTATACCTTTGCTGAGCTCTCTGCCCCAGGGCGGGGGTTTTCACCCAGTATCTGAGCTTCAACCTTGACCCACATGAAGTAACTTTTAAGACACACAATGGTTCCTCACAGAGAGTCCTGCATTCTAATCTCTAGGGGACAGATTGGAAACTCCTGGAACATCTAGTTGCCTCCCTGGCTACCATCTGCCTGCCTGACACCAAGTGCATTCCGGTATGTATCTGTAGCCTACCGCTGGGGACAAGCAGTAAATATAATGTCACACTGTGTCGTCCTCCCAGCCCTACGTTCCCTACACTGCTGCCCGGTCACGTCTCTTCACTACACTGGCTCCCCGCTGGTGGAATGTGCTTCCCACGGCTGTCAGAACTGCAGAGTCACTCCCCATCTTCCGCCGGAGACTGAAGACCCATCTCTTCAGGTTACACCTTAACTGCTCCTCTAGAGACATCTACTACCCCCCAGCACTGTGCCTCCTGAGACACCTGCTTCCCCTATACTGTGTCTCCTAAGATTTCTACTCCCTTGTAAGTATGGTAGTACCCTTGTACGGTAGTACCCTAGTATGGTAGTATGGTAGTATGGTAGTACTTTAATATGCTAGTGTGGTAGTACCCTAGTATGCTAGTACAATACTACCCTAGTATTCTAGTATGGTACAATGGTAGTATGAATGAATGAATGGTCTTTATTGTCATTGATATAGTACAGGTACCATACAACGAAATTTGGGAGGGGGGGCTCCCCTGGTGCTAGGAAAAAAATACTAAAAACAAGAAGGGAAAAGAGCTGGTTTATATAAATAAAGGCTATGTACATTATCCACTATACTATACAAATAAAACACTGTGCTGTACTCTATGCTATGCTATAAATATCCTAACATTTCCTATCTCTGAACCTTATGTACCCGAGGGTTGTCATATTGCACATAGTGTTATTGCACATTCATTTAAAGTGTCGCAGTTTGCAGGTTTGAAATGTTCACAGTTGTGTTTCAGTATTGCACTTGATTACAATCTAGTAGCTGCCATCACATTTTCTAGATTGTCCAGGGCCTATGAACCTAGGTCTTTGCTGTGTTCAGGGCCTGAATGGCCCTGGGGTAGAAGCTGAGCTTCAGTCTATTTGTCCTTGCGGACATGGTCCTGAACCGCCTGCCGAGGGCAGCCGAACAAAGTGTTCGTTCCCAGGGTGGGATGGGTCTCTGGAGATCTTGGAGGCCTTCCTGAGGCAGCGTGTGTTGTACAGCTCTTCCAGAGAGGGGAGGGGGGCGCCGATGATCTTCTGGGCCGATCTCACGACTCTCTGTAGCGCTTTCCTCTCTGCGGCTGTGCAGCTGGAGAACCACACGCAGATGCAGTAGGTGAGGATGCTCTCCACTGTGCAGCGGTAGAAGGTCACAAGCAGCTCCTGTTTGAGGTGGTATTTCCTGAGGACTCTCAGGAAGTAGAGCCGCTGTTGTGCCTTCTTGATGATGGCTGCTGTGTTGGTCTTCCAGGACAGGTCATCCTGTATGTGCACCCCCAGGAATCGGAGGGTTGAGACTCTCTCCACGCTCCCTCCATCGACGAGCAGGGGCTGGACCTCAGATTTTTTCCTCCTGAAGTCCACAATGATTTCCTGGGTCTTTGACTGGTTCAGCAGCAGGTTGTTAACCTTGCACAGCTTGCCCAGCTGCTCCACCTCATCCCTGTACGCCGCCTCGTCCCCCCCCGAGATGCAGCCCACCACGGTGGTGTCGTCTGCAAACTTTACGATGGAGTTGCTGGGGTGGACGGGGGTGAAGTCGTAGGTGTAGAGGTTGTAGAGGATGAGGCTTAGCACGCAGCCCTGGGGGGACCCAGTGCTGAGTCTGAGGGCTGTGGAGGTGTGGGAGCCCACCCGCACCCTCTGGGGGCGGTCAGACAGGAAGTCCTTGATCCATGCACAGATGGAGTGTGATAGTCCCAGGTCTAGTAGTTTGGTCACTAGCCTGTCTGGAAGGATGGTGTTGAAGGCAGAGCTGAAGTCCACAAAGAGCAGTCTCGCGTAGCTGTTCCCCCTCTCCAGGTGGGATAGAGTGGAGTGGAGAGTCGTCGCGATGGCGTCCTCTGTGGACCTGTGGGCTCTGTAGGCGAACTGGTATGGATCCAGGTTGGGCGGGAGGCGTGTGACTATGTGGGCCCGGACCAGTTTCTCGAAGCACTTCATGATGATTGGTGTGAGTGCCACCGGGCGGTAGTCGTTTAGGCAGCTCACTGTGCTTTTCTTCGGGACTGGGATGATAGTTGAGGTTTTCAGGCAGGGTGGGATGGTGGCCTGGGACAGGGACTGGTTGAAGATGTTGGTGAAAACCCCGGCCAGCTGGTCGGCACAGTCCCTCAGCACCCGTCCCAGGACGCCATCCGGCCCTGAGGCTTTTCTGGGGTCCACCGCCTTCAGCACGCGTCTCACTTCATGCTCTGTGAGGGTGAGGCTGCTGAGAGCTGGAGAGAGTGGTGTTTGTGTTGTGGTTACCGCCGTTCGCCCCTCGTCGAACCGGGCGTAGAATGAGTTCAACTTTTCCGCCAGCAGGGGGTCGTCCTCCGCGGCTGTGAGCCTGTTGGCTCTGAAGTTTGTCATGTGCTGAACCCCCTGCCACACCCGCCTGGAGTCGTTGCTCAGGAAGCATTCCTCAATCTTCTCTCTGTGGTCTGCCTTGGCCTCCCGGATGCCACGGTTTAGGTTAGCCCTGGTGGTGCTGTACTGCAGTGTGTCCTTCGCTGAGTAGGCGTTGTCCCTCTCCTTGAGCAGTTTTCGGACCTTCTCAGTCATCCATGGCTTCGTGTTGGGGTAGACCCGGACACGTTTGTCCACGGTGGCTGAGTTGGTGCAGTTCACTATGTGGTTCAGAACCGACGACGTGAACTGTTCCAGGTCCTCATGCTCATATTCCTGCCATGAGGTGTCATTCAGGCAGATCTGCAGTGGAGCGGACCCTGCTGGCCAGGTTCTGACAGGCTTAGTGGTGATGGGAGCACTTTTCCTCATGGGAGTGTAGGCTGGGATCAGAAGGATGGACACGTGGTCAGACATGCCTAGATGAGCTAGCGGTCTAGCCTTGTAAGCAAGCTTGATGTTGGTGTATACCTTGGCCAGTGTTTTTTCTCCTCTTGTTGCACATTTAACATGCTGATAGAACTTGGGTAGTACTACCTAAGAGGGGTAGTGGTGGTCTAGTGGATAGTGAGTTGGACTTGTGATCGGAAGGTTGTGAGTTCGAATCCCGCCTGAAGCCACACCACTACTAGTGTGCCCTTGAGTAAGGCACTTAGCCCTCAGTTACTCCAGGGGGAATGTCCCTGTAATTCGTAATTGTAAGTCGCTTTGGATAAAGGCGTCTGCTAAATGGCAAAATTATTAAATTAAATTATAAAATTATTACTACCTTCAGGTCAGCATGATTAAAGTCCCCTGCGATGATGTGTACTGCCTGAGGATCTGCGCTCTGTCCACCACTGATGACGACATGTAGCCGCGCCAATGCTAAGCTAGCATCCGTGCTTGGTGCAATGTATACTGCTGTTATGTACACCGCGTTGAATTCCCTCGGGAGGTATGTGGGTCGGCATTTAACAGTCAAGTATTCCAGGTCTGGGGAGCAGTGGCTACTTACAGTTTTAGTGTTTAAGCACCAGCTGTCCTTCGTAGAAATACTGAGGCCGCCTCCGCGCGTCTTCTCACTAAGCAGCGTCCGGTCGGCTCGGTGAAGCGAGCGGCCCTCTTAGCCGACCGCAGAGTCGATGATGGTAGCGCTGAGCCAGGTCTCTGTGAGAATAATCACATAGCTGTCCCCCACGGTTTTGTTGGAAGCTACCTGCAGTCTCAGTTCGTCCATCTTGTTGGCAAGAGATCTTACGTTAGAGAGGAATATACTCGGCAAAGCTGGCTTATCCGGGCTTCTCCTCAGCCTAGCTAGCAGGCCTCCCCTGCGGCCTCGGCGTTGCTTACGATCTCGACGCCGTCGCTTGCGTCTCAGAGTTGGGACTGTGTACCATTGTTCTCCCGGTAAGCGAGAAATGTCGTGTGGAATGTTTTGTTGTTTCAAGAATTCCGCTGTTACAGTCCTCTCGTTTTGCGCACCAACTTCTAGTAAGTCTAGTCTGCTGTAGGTACTATTTACACAACAGTTCCCTATAAGTACTAAAATAAAAATGTACATACAAATGTACTTAAAAACGCTAAGAAGCACCAGCGTCGGAGCCACTCCGAGCCTCGCGTGCGAACGCGCCGCCATCTAGTACCCTAGTATGCTAGTACAGTAGTACCCTAGTATGCAAGTACGGTACTACTCTAGTATGCTAGTACAGTAGTGGTGCCAGACTCACATTGAGAATGGTCTGCAGGTCCACACTGTCCTGGATGCGTCCCTCCTTCCGGGCCTTGGAGGCCAGGGTAGTGAACCACAGGACGGGGATCCAGTACTTCAGGTGGGGGGAGTTGACCTTCTCAAAGATCTTCCTCTCCTCTGAGGTCATGAAACCTGCAGGGGTGAGGAAGAGGAGGAGGAGGAGGAGGAAGGAGAGGAGGAGGAGGAAGGAAGGAGAGGAGGAGGAAGAAGAGGAGGGGAAGGGAGGATTTAACAAGATCAAGCATGTGTAGCATCCCCTGGGAATTAACCCTCCAACAGTGAGCCAGTCTCCCCAGAGGAGCAAGTGGAGGAGGAGGAGGAGGAGGAGGAGGAGGAGGAGGAGAGGTTGTTATGGTTACACAAACCGTGATTAAATCTCTGCTCCATCAACATCTGATGAGAGCTCTGGTTACATCCTCTTCTCTCCTTTAACAGCCTACTTACTGTCGGAAAATCACATCCTACATGTCGCCTCATGTATCTGAATCTAGTTGGAGATTTCTGGGACCCCAGCTTCTCCTGTTCTCTCTATATTAATCTGCACCTTTGCACTACGACTGTAAATATTTGCTGCTACACACTTGACACTGTATTACTATAGTTATTACAGTCATTACCGCTGCTACTGACACTGTATTACTATAGTTATTACAGTCATTACCGCTGCTACTGACACTGTATTACTATAGTTATTACTACAGTCATTACTGCTGCTACTGACACTGTATTACTATAGTTATTACTACAGTCATTACTGCTGCTACTGACACTATTACTATAGTTATTACTACAGTCATTACTGCTGCTACTGACGCTGTATTATTATGACTATTTTATATTGTATTGATGATTGTGGATTGTCATTGACTTTTGTTGATTGAGGTGCAAGATCCCAAAGCATTTCACTATGTATTATGAGCTGTAAGAGATGTATGTTAGAAATAACATTAGATTAGATTACATTACATTACATTAGATTACATTACATTACATTAGATTAGATTAGATTTGAGACTATGGGGGATTCTTGGTGTAGGGATCATGTCGGGGTTATGTAGTGGTCATGTAGGGCTCCTGTAGGGGTCAATAGATTAGATTAGATTCAACTTTGTCATTGCAATAAGCGTACAAGTACCAGACAACGAAAAACATTGTTTAGCATCTAACCAGAAGTGCAAATAGTGACATAAAACCATTATATAAAAACATCGACAATGATAGTGATAGGTACAGTATGGCATGTACGGTAGTTAGAGGTATATACAGTTATGAGCTATGTACAGTTAAGGTAGCTATTGTAGAATCAGCTTGTCGATAAAATGATGGAATGGATCAATCTATTGAGGATTGTGATCTTAAATGCGTTGTGTCATCTCAGGATAGATTAGGTGCGCAGCATACACGATTTGACAAGAAAATAGAATGTTCAACACGGGTCGGAATCTCTGTACTTGATTTATTAAGACAGTCAGCGAATGATCCATCAGCACAGTATCTCAGCATTCGGCATTCAACGACCATTCCATGACATTCAACGACATTCAACTACCATTCAACGACATACAGACAGGCTTAAATACTCTCTCGACCACCCTCTGTCTGTGCCCTGGCGCCTAACCCCCAAGGTATTTAAGATAACAACCTCTCGAGTCTGCATATTGTGGCCTTATTGCTACCCCTGAAGAGCAGGCTGACCTGGAAGGAACAGAATGTGTGTGTCTAAGTGTGTGGGTATATCAAAGGAGGTATGTGCAATGTGCAAAAATATCGTTTGTGCAAAGGGAGTATTTGTACACAGCAGTAGTGCAAAGGGTAAATGAGTGTTCACATTGACCATGAGTCATGTAGGGGTCATGTAGGGGTCAAGCAGGGGTAAATGAGTGGTCATGTAGGGGTCATGTAGGGGTCATGCAGGGGTCATTTAGGGATCATGCAGGGCTCATGCAGGGGTCATGAAGGGGTCATGCAGGGCTCATGCGGGGGGGGGGGGGGCGGTCTTACCTGCCTCCACCACGTGGTCCATGGTGGGGAAGCGCTTGCAGACAGCGGTGCTGACGGAGCGGAAGATGAGCAGCGAGGTGAGGTTGACGTAGCGCATCAGTGTGCGGCGGAGCAGGCGGCCGTGCTCGTCCTGCCCCTGGACGCAGCTCGACACCAGGAACATCAGGCGGTCCGGCCACGGCAGGTTCACAAACTGGTTCCACCAGCGGTTCACCACCAGGGTCACATAGAACCCTGGGAGGGCGGGAGGGGGGGGGGGATATCTAAATATAAATAGATATCTAAATCTATGTCAATCAAATGTTAATGTCAAATTACCTGAGTTTATACAACCAGAGCCACACACAGACACACAGACACAGACACAGACAGACACACACACACACACACACACACACACACACACACACACACACACATAGCAACGTGATATACAACAGCAAGCAGCACTCTACCACTAATGCTTTCTCCTCCCCTAACGATCTGCCTTCATTAACTCAGTCTAGCCCTAACCCTAACTCAGTCTTAGAGCCCCCCCTCCCACCAGGACTAGACAGAGGCCTGGGGTCCTGTAACACTGTGAAGGCTGGTGGAGGCTGGTGGAGGTAGAAATCTTAGGGCTTATTGTAATACACGGAGCAGAATGAGGAATGGTATCAAACATGCGTGTGGTTCGGCCTCCCCCGAAACCCTCTGTGGTTTGATAAATCACTATAATGAGGCTATTGTCTAGTCTGCTGTTTCACATACGACAGGTTGGTTAGTGGTGAGAAATGTCAGGAAACGGTCAAATACTTGTGAACACGTCATGTGTTGTAGTCTCTAAACAAGCTCTTTGTTAGTAATGGCGTGCGTAGGAGTGTTCTGTGTTCAGAGTCATTATTTACATACACTGTGTTTCCTGTTTGTCTGCAGACAGGAAGGATAGTGAAGAGCAGCCCAGCCCAGCCCAGCCCAGCCCAGCCCAGCCCAGCCCAATCCAGTCCAGCCTAGCCTAGTCCAGCCCAGCCCAGTCCAGTCCAGTCCAGCCTAGCCTAGTCCAGCCCAGCCCAGTCCAGTCCAGCCTAGCCTAGTCCAGCCCAGCCCAGCCCAGTCCAGCCTAGCCTAGTCCAGCCCAGCCCAGTCCAGTCCAGTCCAGCCTAGTCCAGTCCAGCCTAGCCTAGTCCAGCCCAGCCCAGTCCAGTCCAGTCCAGCCTAGCCTAGTCCAGCCCAGCCCAGCCCAGCCCAATCCAGTCCAGCCCAGTCCAGTCCAGTCCAGTCCAGCCTAGCCTAGTCCAGCCCAGCCCAGCCCAGTCCAGCCCAGCCCAGCCCACCACACCCCAGCCCAGCCCAGCCCAGCCTAGTCCAGTACAGCCTAGTCCAGGCAGCACCATTAGATGTATGGTAGTGTGTGTCCAGCTGGGTGTGAATGTGTGTGTGTGTGTGTGTGTGTGTGTGTGTGTGTGTGTGTTAAGCACTCCAAAGTGGAAGAGTCTATCGCCAGCAATGGCGTCCCTACGACCCAACCCCAGAACACCTGTTGGGCAGCAGGGAGACTCGAGAGGACTTCTCTGACTGGGTGCAGCCCCTGAACGAGCAACAGTGGTCGGACTTTCAAGTCCAGGAGAGAGTTTACCGGAGCAGTTTGGCAGACCGGAGCCGCCATGCTGACACCTACGTTTCATCGGGGGATCCGAGAGGCTGGCTCCGTCTCATTTTCCCTCAATGGAATGTTCTTCGGGAACGGCGTGTTTGCACCTGGGAACCACTGTGACAGACACCCGCTCGGCTTCCCCCTCCTGAGGTATGTCGCACGGGTTCCACAGCAAACAGGAGGGCGGACTCGGAGTTCCTAACTTTGAGTGGACTTGTGTGGCAAAACTGGTTGTTGGCTCAGCACTACTGTAACGGACTGTTTCCATAATGTCAAAATGCACTGCTAATATTTATGTCCTTTAGATATTTTACATGTATGTGGACATAAATAAAGCATTTAAAATGTGTGTGTGTGTGTGTGTGTGTGTGTGTCTTACCAAGCACGAAGGTGACAGGGATCTGTTCAGCATACTTGTCACAGTAGATAGATAGCTTCTCAAAAAGACGCTTCTGTCCATCAGAGAGCACCAGTCTGGTGGGGAGAGATGTTTTAACATTATTATTGTTATTTATTCTTAATTATTATTAAAAGGAACACAAAATAAACCATTAAGCCTTTTAGTCTCAATAATCTACAGTTTGTACCTCATGCGATACAGCCTGAAAAAGGTGTTTCTTCATCTTTTAAAAACTTATTTTTTTAAGTATCAATGCAAGATAATCAAACAACAAATGATCAATTTGGAAGAAAGGTGTAATAAAGTACTGGTGTTGAAACCGTCAAACACCGGGTCCTTATCGCTCACAGCCCAGACGATGTGTATGTGTATATGTATACTACTGGACATGATCAGTCCATTAAACAACACATTTCATCACCTGGGACAAAGACAGAACACTGTTACCTGTACACGACGCTCAGCAGGCTGTATAAAAGTGCAAAAACTAAAAACTCCCGATAAAGCAGTTTATAGATGCTTCCCTTCCACCGCAGTAATAATCTGTGGAAGCCGAAGAAAGTCGCGTTGGCGACTTTACTGGAGTAAGTCACCGTCATCCTCAACGACCACCGGCAGCAACGACCCAGCCATCCAACCGTCACTCTCTACACCGTGAATTATCACACCGATGATGTCCTTATAACCGGTTGGTGGCAGATATACTCAAACAATGCCATAAGGTGACACTGTTACATTAGTCAGTCCTAAAACTAAAGTCCTTTTCCATCGCCGCAAAAAATAGATTTCGAAAATATCTTTCCATACAGCACCTGTCAAGGCGATCTGTATTACTTATATACAGTGTGTGTATCTTACAGGCAGCCTCTGACAGTCTCGATGTTATCATGCTATATGTTGTAATTGTGAGTCAGGTTTGAGCGTCAGTGTGACAGCCTTGCTACATTTCTTTCTTTCTTTCTCTCTCTCTCTCTCTCTCTCTCTCTCACTCACTCACTCACTCACTCACTCTCTCTCTCTCTCTCTCTCTCTCTCTCTCTCTCTCTCTCTCTCTCTCTCTCTCTCTCTCTCTCTCTCTCTCTCTCTCTCTCTCTCTCTCTCTCTCTCTCTCTCTCTCTCTCTCTCTCTCTCTCTCTCGCTCTCTCTCTCCCCCTCCCTCCCTCCAATGCCATGCAATCAGGGACGCGGGAAGGGGGGTGCTGAGGGTGCTGCAGCACCCCCTAGCGGCAGGCAGAAGGAGCTCCTCCTGCCTGAATTAAAAAAATAAAAATATTATTCAAACAATAAGTTAAAACAATATAATAACTATTGTTGCTTTTGGGAATAAAAATAAATGTGTTTTTTGTAATAAATGTAAAAATGTGTTTGTTAGTTTTAATGTTAGTGATCACATGGTCATATCTTGCTAGGGAATCTCTGAGTTCTTTAGCAAAAATGCTAAATCAGCCAGAACAATTGAAGTGGAGTTGGAAGAAGATGCTGATGCAGTTGCTTGCTTCGCTTAACAACACTCCCATTAATGCTCTACTGTCGGACGTTGTTGAGAAAGAGCAACAGACGGCCAGAAACGTATTAGAACTGATATTCAGATCCATCCGATTCTTCGGCAGCGAAGGGCTTCCGTTAAGAGGCAATAACAATCGACATGGAGTGCTGTCTGTAATAATGGTCAACATCATGTTTGTGGACATTGTGGGACACTGTGAGCTGAGTGGAAATTACTGTAAATTCCAACACATTGTTGGTAAAATATTTAATCCACTAATACCATTATTATTATATAGTGGAATGCCTATAGAAACTATTGTTGTGGTTAAACCGTGACCTACATTGACGTGCCAGAGAATGACTACCCTCCCTCGAAACCATCGCGGGTATCGCTTCTCGGCCTTTTGGCTAAGATCAAGTGTATCTGTTCTTATCCGTTTAATATCTGATACGTCCCCTACCCGGGGACGTTATATTAAATTGATTTTTGGAGCAGGGAGATGGAATAGGGGCTTGCTCCGTCCACACCACGCATCGACCTGATATTGCAGTACCTCCAGGAACATAATATTTCAACGGCATTTCAAGGTCTAAATATACGCCAAATTGGAAATTGAAACAACGTCTATGTTTAGACGTTGAAATGCTGTTGAAACATAGACAGGGAAACAACGTCTATGTTTCAACGGCATTTCAACGTCTAAACATAGACGTTGTTTCAATTTCCAATTTGGCGTATATTTAGCCTCGATTTCACCTAGACGTCTACAGGCCATTTAGACGTTGTTTAGACGTCTAATCAACGTAAAATTGCTCACTGGGGTCGTTGTAGTGTGTGGGTGCGTGCGTGCTTAACTATTATTGCCCGTGCATTGGGGCCCGTCGTTATGCCACTGTGTGCGTGTGAGCGAACGAGCAATCGGCGAGAGGGAGGGAGGGAGGGAGAGAAATCGTTATAATTTTTTCCCTGGCAATTTTTTTCCCTGTAGCGTATATAGACAGCACCTCAGCACCCCCAGTCAAAATACCTTCCCGCGTGCCTGCATGCAATACACACACACACAGACACAATCTGCTGATCCACCCTGAAAGTTCACCAAGTTCACTGCTTTGTCCTACAACTTTTTGTTAACCACCTATATCCGCTCCCAAGTTATTATTTTTAATTCAAATATATATTAAGTATTAATATTGATTAATTAATCATTATTATTATTATTAAATATGATATCTATCTATCTATATATATATCTATATATATATATATATCTATATATATATATATATATATATATCTGTATCGTTTATTAAAAATATGCTGTACAACCTGGTGTCACCAGTGGAGGGCGCTATGGTTCAGACTATCACCGAGAGCCTCACTCACATCATCTTTTTGAACTTGCTTAACCTTTAATTAGTTAACTAGTTACATTCACTATTAACATTTGCACAACAGTTAGTGTATTTCTCAAAACAATTAGTACAAACTGCAAAACCTAGTTGATAACTTGCAAAAGCGTGTCACTTGCTCAAAATGGATAGTTCATTCCTCAAAAGCAAGTATTCATGTCAATGAAAGTGTCAGTGTCATCAAAATGAAAAGTCCTGACACCATTGTTTATGAACAAGATAGTCAAATGGCTTTGTCATGTTTTCATAATGACAGTTCACTCTGTAAGTGTTTTCCAATGCAAAAAAGTCAGATCTTGGTGACACTACCTGAAAATGCTCAAGACAGTACTATACACTATTTGCACAGCCATTTGAAATCTACAGTGGGTTACACATGACTGTATTTAGTGAGGTAAATGAGTACAAGACACTGAATACGTATGTTTCACATTTTTACTGCATATGCTTTTTGCAATTCTAATTTGTTCACAGCATTGTGCAAAAGAAAAATGCACATTTACAGTATTTACAACAAACATAAGAAACACCCTTTGGGTAGAGCTGTGCACAACTGTATTGGAACATACAACATACACAGTACTGTAAATCATTAATTCACATCCACACGTTCCTGTCTGTCTGCCGTTTTCTGAGATGGCTGCACACATTGTAATATTCCCTCCTCATTGGCCTGGGACATCAATGGTTGCTCTCTGTCCAATGCGATTTCTTCCACGCCTTCTACCTTTTGCCAGATAGAAACCCGCCTCATCAACGTATGTGAATGTGTGCAGAGGTTCCCTGGCCTCCAGCTCCAGTACATGCGTTATCCCAGAATAGAGAGAGAGAACAAAACTATTAAAACTTTTCCTGTGTAACATAATGCATTTTGGATAACATATTGTACAGTATGAACTGTCATGTAAGTGTACTGCATGGCACTACACAAAGTAACCAGTTTACAGCACTGAACATTAGAGTATGCATAGAACCCATAAATGTTTTACCTGTACATACTGGTGACGGATCTCCTTCACTCTGTCGCTGTTCCGTTCAAATGGCACATTGTACAATTGTTTCATGCGCATTTCATTTCTCCTGAGCACTCTGTCAATTGTAGTGATTGAAACGGATTCAATATTCCCAAAGATATTGTCATTCTCTATAACAGCGCTTTGTATCTCTCTCAACCTTATGGCATTGTTTGCAATTACCATTGCACAAATGGCTTCCTGTTGTTGCGGAGTAAAAAGGGGCCCTTTTCCACCTCTGCGAGGTTGTTTTGTGGCGCTTTTCCACTATCGTGCCAGCCCGGGTCGACCCGGGTCAGCCCTGTTCTTTGGCGCTTTTCCATTGAGCGGCCTGGATCAGCACGGCGCGGTACGGCACGCTTCTTTAGCTACCCTTCGAGGGCAGGAACCTTTTTGAGACCCGGAACCTTTTTGCCAGGCTGCGTGTGACGTGTGACGCTGCACACCGTTGATTGGTCAATGGAAATCGTCATCCCATGTTCATAGATTTCTTCGCTAACCGCCATCTTTAAATACCACATTCGCTCTTGGAAAATGTCACTACAGTTTCTGTAATAGCTTATTAATAAAGATTCGAAAAATGATGCTGACCATCGTATTATCTTAGTTTAATGTCATTTCAATGCATCATAGAACTTTTATTTACAACAAGCATAACACAAAAATCGCTATTATGCACCGTCTTTGCCCGTGAATAACACCAGCTATGAAGGTGGTACAAACACAATACTCCTTTGCTAACTTCACCATCGGTATACGGTCATTTGGAGCCCTTAACCACCGCGCTGACACCCCGAGAAGTTATGCTTTTAACCGTAAACTCAATGAACCGGGAGTTCACCCGCTGCTGCAAGCGTATCTATAACGAACGCGGAGATTGTATGAGCCCCGCGTCAGTCAGCCTTTCCGTAGAAATACGTCGCACCGTTTACATGTTCTAACGTTACATGTTTTAAGGCTGATCTGTGCATGATAGTGCTGCATTATGTTGATCTATTTATATCGATCTATTCTTGCCAATTCCTTATTACCAGTGGAAAGGGGGATGGCTAAAACACTTTGAATGGGATAGATAGGACTTTCCGTTCAATGAAGCATGATACTCGCGAGTTCATCTCGCTTTTCCCCCCGTTGATCAGTGGCGGCTGGCCGATAGAGGGCGCTGGGGCGCCGCCCCCACCTTCACTTCCTAGTTGCGATTTGTAAAAGTTTTTTTTTTAAATAAACATTGTTTATTCACAAAATGCGGCTGATATTCTGTCGGCGCCTATCAGCATTCATTAAAAATCCTCCAATACAATAAACATTTTTATCTGTGTGTGTGTGTAAAACTCACTGTTAAAATACATAGGGGGAGAACGCGGTGCGCCGGTCAATGCAAGTCTATGCCCGGACGAATACTTTTCGCTTACACGTGAGCTTTAGCAGCGCTCCAATTGGCTGTCTCTATTTCTTGGCCAGGGCGCATAAATGTGCGTCCTGAATCTCCGGTTGTATTGCAGACAATGCATTATGCTGAGGACTTCCGACTTCCGGTTTACTTCCGGGCTTCCGGAGTATTTTAAATGAACATTCGTAATGTCTGTCTCTGATGTTCATGGTCAATTAAATCAGCCTATTTTGTGCAACTAATAATGTTCCCGCTAATGGGTTAACCGAGCAGCCTCGCACCTAACGTGCAAGCACCTATCTTCGAACTATTCATAGCAATATGCGCGGGGCAAAAATAATCTATTGCCTCTAAAATCACCACGAACAGAACGACGGAGGTACGGGTAAACACGGCTCATGTTCTGTCATCAAAGGTAAGAGTTGGTTTTCTTTAACTCAGCTGATGCATTACCTTGCTGCTGCTGTTTACCGAATGCTCCATCTGACTGTCACACTGTGATTGTACTTGTGTAAACAGTAACACAGACGGGGTGAATTTCATGAATGAAAGTGAAAGTTCTGTCACAAAACGCCGTTACGTATCCTCACACATGTTTAAGTGGGTATTGCGTGGGTAAAGTGAAATTACGTCTTTGTTTCGAGCGCCAGTGCGTGTTTTATGCGCGTGCACGCGGAAAAAAAATCGTGCACGCGAAAAAAAATCGCGCGCGCGAAAGAGGACCCCCCCGCCACACTACTGTGCCCCACCCAAAAATGTTTGCACCAGCCGCCACTGCCGTTGATGTATTAAACAATCTAAGCAATCTAATCAGAGCAGTTGTTATTATGTAATATTATTGATGGATGTGCCATTTTTGATGGACAGCAGTGAGCGGATGACTTGATGTGAGCATGTATTTGACTAATGCCGATAGTCTTGCTCCGAAACAGGAGCTGTCTACAGCGGATTCAAACTACCGTAATTCATGAACTACGGTATGCCCAATCTAAAAGATTCAAAGAGTTTCTGAAAGCAGAGAAGTTGCACTTTTTGAACAGTTTAGTTTTAGTTTAGTTTAGTTTAGTTTATTAGTTTATTATATCGAGGACAATCCTAATACATGAACCATATAAAATATAGTAAAAAAGGCAGCGTTAGCCTAGTCGGCTAATTTTCAGCTGAAGTCCCCGGCCAGTTGCAACATGGCATCCTGAAAAGTAACGTCATTAGTTAAAATAAAACATTTAAAAATTCTAAGAACATGTGGCTGAGACAAGGTACCCCAACATCACACTTGACAAAAAACACACGTAAGCAAGCTGAGGTGATTGAAGGGGCTACAACAAACACCACATACACACTTATGGGGGCAGCGACATTTCAAGCACATAGAAGCCACAGGACAATTACAGGCCACACAACATTAAGCACTTACAAACAGTTAAACAGTTAAACATTAAACAAAACAAAACATACAAAAAAAAGGCATTATGGGGAGGCAGCACAGAGAGGGATTAATGAGGACAAGTATAGTTCTGTGTCAGCCAGGCTTTCATGTGTGTTGTGAAGGTGGAGTAAGTATGTATGTCTTTGAGTTGGTTGGGTAGTGAGTTCCAGTTTTCTATTGCTATCACTGAGAAGGATTGCTTACTGAAGGTGCTTTTCCTGAATGGAACTATAAGGTCGCCACGACAGTTGAACTTTTTTAGGCTATTGTAAAGCGCTTTGAGTTGCATTTCATGTACGAAAGGCGCTATATAAATAAAGCTTTACTTACTTACTTACTTACTTATTACGGTAGTTCACCAACAAAAAAAGCACAGTGCTCAACGTGTCAGGAGAAATAAAAATAGAATTGTGTCGGCATTTCCCTGGTTGCGAGATCTAAACTAGTCTACTAGAACTGAAAGCGGCAAGTTACAGGCACTTAACATTACATGTTGTAAGGCTGATCTGTGCACGATAGTGCTGCATTTTGACAATATTCTTATCGCATTTCCCCCTGCTGATCTGTATAGCGGGGGGAATCTTATGACACTGTTATGACACGTAACTCCGCCTACTATCTCCTGCTCCTCCTACTCGTTCCTGGTCTCTTGTGTATAGTGGAAAAGCGCCAATACCCAGAACTGTTCAAAAGCGTGCCGAAGCGAGCCGAGCCGAGCCGGGCCGTATAGTGGAAAAGCGCCATTTCAATCCTATGTGGTGCGGAGTAAAATTACAGTAATGTACAGTAAACATGAGATATACTGCTTTAACCTATATTACTGTAGTGTTCAATAACAGTGCTTCACACTTGTAAAATGCTGCAGTACAGTACCATACTGTAAATATGGCAAATCTTTACTGTAACACTACTTTACAATACAGAAAATATGTGCTGCAGTAAAGCTCTAAGTCTAAATGTAAAATGTAAAGTGTACAAAGTTCTTGTCCCACTGTAAGCTTCATGTATGACACAATGACAGTAATGCAGTGCAGATTTAGTGCTGAATTACTGTCCAATATACACACCTGTTCTCCCGATTAAATGTTTGAATAATTGAATTTACAGTGGTTCTCCCAACATTTGGCTGCACCCTTCGACCAGCCTCAGCCATTGTGAGGCTGTGATTGACAACATGGTCCACAATTGTAGCCCTAATTTCATCAGGAATCTGCCTATGTACTTGGCCTCTTCTTCCTCTTCCCCTGTTTTGTCCCCTCCCCGCTTCCTCGCCCCTCTTCCACGATGCAGACCTTCCATTTCTGTGTCACAGTATTGTCGAAATGGTACACACTATGTCCTGCTCGGTTCATATATGCTTGCCATTTGAGGGTTCATGGGATTCAGCTCTGAGTGACTGTGGAGAAGTGGCTTATCATTGGTTACAATTAATGCTTCACACACTCCTCCTCATCAGTGAAAGCTGAGGTTCACCCGAGATAAATTGTTTTTTCAGGAAAAAATTATAAAGAAATGTATAAAATGAGCTTGACAGATTTTGACAACTTGTTCAACATTTTTGTATGTAATGACTCAAGCAATGAAATGAGCACTATTAGTTTTATAGGGAATGACTATTCAGCATTCATAAGTATAGTTCATTTCGACTGACATGACATGTTGTAACTGTAATAGTTTTAATAAAACTATTTTTATTGTTCTTTTTACTGATTGTGATTTTGCTCTACTTTAGATGTAGCTGTCTGTTCTTGTTCTCTCCATGGAATGTAGTGTATTGGAGTACTGAGAAAAGCGCCATACAAAATAAATGCATAATAATCATAATCATAATCATAATACTCGTCGTCGTTGTTGTTGTTCTTCTTCTTCTTCTTCTCATCATTATTATTATTATTATTATTATTATTAATATTAATATTATTATTAATATTAATATTATTATTATTAATAATAATAATAATATTAATATTATAGTAGCCTATGAGTAGCTTTGAGTATTAAAGCTCTGCTTTCATCTGTCAGTGACGGATGTGGCATCTATCCTATCTGCTGCTGGGTGTAATGTTGTTGTGACTATTATTATATGGAATATATTCAATGTGGACGCTGCAACTGAGATAAGAGCATCGAACATGCGGTCGAGACCGTAAACCAACGTTGTGTTGTTCCATAGGACACAATATCGGTGACATAACATCATCATTAATGTGACATAACGTCTGTTATCAAAGGTGAACGTGAAGAGATGTGACGGCAGCACCACGCATGCGCCACGGGAGGCGGCGGTACACACCCATCCTCCCCTCCCTCCCTCCACCGTCCTCCCTCCCTCCCTCCTCCTCCCCTCCCTCCCTCCCTCCTCCCTCCCTCCCTCCTCCGTCCCCCCTCCCCCGTCCTCCCTCCCTCCCTCCTCCGTCCCCCATCCTCCGTCCCTCCCTCCCTCCTTCCTCCGTCCCCCCTCCTCCCTCCCTCCCTCCCCCGTCCTCCCTCCCTCCTCCCTCCTCCCTCCCTCCCTCCTCCGTCCCTCCCTCCCCCGTCCCTCCCTCCTCCCTCCCTCCCTCCTCCGTCCCTCCCTCCCTCCCCCCCCGTCCCTCCCTCCCTCCTCCCTCCTCCCTTCCCTCCCTCCCTCCCTCCTCCCTCCTCCCCTCCCTCCCTCCCTCCCTCCCTTCTCCCTCCTCCGTCCCTCCTCCCTCCCTCCATTGGAGAAGAAAAGACGACAGCAGGTGAGACGGAGGATGGTCGGATGAACTGCTCTCTACTACCGTCAACCAACCGTGTCTATCCATCAAACTAGCCCCGGTGTTAACGGTCGGACAGGAGGGGACACCGGGTTTATGCGTTAACGGAGTTGAACGGTTTTCATTCGTCATACGGTGTCCGGTGAGTTTGACAGCTAGCCGACTGGGCTAGCGACTAGCTAGCTGTGTAAACCGGAGCTATCCGGTGTCTCGGGGTCTGCTCGTCTCCACGGTGGCTCGGTAGGAGGATGTGTCATTGTTGCAACCTTTGCTGTCCGGTGTGTTCCGCTTTATTTGCAAGCATGCGCGTCTCCCCGCATATGACTGACCGCTACGGTTGAATGTGCTACTAGGTTTGTGTTTACTTTGTAGTTCTGGAGATGCGAGCTCCATCCTGGGCGTCCCTGAGAAGGAGACACTCAGCATCAGTCGCTGCTGAAACCCAATCACCCACCTGGCCTCCACCTGCTTACATATGCACAATATGGAGATGCACTGACACTGACACACGCAGAAAGATATATTTAGAATGAGACATGAGACAGAGGCTTTAGGTCAAGGCTGGACCTGGTTCAAGTGACGGGTTGGAACATGTCAGTGTCATGTCAATGGGGGGGGGGGGGGGGGTAGGGAGTAGGGAATCCCTGGTGTGTGTGTGTGTGTGTGTGTGTGTGTGTGTGTGTGTGTGTGTGTGTGTGTGTGTGTGTGTGTGTGTGTGTGTGTGTTGTGATAGCATGGACTGGTGTGGCCAGGCCTTAAGCCATACTATAGGTGCAGAGTGGAGGAGGCACACGAGGAGGCACACACACACACACACACACACACGGGACAAAGGAGGGATTGTCAGAATCCTGCCCGCTCTGACTCAAACATCCCTTTACCCACGATGCACCATTACCCTGTCAGCAGTGCTCTGGGCCATTCTATTAACCCCCCGACACACACACTTACACACACACACACACACACACACACACACACACACACACACACACACACACACACACACACACACACACACACACACACATATGCACCACCACCACCACCACCCAGCATCAATAATACAGTAGTGTGTGCCTCTAGGGAACAATGCTTCTATAGTGACTATCTGTAACGTTAGCCATGCTAGCTAACCAGACCATAATAGTCTCCCAGAGTACCAATGTGGCCATTCTGTTGTCGAGGGCAACATCATGATGTAACAAGGAACACTGTTCGCCAGAGGGGGATTCCATTCCATCAACATCGTTAAAGGAAAATCCAGGCTTATTATGATACATTTTACAAGACTTCTCTCTTCTCTACAAGAAATCTCACGAGATTCATCAAAATGGAGTACCCTCCAGGTTAACTAGATTTCATCCTCTGACATCAGGTGATCTATGAAATTGACCTTTCAAGTTACACATTTTATTGTTACGACACACATACACAAGTATAAAAGAGTAAAATGATCTGCAGTAGGGCTCCAATCAGACGTCAGCAGGGTTGAGGCATGGGATTCCAATTGTTCATGAAACAATAACTGTTGTTGTTGTTGTTGTTGTTGTGAGTAAGGGGTTAAGCAGCTCATGGCCTTGGGCAGGCAGGCAGGCAGGCAGGCAGGCAGGCAGGCAGGCAGGCAGGCAGGCAGGCAGGCAGGCAGGCAGGCAGGCAGGCAGGCAGGCAGGCAGGCAGGCAGGCAGGCAGGCAGGCAGGCAGGCAGGCAGGCAGGCAGGCAGGCAGGCAGGCAGGCAGGCAGGCAGGCAGGCAGGCAGGCAGGCAGGCAGGCAGGCAGGCAGGCAGGCAGGCAGGCAGGCAGGCAGGCAGGCAGGCAGGCAGGCAGGCAGGCAGGCAGGCAGGCAGGCAGGCAGGCAGGCAGGCAGGCAGGCAGGCAGGCAGGCAGGCAGGCAGGCAGGCAGGCAGGCAGGCAGGCAGGCAGGCAGGCAGGCAGGCAGGCAGGCAGGCAGGCAGGCAGGCAGGCAGGCAGGCAGGCAGGCAGGCAGGCAGGCAGGCAGGCAGGCAGGCAGGCAGGCAGGCAGGCAGGCAGGCAGGCAGGCAGGCAGGCAGGCAGGCAGGCAGGCAGGCAGGCAGGCAGGCAGGCAGGCAGGCAGGCAGGCAGGCAGGCAGGCAGGCAGGCAGGCAGGCAGGCAGGCAGGCAGGCAGGCAGGCAGGCAGGCAGGCAGGCAGGCAGGCAGGCAGGCAGGCAGGCAGGCAGGCAGGCAGGCAGGCAGGCAGGCAGGCAGGCAGGCAGGCAGGCAGGCAGGCAGGCAGGCAGGCAGGCAGGCAGGCAGGCAGGCAGGCAGGCAGGCAGGCAGGCAGGCAGGCAGGCAGGCAGGCAGGCAGGCTTGTGTAGGTATTCATGTCTGAGATAATCTAGTTATTAAAGGCTTTGCCCCCCCCCCCCCCCCCCCACACACACACACACAAACACATACACACACATACTCTATAAGCTACAACATTCACACACACAAACACACTCACACTCACTCTATAGACTACAACACACACACCAAGATAATGTAGTCCACACACTGTAATCAATAAGTCATTGCTCATAGGATAGACCCGGAACCTTCCCTAGAGAGGCTGTCTAATGTTCCCCAGCCTGGGCAGGGGAGGCAGGGGGAGGTAGTACACCAGGGGAGGCTGAGGGAGGTAGAACACCAGGGGAGGCTAGATGAGGTATAACACCAGGGGAAGCCGGGGGAGGTAGAACACCAGGGGAGGCTGGAGGGAAGGAAGGGGGGAGGTAGAACACCAGAGGAGGCTGGAGGAGGTAGAACACCAGGGGAGGCTGGTGGAGGTAGAACACCAGGGGAGGCTGAAGTAGATCAGGGCAGGCTAGTGGAATAGGGTAGAAATCGGAGGACGGCTCATTAATGCATGGAACGGAATGAGGAATGCTATCAAACAACATGTGCCTCCTGCATTCCATGTATTACAATGAGCCCATCCTCCGATTTCTACCTCCACCAGCCTCCCCTGCTCCTGATATCCCTAGCCTCTTCTCCTCTCCTCTCCTCCCCCTCCCCCCACCTCCCCTCCCCTCTCCTCTCCTCTTCTCTTCCATTGTGTTAGCAGCACAAAGTATTTGCAGGTTCAGCATCATCATGGCGTTCCACATGCTAGGCTAGCTATGTAGGCTAGGGCTAACCCTAATCCTAACCCCTGGGCCACACTGGCTACCTCTGGTGTGTGTGTTTAGTTTGTCACCTGTTTGATTTGATGGTGATGATGAAGAATATGGTGATATATCAATGTTGTTGATGATAGTAATGGTGATGATGTTGATGATAGTGATGATGATGATGTTGATGATAGTGATGATGATGATGATTATTATGATCATGGTGTTGACGATAGTGATGATGATGATGATGATAGTGATGATGATGATGATTATTATGATCATGGTGTTGATGATGATGGTAGTGATGATGATGATGATGATGATTATTATGATCATGGTGTTGATGATAGTGATGATGATGATGATAGTGATGATGATGATGATAGTGATGATGTTGATGATAGTGATGATGATCATGATCATGGTGTTGATGATAGTGATGATGATGATGATGATAGTGATGATAATGGTGATGATGATGGTGTTGATGATAGTGATGATGATGATAGTGATGATGATGGTGATGATGATGATAGTGATGATGATGGTGATGATGATGATAGTGATGATGATGATAGTGATGATCATGGTGTTGATGATAGTGATGATGATGATAGTGATGATAATGGTGATGGTGTTGATGATAGTGATGATGATGATAGTGATGATGATGGTGTTGATGATAGTGATGATGATGATGATAGTGATGATGATGGTGGTGATGATGATGATGATGATAGTGATGATAATGATGATGGTGATGATGATGATGGTGATGATGATGATAGTGATGATGATGGTGTTGATGATAGTGATGATGATGATGATAGTGATGATGATGATGATGATGATGATAGTGATGATGATAGTGATGATGATAGTGATGGTGTTGATGATGATGGTGATGATAGTGATGATAATGATGATGGTGATGATGATGGTGATGATGATGATAGTGATGATGATGATAGTGATGATGATGATGGTGTTGATGATAGTGATGATGGTGATAGTGATGATGATAGTGATGATGATAGTGATGGTGTTGATGATAGTGATGATGATGATAGTGATGATGATAGTGATGATAGTGATGATGATAGTGATGGTGTTGATGATAGTGATGATGATGATGATGATGATGATGATGATGGTGATGATGATAGTGATGGTGTTGATGATAGTGATGATGATGGTGGTGGTGAAACAGCCCCTGCAGATCATTGGACCTCCATATTTGATGAGGTAGCAGCGTCTGTATCAGGTATCGCCGTGGCAACACAGGGCAGATGGCTGCAGCCTAGTCATCCTGAGGCTAATGCTAACGCCACTCACTAGAGTCAGCACACTAGGTCAGAGTAGGCTATACGAACAAGCTACACACATACACACACACACACACACACACACACACACAGATATACACACAGACACACACAGACAGTTACAGACTACAGTGCCCTCCACAATTATTGGCATCCCTGGTAAAGATGAGTAAAAAGGGTTATATTGTGACATAATAATTCACCAGTAATAATAATAATAATAATAACTGAATACCCCCCCCACACACACACACACACACTCATGACATAAACACATAGTGACACAGACACACATAGACATAGACACAGACACAGACACACAGACTTAAGCCCTATTCGCACAGGATTAGTATTATCTGGGAGCCTCATGTCATTTAGAAATTACTCCCCGACGTCTGTGTTTCGTGTGGCGTATTGACACGGGATGAGAGAAGTCTGTGTTTTACTCGAATCGTGCGCAGACCAGAATGGCCTGCAGGATGTTGCTATTCTAGTCTAGACACAGAAACACTCTCTCTAGAAAGAAACCCACCCAACCATGAACACACACACGCACGCACACACACACACGCACACTCACACACACACACAAACACGCACACTCACATACACACACACAAACACCTGAGTTAAGGTGACATCACACTGCCGTCTTCACACCTCCATGTTGACCAGAAAGGAATGCCCGGCGGCGCCCACTGTTACCATGGCAGCCGTCCTGACAGACAGGGGCTGCGCCCAGTTAGCTTCCATTACCGTTAGCTCTCGCTGTCTCAGCCAATAGGGCTGGGACTTCACCCCGCCGGTCGTCTGATAGGAACACAGTATCAATGAGGTAGTCTCACCTTTGGAATGTTGGCGCAGTGTGTGTGTGTGCGTGTGCGTGTGCGTGTGCGTGTGCGTGTGCGTGTGCGTGTGCGTGTGCGTTAGTTCACTGATGGTACTCTGAAATGAGAGACAGAACTCTGACTCTGTTCTGACTTCCTGTCTTCTCCTCTAACTGCATCAGAGCCTCTATATCTAATATATCATGTTCTTATATCACTATAAATTTGCAGTTCTGGTTTGGACACTAAACTGCATTTCATTGTCTGGTATTGTACTGACAATAAACTTGAATCTAACCAAATCAGCTGTGGACCGTCAGTCACACTATAGCAGGGCTGCCAAGTCTCACGCAATCACCGTGAGACACACGCATTTCAACCAGTTCTCACGCTCTCACGCCGCAACTCTATTTCTCACGGCGAGAAATAACAATTTGTTTTACGGGACTTTTATTTTTGAAATTCCTTGAAAGAAAGCTACCGGACATGAGATTCGTGACGTCCTCTTTCTGCACTCGCGTTATTATGCTTGCGCGTGCGCAGTCGGAGCGGTAGCTTGAAGCGGACGGCCAGAATGGTTTTGATTGATTGATTGAAAACTTTATTAGAATGTTTGCAGAAGTAGGTACATGAAAGTACATATTACATACAAGGTCAAACTAAGAGGATAAAAACCCAAGAAAGCCACTGGCTTATTTCAATTGGGGTCCTTGATTTTCAATTCATCGTTACATGTAAGACAGACATAAGAAAAGAACTAGTACTATCTACATGATAATACAGACAAATAACTATTACTATCTACAAGATAAACGTACATCCATCATGGGAAGAACAATACAACAAAACATAAGGTATGTACAGCGGGTAGGACAGGTGGGGACATACACCACAGGTGGGGGCGGGGGACAAAACACCAAGTATGTACAGTGGGTAGTTCAGGTCTTTTAATCTGATTTTTGTTTTAGAGGGTCCAGTTACGGATTGCAGCCTCCTGTAAATGTTTTTTGAGAGTGGTTTTGAAGGTGGGCAGTGTTTTGCACTCCTTTAAGATTATAGGAAGGGCGTTCCACATCTTTACTGCATAGTTTGCAAACGAGTTTAAACCCTTGTTTGTGGTGCAACGCGGTTGAACGTGGTTCGTGGAGCTTCCTCTGGTGTTGTAAGTGTGGACGTTGTTCACTTTTTGGAAGTATGTTGACAGGTACTTGGGTGTCTTTGTGGTGTAGCGTATCTTGAAGACTAGGCCCAGTGCAAGCTGCTGCACTCTGTCAACTACTCGTAGCCAATCAAGGCTCAAAAAATGAGCAGCGGTTAGATGTGTCCTAGGGTTGAGGCCTAGCAGAAGCCTAACCAGTTTATTTTGTTTTATGGGCCTTTGTGGTTCTATAGTACCATGATGTTACGGCATAGTCGAAGTGACATTGAATGAGAGCTCCTGATAGGGTCCTCAGTGTGTTTTTACTGACAAGTGAGGATATCCTGTACAAGAATCTAGTTTTATGGTTCACTTTTTTGATTACTTTTGCTGCCATTTTATCTCCGGAAAGATTTGCCTCTAAGATGGAGCCCAGGTATGTAATATCCTCTTTTCTTGTGATATTAATGTTACCCACTTTTATTTTAAAATTTTCAGCCTTTCTGAGTTTAGATGGGGATCCGTATAGGATGGTTTCAGTTTTACCTAGGTGTATTGATAGTTTATTGTCAGCTAGCCAGATGCAGATTCTACTCAGTTCAGTGCTTAGCGCTTTTTCCACCTGCAATATGTCCCTGTCAGAGACCAGCAGAGCCGAGTCATCCGCGAACAGGAACAAATTGCAATTACATGCTGATGACATGTCATTCACATATATTAGGAACAGTAAAGGTCCCAATATGCTTCCTTGTGGAACGCCGCAGGTCACTGGGAGGGGGGGGGACAGTGTTCCGTTCACACTAACCACCTGTTCCCTCCCCTCCAGGTAGGATTGCATCCAGCTCACCGATGTTCTATCGAACCCAATTGCTTTCAGTTTATCTAACAATATGTGGTGATCTACTGTGTCGAAGGCCTTCTGGAGGTCCAGCATGACCATGCCGCAGTACTTGCCCGAGTCCACCTCATGGTTGATGTGGTCGTTCAAATAGAGAAGGCATGTGTCAGTGGAATGGGATGTTCTGAATCCTGATTGAAATTCATACATCAGCTTTTTTTCGGTAAGGTACCTATCGACCTGTTCATAAACTATTTTTTCCATAAGTTTCGAGATGGAATTAAGAATAGAAACAGGTCGGTAGTTGCCTGGGTCTAATTTGCTTCCTTTTTTATACAGTGAGGTTACCCTTGCTATTTTAAAGTCAAGGGGGACGTGTCCCTGTTTGATGGAGAGGTTTATTATGTGGGTGATGATTGGGGTAATGGAGGCAGCTGAGTCTTTTAGAAATCTGGCTGGAATATTGTCATGGCCCGTGGCCTTTTCTGAGTGTAGAGCGCCTAGCTTTTTAAACACCTCATCGTTTGACACCATGGAGAGTTTAAAATCATCATTGCGTACACCCAGTTTATTGTAGAACGCACGGATGTGCTCTACACCATAACGCCCTGAGTGGGGTGGTAGATTGTTAACTAATTTAGTGGCTATGGTTGTAAAGAAAGTGTTTAAGCACTTAGCCACATCCAGCTTGTCTGTAAGGAGAGAATCACCAGATTTTATGCTGATGTTTGTAGACCTGGTTTTGAGTTTTTGACTGCAACCTAGTTGGCTATTAAGTAGCTTCCAAAGGTCACGTGGTTTGTTTAAGTTTTCTTCGATTTTGTTATCGAGGTATTCTTTCTTAGCAGATTTGGTCATGGTAATTACCTGATTGCATAGTTTGTTGCATTGTTTTTTAATTTTCTCAAAGTGGGTTTTGTGATCTTCGTTTAAGTGTTTCACTAATTTTGATTTGCATTTTTGAACTTCAGAGCATTTTAGGTCTCTGACTTTCATAGCATTTAGAATGTCCGAATTCATCCATGGTTCCGATCGGGTTTTAACCCTGGTGGTTCTCATGGGGGCTATACTGTCAATAGGAATTTGGTTTTGAAACCTAGCCATGCCTCTTCAACCTGTGTGCATTTTAGTTCATCTAACCAGTCTTGATTCTCCAGTTTATGGTTTAAGGCCTCACTAGAATAGGATTTAGTTATATATATATGAGGTAAATCTCACCTCATTCGAATTAGAATCCAGGTTCTTGATTAAAATATAACTAAATTGAATCACTTAACTGCTTGCGAGGTAATTGATACTGTGAGCTCGTAATTGTAAAACTAAAACTGTGAGCAGTGAGCTCGTAAAAGGATATTTAGCGAAGTACGATGTTGGCCCTGGTGGTGGGCGGGGGTGTTTCAGACCAGACGGATTATCTTGTGCTTTTTATGTCATGTTTAGTTGTAAAAACTACCTCAAATCAGCACTTCTGATTTTGAATCATCATTGCATTTTGTCTGTTTAAAGATGTCATCAAAGCAGAGAGCAGTAAGCAGGCAGACCTGCTTTCAATATGGGCAGCGAAGGGTCAGCCCCCTTCCAAAAAGGTTGCCAGGTCAGAAACCAAAACCCGTAACAGTCTGGCTCTTGATGGAACCCTTTCATCCATCATGACGGTGAAGATGGCTGGCCTCGAGCCAGAATGTTTCAAGTGGGAGCCCCCTACCTCTGTTATTAAGGCATCTTAAAATCTGCCACAAACGCCTACAACACAGAGTTATGAACACCGCTTGTAAGGGTTGGGGTTGTTGTACTGCATAAGATGTTGTAACTTTATAGGTCACATGGTTGATTGACAGTTAAAAGAGTGATTAATATGTTACATGGTTGATTGACAATTAAAAGAGTGATTAATATGTTACATGGTTGATTGACAGTTAAAAGAGTTATTCTGATGTTACATGATTTATTTATTTATAGATAGATGATAATAAATATAATATATTTTTATTACTGTCTGAATTTGTCTTGTTTTATAACATTTTCCAATTGTTTCCATTTCTTGTGCTGGTTTATTATGATGTAAAATTGTAGGAAACTAGCAAAAATAATAATAATAATAATAATAATAATAATTGGGTGGGAGAGAGGGGCCGCTGCTGCCAAACGTGCTCAGTTTTGCGTCGCTCCACCGGCATAAAATCTCACTCCAAAGTTTTGGTGAAACTTGGCAGCCCTGCTATAGCTTTATCTGAACTATTGGTCTGAGAGGTGGAGATGAAGATATGGGGGAGGGGAAGGGAGAGAGAGAGAGGAAGGGAGGGAGCTAGGCTAACTGTAGGTAGGCTAACTGTAGGCAGGCTAACTGATGCTATGCTAACTGATGCTATGCTAACTGTAGCTATGCTAATTGAAGGCAGGCTAACTGAAGCTATGCTAACTCTTATTTTTTCCTCTTCTTCTCTTCCAGGACACACACTGAAGCACAAACTTGTCTGTCTGTCTGTCTGTCTGAGTGACTGACTGTGTCTGACTGTCTGACTGTCTGTCTGTCTGAGTGAAGGGACTGTCCAGTCACCTCCATCTGTCAGTTGCTTCTACATTCATCACCATGGTAGGTAACCAAGACAACCCTCCAATGATAACATACAGGACAGTAGAACATTCATAACTACACCATGCTCATGACTCATTAGGATGTCAAGATAGCTTTTTGACTGCCCCCAGCATAGATTCGTTTTTCCTATGATGACTGGTGGATAGATGATTCACTTACTTAGACAAATGTATTTGTTGTAAGTGGCTTTAGATCAAGGCGTCTGCTAAATGTCTAAAATAAAAATGTGAGTGAGTAGATGAACCTGACCATTCTGCAGCCATACAGGCATGTGTGTGTGATGCATAAGGTGCAAGTCTTCCCACATGACGACCTAGTTACTGAGTCCTACTGCAGTAGGCCTGAGGAAAGGTTTGAATAAGGAATGTAGTAGAGAACTCCACCTCCCAGCAGCCCTTGTGGCAGCAGTAGTCTGACCTGTAGTCTGACCTGTAGTCTGACCTGTCATGACCATCTGGAGTTTCTATTGATCTGCTCATTTCATCATTTCATCATTCTGTTACCCCCCTCCACCCCCCCACCCCCACCCCCACCCCTCCAGAGGGCAGGTGTATGACATCGCAGGGCGATGGCCAGCGAGCCCCTCGAAGGTTTCCATGAGGTCAATCTGGCCTCCCCCACAACCCCTGACCTCCACGGCCTGGCGGAAACAAGGCCCCCCAGCGCCCTGTACCGCACCCCCTCCCTGGGCGCCTCCCCCCGCCCCCCCTCGCTGGGTGCCTCCCCCCGCCCCGCCAACGCCCTGCGGGCCGACCAGCTGCCCACCCAGCCCGTCTACTCCGCCCCTCCCCGTCAAGACGAGCCACACAATGGCAGGTGAGAGACCACACACACACACACACACACACACACACACTGCACACACACACCACACACACCCTCTCACACACACTGTGGTCCGCTATTGGCTAGAGTTCTCACTGGGGCAGGGTTAGCTGGTCTGCTATTGGCTTGAAAGAACGAATCGCTGTCACATCTGTTGCCATGGTTCCCTCCCTGCAGTGTCCTGGGGCTGGAGCCCCTCCCCCGCCTGGAGGTGGAGCCTGGCGAGGGGGTGTTCCAGGGCGGGGAGGAGGGGGAGGAGTCTGTTGGTGTGAGTGACAGCTTGTCTCGACTGAGGACTCCCTCTGAGGGGCTGAGGGAGGAGCTGGCCAAGGCACACAGGGTAAGAATGTGTGTGTGTGTGTGTGTGTGTGTGTGTGTGTGTGTGTGTGTGTGAGTGTGTGTGTGGTTGTCTTTGGGTGTGGTGTGGGTGGATGTGTGTGGGTCTGTGTGTGTGGGTGGGTGCATGTGTGTGTGTGGGTGGGTGTGGGTGGCTGGGTGTGTGTGTGTGTGTGTGTGTGTTTGGTTGGGTGTGGGTGAGTGGGTGAGTGGGTGTGTGTGTGTCTGGGTTAATTCCCAGGTTTGAGTCTCTGTTGAGATTGTTAAACCAGCGGCAGGAGGCAGGTTCAGGACGTCATGACAACCTTCAACCCTCAGCCACGCCCCCAACCCTCAGCCACACCCCCAACCTTCAGCCACACCCCCAACCCTCAGCCACACCCCCAACCCTCAGCCATACCCTCAGTCACACCCACAACCCTCAGCCACACCCCCAACCTTCAGCCACACCCCCAACCCTCAGCCACACCCCCAACCCTCAGCCACACCCCCAACCCTCAGCCACACCCCCAACCCTCAGCCACACCTCCAACCCTCAGCCACACCTCCAACCCTCAGCCACACCCACAACCCTCAGCCACACCCACAACCCTCAGCCACATCCCCAACCCTCAGCCACACCCCCAACCCTCAGCCATACCCTCAGTCACACCCACAACCCTCAGCCATATCCTCAGTCACACCCACAACCCTCAGCCACACCCCCAACCCTCAGCCACACCCCCCAACCCTCAGCCACACCTCCAACCCTCAGCCACACCCACAACCCTCAGCCACACCCACAACCCTCAGCTATGCCCCCAACCCTCAGCCACGCCCCCAACCCTCAGCCACACCCACAACCCTCAGCTATGCCCCCAACCCTCAGCCACGCCCCCAACCCTCAGCCACACCCACAATTGTCCCCTTGAAGTCTTTCCTGTCGATCAACAAAGTAGAAATGCACCTGTAGAGACCCACTGTTGAGAGAGAGAGAGAGAGAGAGAGAGAGAGAGAAAGAAAGAAAGACAGAGACAGAGAGAGAGAGGGTGGAGATAAGTGGTAATCTCTGCTGAGTGAGTCTAAAGCGGGGTACACACATAAGGATTTTCAAAATCTTAACAATTTTTTAATCTGAGACAGACCCCACACATGAAGAAAAAAAATATTGGATTGAACAGCCTTGATCGTATTGTGTGTGGTGTGCGCCGATTTCCCCATTTCAGCACCCCACAGACATAAAGATTATCGTTACGACAGACTCCAGACTCTCTAGAGCAGACCTGGGCATTGTACGGCCCGCGGGCCAAATACGTCCCGCCGGATGATTCTGACCGCCCGCGAAAGATTACATGATAATAAAAAATAAAATAAAAATTTATATATAATATTTTCTAATGGGTGGACTAAAACCGCATTGCTTTTATTTTGAAGCCCATTTATTCTCACAGTGCACGCAATCGTGCACGTGAAATGCGTGTGATTGACAACCTGTCTTCCTTCCGTGTCACCCCTGAACTCAGTGGCGGGCGGTGCATTTCACACCTAGGCCTTCAGTGATGTCCTACCTGAATTATTCCACCTCTTAATACCATCATTATGACGCCATGGCTCTAGAAACTATACATTTAGACAGAAACGCAGTATAACCGGGCGTTGCCATTGTTATTATAGCGGCACCTTGTCTGGGTGTATTCAATTCATTGCATGAAAACGAAAGCGTCAGTTATTTCCCGAACTTTTCGGTCTGTCGATCTCGATAGGAGAACCGTTTCGAGGTTCCATTTAAGGATGGTTATCTTCCTCGTGTTCATACGGTCACGGGGGTGTGTCGTTTTCCATGGTAGCAGCCCGGGAAGTGGTTAGAAGATCGCATTGAAGCCCCACTTACTCACACAACTGAGCCAGGCAACACAACACACATATCTCTATGGACCCCAGGGTCGCTCCGTATGTCTACATCTCTTGCAGAAAACATTAAATCCTTTGTACTCACCAAAACAACTGATTATTTGAACACAAAATCCATCCTCCTTTCTTTCCTCAAGAAGACTTCAATGACTCTGTTGTACAGTTGATCAGTTCCACCAATAAGTCCTTTTACATGGATATCGTCGCTAACGTCGGGGTTCGGCTTGTAGAACAACACCTTCCATCTACACAAATTAGCGAGATCAAGTTTCAGTGTGTTAGCTCCGCCTCCCAATAGTTTGTATCCAATCAAAAGACGTGAAGGGGCTGATCAGGTGCTCCGCCATCCAGAAGGCCCCTTCGTCGGATTTGCTTGGATTTGCTGCCAACTCGAGATCTGACCACGGCACGCCACAGCTCTTTTCTCGCTCACTTTAAATTACAATCTGTACTCGCGCCACTGTTGAATCTGCAGGCGGGCAGATTTCTTGGTACCCTGGCAACACATTATGGCTGAATTTGATTGGATAAAAGCTAAAGGCCAGCCCTCCAAATGTCTGGAAGCAGCGCAACCAAGAGGAAAGCTATGAAATGAAGAGAATAGACTACGGGAATAATTTAATACATATTTGTAGAAAAAAAATATAAAAATTAAATGTATATTCTGATGATGTTTAGGCCAGCAGAGAAGGCCTTGCTGGCCCTGACGGCACACCACTGCCTGAACTGCCTACCTTCCTTGTCACCCCTGAAAAATGCGAAAATGTCGGCTCATGCCAAAAAGAGGAAAGTGGATGCCGAACGCAGAACTTTCAAACATGGACTACTAATTTTTTCGCGCCACTTAAAGTAGGGTGTTAGGTCACGTGACAGAATGTGGACGCTAGGAATACTTCTACAAAAATAACATGCTACTACAATATCAAATGCACTTTTGTGGCATTTCTATGACAATATATTGTTACATTTCAACATAAAAATATACCTCTATGTGTTTTTTAAAGTGTTGTATTATTTTGTCAATGTCCGTTTTAATAATCATAAGTTATGAGATCATGTTTACAGCGACAGACCCGTAGAACGCTCGGTTTCGTGAGATTTCACTTTTTAATGCTCCCCGCAAAACCTAGTGTGGCCAAATATCTTTCTTTCGCAAACTGCAGTAATAAAAACTGGACTGGAGTCAAGTGAGTTTTCCTTGGCAAGACTCATCCCGACCTCCACAAGTGTGTTGTGAAAGCAGACAACGAATATTGACTGAAATACAAGGTAAGAACCATTTCACTTCGATATTATGACATTTCTTACAGATATGTATTCACAACATAGCTAGTTAGAAACTGCAAGTTCTAAGCTAAATGTTGATATACAGGTTGTTGGTGGTTGATCCAGATCCGTGATGCGATCCGGGTTTTCTTTTATGGTGACAGCCACCGCAGCCTGAAACAGCAGCGGGCTTTCAGTGGAGCAACGCGGCAGCAGCTGGTGTACAGATTTTTTACCTTTGCCTGCTTGTGGCTCTGTCAGTATGTGAAGCGCATTGAGTCACATCTTGTGAGAAATGAGCTATATAAATAAAACTTGATTTGATTTGATACAATGTCTGGAATCTAATTTCTTTCATTTGACATTGGTTTAGTCATAATATAAAACAATGTCTATAGTACATCTAAGGGCTAAGCCTATTGAGTGTTAGCTGTCCTTTGATCATATATCATCTTTGATTATAACTCATTGTTTATTAAATAAATAAATAAATAGTTAGCCTACATGAAAATGGGCTTTTCATAACTCAGCATGGTCACAATACTGATTCGCCTATTATAGAAATAGTTTTCATAATATGGATTTTAAATCACAATTATCACAATCACATATTACTAAAAACCATGTTCAACACAAAGGGAGCAATGTTACTTATACTATAATAGTATACTATAATAAGTTAACACTTTATTTTAAGTGATTGGGGTATATGGAGCTGTTAAAACGGTTTTTAATCAAGATTTTCCCACAGATCTGCGTAAATTAACATGTACATTTGCATATTATTCATTTAATTAGCATACTATTTTCATATTTATTTATTTTAAATGTCATGCATAGTAGTTTCTATCATCCCTGAAAATGTCATTACAGTGTGACCAACCTATCTTAAGCTATGAAGTAAAGTATGTAAAATATAGTGATAAAAAGGTCCATTTGGTGCCATTCCGGAAGACAGGTGTCCATTGTTAGGTGCGCGACCTTTTTGACCCTGTCTCGGTTCACAAAATGGGTTGTATCTCAGCAACCGTATGTCCTATCTTCATAAAACAAAGTGCTCTGTGCTTCTGAGAGTATGCTCTAGAACAATGTATATCAATTGTACCAGCAAAAGCAATCTTTAAAATTAGTACCTAACACCCTACTAAAGCTTACGGAGGAGCTGGCAGCAATCCGGCCAATGAAAGGAACCACAACGGGGAGTGATCTGTTCACCGAGGTAAACGCATGCATGGACAAACTGGGACTCGAATGGGACAGACTGGCAGGTGTCACTACGGATGGATGTCCGAATTTGACAGGGAAACATTTTGGGCTTTTGAAAAGAATGCAAGATAAAGTGAGGTGAACTCAACGCAGAGCAGAAATTGCTGTATACATTGTATTATTCATCAGCAAGCGTTGTGCAAGTCAGTGCTAAAACTTAGCCATGTGGTTGATGTTGTTACTACAACAGTTAATTTCATCAGAGCGCGAGCATTAAATCACAGGCAGTTTGTTTCACTATTGGAGGAGCAAGAGAGCGAACATGGTAATGTCAGGTACCGGACAGCCGTCAGATGGCTCAGCCTGAGCAAAGTGCTAAAAAGGTTTTGGGACACTTTATCCTTTTCTTTTTTTCTGCACAGTAAAAAAAAAAAGAACTGAAGAACACTAAAATGTGGAAATATAACAAGTGAAATGGAACACTTTTGGGATTTTTTTTTTTTTTTGCACAGTTCTGAAAACATTCAATGTTTAATATAGGCATGTAAAGTCAAAAAGGCTACAAAACTGGGACACTTTTCTTTACACAGTTCAGTGACATGTCTTGTTTATTTATAATACTTGGCTACAAAGATGATGTGATGTCTTTAGAAAGCAAAAAAAAAATCCTTGTTTAGTACATGAAACTCAAAATGCCCTTTGTTATTAATGTGACTGAAAATTAGTCAAATGTTTCACATTTTGTTTATCATTTTGGAAATTCTATTTGAATAAATGATATTTTTGAAAGCTAACCTCACCTTTTAATTGCAAAATAATAACATACACTCTTACCAGCGGTCAAAACAATGCCATTTACTGCTTTTTATATAGAAATAAAATGTATATTATGCATAATTGAGTTCGGAATTTTGGCCCGGCCCTCCAAAATATTTTCAGTTGCTCATTTGGCCCCCTGGGAAAAATAATTGCCAGAGCAGGGGTCACCAACTACATTTGTCCAAGGGCCAGAATTTTTCGAAGCTTACACTGTGGGGGCCGAACTTATTTTTATGTATTCTATTTAGGCATAATTAGCATATTATTGTTTAATATCTTCACTTTCTTACAAAATGTATGTTATTGATTTATTATCAGTGTTAACAGACTCCTGACACCTATACTGCAGCCAGCCACCAGGGGGCGATCAAGATATTTTGGCTTCACTTCATTGTAATCATTTTCAGTTATCAATCAAGCAAAATGTCACTCTCAAACAACCTGAAGCGTAAAATTGATGTGGAAAAACGCAGCTTTAATGAGGAATGGACTGACAAGTACGCATTCATCTGCCAACATTTAGTAACGCAAAACCTGTATGCCTCATCTGCACCGAAGCTATTGAAAAACGATACAATCTTCGCCGTTACAATTATACAAGGCATGCAGCTTTCAGAGAATCATACCCTGAGAAGTCATACCCTGAGACCCGTCACAGAAAAATAGACTTAAAAGCAACTTAAAAGCTGGATATGGACATGCCAGTGGAATTATTAGCAGAACGTTATCTGAACGAGAGGGCAGCTAGTGCATCTCTCCCGGCTGTCTGGGTTCTACAATCATAACAAGCCATTTACATCATTCATGTTTTGACTGAGAAGTTATTTGTTATTTAAGTCACTATAATGTGCATGTGAAAAAGGAGCCTATAACACGAAATGTTAAACAAGAGCATGTGGGGGAAAAAAAACGAAATGTTAAATGAGAGCTATGAGTGTGTCCCCATTCTTGCATGCGAATAGGCGCTACGTCTGCCGAATTCCATTTAAAAGACGGGAATTAGTTTCAGCTTTGCTACTACTATTTAGATGCAAGGTTGCAGCTTTGTGAATGAGTTAGGTCTGAATCGTCCTGCATTGGAAGAACTATATATGCTATGGCCGCGTTCGTAAATTCGCTCTGAGAGAATCAGAGCGTCCACGTGACTGCCTCTAGTCCAATCAAATTACTTGGTTCCATGACGACGTTGAATCCAGTGTGCGCTCCGACGAATTTACGAACGCGCCCTATATATTCTAAACGGTATTTCCCTCCTCACATTTTCTGAATTCATTAATATTTTAAAAAACATAAATATTCCACGGGCCCGATGGGAAGCTTTGGTGGGCCGCATTCGGCCCGCGGGCCGCCTGTTGCTGACCCATGCTCTAGAGTCTCGTTCCCCAAGCCAGAAATCTCGCGTGAACCCATCCTTTTAATATTGCCTTTAAATTACAAAATAATTAAATTAAGATGATATAATGAGTAAAGCACTTTGAGCTGCAACGTTTGCAGGAAAAGCGCTATACAAATAAAGTTCTTCTTCTTCTTATTATTATCTAATGTAGTAAGTACCCTGACTGACCTGTACGAGGCAACCATGTGCGACAGGGCAAATAAAGTGCAAATAAAGTGCAGAAGAAGTCAGCTCGCTTCTTGATTGGCTACATTCCATTCCCCGTCACAATCGGACTCGCAAGCAGGGTTGCCTGATGGGATTGACATTTTCCACCCTAACCACAGTCTAAAACCGCTAATTCCACCCAAAAAAACAGAGTCCATCTGGCAACCCTAGGATTTTTGGTCGTAAGTATTGAACACATTTGACATTTACGATTGCCGGCCACGACCATTCTCCGAGCAGATTGTCTGGAGAGATTGACTCTTAACACACCTCACACCACAGGATAATGTTATAGGAAAATCTTTAGAGCCATCCGATAATCGGGCGTTTTCTGTCTTTGGTCGGAAGGGGGAAAATCGGGCCAAAATCGGCCAGATAATCTTTATGTGTGTACCCGGCTTAAGCAGGTCAGACAAGACTGCCCACCCACACACACACCCCTCCCAAGGTTGTAGAACCAACACTCCCCCACCCCCCCTGCAGCCAGGTCCATACTCCAGACACCAACAAGATTTAGTTGGTCTCTTCCCTGTTGTTGGGTCAGGGTTAGGGTCACGGTCAGGGGTTAGAGCCCTCCATACACACTGAGCCTCCCTCCCTCCCCCCCCCCCCCTCCCTCCCTCCCTCCCCCCCTCCCTCCCTCCCTCCCTCCCTCCCTCCCTCCCTCCCCACACCGAGCCATCCTGTACCACCATTTATTGATTTATCTCCATTCTACATTCTTCAGTAAAACGAACGAGGCCTTTATTATTTCATTTATTTCCTTTGTTTTATATTTTGTTGTCACATTATGATTTAGTTCATTGTTTTTGCTGTGTGTTGTTTGTTGTGTTGGTTTGGTTCCGTCTCTTAAGGAGCTTAAGTTAAAAGACGAGGAGTGTGACAGGCTGTCTAGGGTGAGGGACCAGCTGGGGAGGGAGCTGGAGGAGCTAACGGCTAGCCTGTTTGAGGTTGGTCCTTCCTCCGTGACCTTTGACCTTTGACCTATCGCCTGTGACCTACGACCCCCCCCTCCCCCCCAGAGACTGGGACACACAGACCCCCTGTCTCTCTCTCTGTCTGTCTGTCTGTCTGTCTGTCAACCAGAGCTGAGATACCCCTCTACTGGATATACAGCCAGGCTGCACCCCAACATCCACACTAGCATGCTACACTAACATACTAAACTAGCATACTACACTAACATACTACACTAACATACTACACTACTACACTAGCATGCTACACTAACATACTACACTACTACTACACTAGCATACTACACTAGCATACTACACTACTACACTAGCATGCTACACTAACATACTACACTACTACTACACTAGCATACTACACTAGCTGTTGTGAAGGCCCACAGTTTAGTGCCAGTTTAGTTTCCCCAAACCAGCCCTATTTTTGCCCCTAGTATTTCCTTTGTTATTTTCTATACAATTATATACGTTTGTGAAGTGTATGTATTATTCTTGTAATGTTTTATGCATATGTTTGATGACGTAGTATCCGGGGTGTGTCTGTGACCCGGATGCTACGTTCGGTGGTGGTATATAAGAGACGGAAGGGCGGAGTCAGTGAGTGTGTGGTGAGCAGCAGAACGAGAGAGAAGCAGTACGAGAGAGAATAACGAGAAGCCGATCCAAGATGGCGGATTCAGCAGCGCGCACCCCGTGCAGCAACTGAAGACGCCAGGAAAGCGATCATCGAGTGTACCACGGTAGCCCGTTTTAGTTGTGTTCAACGTTGGACCAAGCGGGACGCCAGCTGGACATTAATCGTCGCCTCCACGAGCGAACACAGACTCCAGCGGAGCTTCTACGCGGACCACTTCATCGACGCACAGGCCGTTCAACCAGGCCTCAACGCGCACCACGCCACTGGACTATAAGCCTGTTCAGGCCAGAGACTATCAGTGAGTGATTGAGAGTGTGTGTGTGGCCGGCCGGGTGGGAATGTATATATGGGGATGTATACAACCGTCGTGTAATAAATGTGTTGTTCATCTGTAATACCGTGTGTTAGTTGTTTGTAGCTTCAATGCTAATGCTAGTTGTTTGTAGCTTCAATGCTAATGCTAGTTGTTTGTAGCGCTAATGCTAATGCTAGTTGTTTGTAGCGCTAATGCTAATGCTAGTTGTTTGAAGGCTAATGCTAATGCTAGTTCCCTTGCTAATGCTAACGACATTAACTGCCAGTCTAACGGTTTGCTGTCGCCCCCTGCCTGTATCCTCCTATACTGCCTATTTAGCTCCCTTAGTTAGATAACCAGCCCCTTCCTAAAGTATACAGTCCTTTTCAGCTACTCCCTGGTTACAATTGGTCCTTCGAGCCGGATAGGTAGTGTAGTGATAGCATGGCTGAGCGCAGCCAACCAGACCAGACAGTTACCCCCCTTTCTCCGCCCCCTGAGCCAGAGCCACGACCACAGAGAGTCCCGCGGTTGCCTCCGAGGTTACAGGAGTATGAGCTTGAGCTCGAAAGCTCACTGAGTGGTAGCGAGGAGCGCACTCCACGGGATACAGTGGTCGGAGAGGCCGAGGTGTCCGCCGGCGAGCGGGTGGCTAGCACTGAGACAGCCCTCAAAGAGCACCAGCCTGAGGATGAGATGGCAGAACCGCAGGGTTTTGCCGTGGAAACGGAAGAACAGGAAGGAGAGGCCCGGTCCGACAGCGCCTGCGGGCGGAAGAGGGAGGGCCTCAGCCTTAACGATCTGCCTCCCAGTACGGCGCGCTCGAGACCTAGCTCCTGCCGCTCAGTGGCTTCCTACCGGTCCAGGGCTTCCGTGGGCAGTTCTGCCTCTGGGGCGGATAGCCTGCACTCCAGAGGGAGTGGTGCCGCGCTGTCCGAATATATGCGCCAACAGGCCGAGATGGCGTTAGAGCGGGAGCGCCAACAGGCCGAGACGGCGTTAGAGCGGGAACGACTCCAGTTCGAGCGTGAACGCCTCCAGCGCCAGGAGGCGCTAGAACGCGAACGCCTCCAGATGAACGGAGCGGAACGCGCGGCGGAGAGACAGCGCCAGGAGGCGCTAGAACGTGAACGCGGCGGAGAGACAGCGCCAGGAGGCGCTAGAACGTGAATGCCTCCAGCGCCAGGAGGCGCTAGAACGGGAACGCTTCCAGATGGAGCGCGACCGCCTCCAGACGGAGAGGCAGATGAACGGAGCGGAACGTGCGGCGGAGAGACAGCGCCAGGAGGCGTTAGAGAGGGAACGCATCCAGTACGAGCGCGAGCGCCTCCAGATGGAGGGGGCGGAACGCGCGGCGGAGAGGCAGATGGCGAGAGAGCAACTGCACGCAGAGAAGATGGAGGAAATGATGCAGACCATGCGCGACGTGTGCATCAGCAGAACTCCGTCGGCCTGTAGCTCCAGAGTATCATCCGCACGGCCCTCTCGAGTGCCATCTCCTGAACCCCCCGCCGATGGCTCCATGACCCCCGCCAGGACTGTCCAACTACAGGCCCAGCTGACCACCTGGAAGGAAGAGGACCAGGGACCCGACCGCTACGCGGCCCAGAGGGAGCCAGCGTCGCTGCCCGGGAGGGGAGTCATCCCCCAAGAGCGTAGCACACCCCTAGGTCCTCCAGTGCACCAAAATGCATGCAGGCCGGACACCCAGACCGTCACTCCAGCACCGATGATCCACTACAGGATGTTCCCCCAGGTGGAGGGACCCAAGTTCCCCTTCTTCAAGGACGAGGACAGGAGCCAGTATGTGGAGCTACGCATCTGCCTAGACACGCTCTTGGACAACTCCTGCTCAGAGTCCTACAAATATGCGATTCTCCTTCAGCATGTGAGGAACCCCAGAGCCCACAACATGGTACTGGCCCATGCCTCCGCACCGACACCTTACACCAGAGCGCTCGCTGACTTGGATGCCCGCTACGGTCGTCCCTGGAACCACGCCCTTGCTGAACTGCAAGCCCTCGAACAGCAGGCCCCCATCAAGGATGACCGGGCGCTGGATGACTTCGCGCTCCGCGTGCACACCTTGGTTGGGATGCTGAAGACGCAGGGCCCAGCTGGCGCCAGCGAGATCAACAGCACCTCCAACGTAGAGCGGCTGCTCCGCAAGATCCCACGCTTCCGGCAGGAGAGGTTCCGGCGACAGCAGCGCGTTCGTAACCCCGAGAAGTTGGGTCTGAGCATGGCTGCCTTCGCGGAGTTCCTACTGGAGGAAGTGCATGACACCAACGTAGACGCCATGGGTTACGCTGAGCCGAAGAAGGAGAGGGAGAAGGGAGACCGCTGGGACGGGCCGAGCTCGAACAGAGGACGCCCAGTAGGAGTGCTGCACACGGAGGAGGAGCCTCGGAGAGAGAGGACCACCCGACCTGAGGGAAAGGATTCCTCTCAACCCCCTCCAAAGGGACGGAGAGGTCCACCGCCATGTCCGTACTGCACCAGCGAGCACTGGCTCAATGAGTGCAGTGACTTCAACAACCTGAGTACCGAGGCCAAGCAGAGGTGGCTCGAGAAGAACCAGAGGTGCTGGAACTGTGGGCGCGACCATCTGGCGAAGAACTGCACCTTGAGGAGGAAGTGCAACCGCTGTGAGGAGGTCCACCTCCACATCCTACACGAGGTCTCCCTCGCCAGGTCCACGGAGGGCAACAGAAGCCCTAGGTCCGGTCGCGCACCGGAAGAGGAAACCCCTGTCTACTACCTAGACTCGCCACAGAGCAGCGGCTCCAAGGTTCTACTGAAGGTGGTGAAGGTCCGACTTCACCACAACAACGCTGTGTACGACACGTACGCCGTTCTAGACGACGGGTCGGAACGGACCATCCTTCTCCAGGGGGCAGTGCGCCAGTTGGGGCTCCAAGGGACTGCGGAGAAGCTGACTCTGCGCACGATACGTCGCGACCTTAAAGAGGTCACCGGGGCGAGAATCAACTTCTCTATCTCCCCGGCGGGGCGGCCGTCGGATAGACATCGGCTTCAGAATGTCTTCACCGCCGACCAGCTAGCGCTCTCCCGCTACGACTACCCCCTGGAGAGGTTACGCGCAAGATATCCCCACCTACGGGGAGTAGACCTACATCCGATAGAAGGAGCGGAGCCAACCCTTCTCATCGGCTCGGACAACGCTGACCTGATCGTGTCGCTCCGTCCTCCGCTGAGAGGACCACGAGGCTGCCCGATGGCTGTTAAGACTGCGCTTGGGTGGGCCCTCCAAGGCGCTACCGAGTGGAGAGAGAGGGACGGGAGAGCTACGTCATCCCTCCATGTCCGAACCGAAGAAGCAAACCAACCAACCGGACCGCCTGGAGTGGAATCTATTGCTGCCAGTGCACCTGGAACAGTTAGTACCACAAATGGTTCACCACAGGATGACCAACCGAGGAAGAAGTCTCTGTGGACAGAGCATAAGTCTCTGGATGGGAAGCCTTACTACTACAACTCCCAGACTAAGGAGTCCCGGTGGTGGCGCTACCGTGCCATGGCGGCAACAGCTGTTGCCGAGGAACACCTGCAGGTGGCCATGCACCCTCACGTGGCCGAGGTCAGCATTGACGCACCCGTCAACTCCGTCGAGTACACGTCAGCCATGAAAGTCTCAGCCAGTATTGTAGACGCCTCCAAGGAGGAAAGGCCGAAGTTGGCGAAGAAGAGAGTAAAGTGGAACCCAGAAGAGGAGGCCAAGCAGGCCTTCAAAGAGCTTCTGGAGGAGGATGGTGGTTCATCCGACGCGTCATGGGAGCAAACCATGAGAATGATCATCAACGACCCACGCTACAGCGCCCTGCCCAAGCTGAGTGAGAAGAAGCAAGTGTTTAAGGCCTACCAGGCTAAGAAGGAGAAGGAACAAGCCAAGCAGCTCAGGAAGAGGAACTGTGAGGCGCTGACGAGCATTCTGGACAACATGGCCAACGTCACCTACTGCACCACCTGGTCCGAGGCCCAGCAGTACCTGCTGGACGACCCCTCCTTCGCTGAGTACGAGGCGCTGGAGAACATGAACCAGGAAGACGCTCTGCTCTGCTTCGAGGAGCACATCCGCGCCCTGGAGAAGGAGGAGAAGCAGACGATTCTGCTGAGGGAGAGAGACAAGATGTCCGAAGGTGCCGTGGTACTGGTGAGGGACCAGTCCCTTCCGCGCGCCGCCTGGCAGACAGGCAGAGTGGTCGACACTATCACCTCCTACTTCGCGCTGCTGGAGCGGCCTAGCCAGTGTGCCTTCTTAGTTGACTGAAACCGAGGGTTTCATGGGGCGGCTGTTGTGAAGGCCCACAGTTTAGTGCCAGTTTAGTTTCCCCAAACCAGCCCTATTTTTGCCCCTAGTATTTCCTTTGTTATTTTCTATACAATTATATACGTTTGTGAAGTGTATGTATTATTCTTGTAATGTTTTATGCATATGTTTGATGACGTAGTATCCGGGGTGTGTCTGTGACCCGGATGCTACGTTCGGTGGTGGTATATAAGAGACGGAAGGGCGGAGTCAGTGAGTGTGTGGTGAGCAGCAGAACGAGAGAGAAGCAGTACGAGAGAGAATAACGAGAAGCCGATCCAAGATGGCGGATTCAGCAGCGCGCACCCCGTGCAGCAACTGAAGACGCCAGGAAAGCGATCATCGAGTGTACCACGGTAGCCCGTTTTAGTTGTGTTCAACGTTGGACCAAGCGGGACGCCAGCTGGACATTAATCGTCGCCTCCACGAGCGAACACAGACTCCAGCGGAGCTTCTACGCGGACCACTTCATCGACGCACAGGCCGTTCAACCAGGCCTCAACGCGCACCACGCCACTGGACTATAAGCCTGTTCAGGCCAGAGACTATCAGTGAGTGATTGAGAGTGTGTGTGTGGCCGGCCGGGTGGGAATGTATATATGGGGATGTATACAACCGTCGTGTAATAAATGTGTTGTTCATCTGTAATACCGTGTGTTAGTTGTTTGTAGCTTCAATGCTAATGCTAGTTGTTTGTAGCTTCAATGCTAATGCTAGTTGTTTGTAGCGCTAATGCTAATGCTAGTTGTTTGTAGCGCTAATGCTAATGCTAGTTGTTTGAAGGCTAATGCTAATGCTAGTTCCCTTGCTAATGCTAACGACATTAACTGCCAGTCTAACGGTTTGCTGTCGCCCCCTGCCTGTATCCTCCTATACTGCCTATTTAGCTCCCTTAGTTAGATAACCAGCCCCTTCCTAAAGTATACAGTCCTTTTCAGCTACTCCCTGGTTACACTAGCATACTACACTACTACACTACTACACTAACATGTGGCGGTCAGATGAGGGAGTGGCTGAATGAGGCCGTGGCTGGATGTCCTCCGGGTGGAGGGCTTCTCTCCTCCTTCTCTTCTCTTCCTTTAACGTCTTCCCTCCTTCTCTCTCTCTCCTCTCCTGTGTGGTGGAGCTGCTAATATGCTCCTCTCTGGATGCCCGCTTGTTGTGTGGGTGTGTGGGTGTGTGTGTGTGTGGTGGGGGCACTTCTGTGTGTGTCTGTGTGTATGTGTGTGTGTGTGTGTGTCTGTGTGTGTGTGTGTGTGTGTGTGTTTAATCTCTGCTGCCCCCTACAGGAGGCTCATAAGATGGTGCGGGAGGCCAATGTGAAGCAGGCGACCGCCGAGAAGCAACTGAAGGAGGCCCTTGGCAAGGTACACACACACAGACACACACAGACACACACACACACACACACCGGGCGGCCATGGCTCAGGAGGTAGAGCCAGCGTCTAAAGATCGCAAGGTTGGCGGTTCGGTGGTTCGATCCCCCCCAGCTGGCCAAATGTCGAGGTGTCCTTGGGCAAGACACTGAACCCCAAATTGCTCCCAATGAGCGGGCCGGCACCTTGCATGGTAGCTTTCCGGCGTTTCCGCCATTGGTGTGTGAATGTGTGTGTGAATGAGTGAATGAGAGGCCGTTGTAAAGTGCTTTGGAATAAGGCGCTATAAGTGCAGTCATTTCCATTTGCATTTTTGGCATTTAGCAGACGCCTTATTCCAAAGCGACTTACAATCAATACATTTGACTAAGCAAGTGGATCATCTGGATCATGAAGCTAAGAATCTAGGTGTGATTATAGATTCTGACTTAAGCTTTGAGCCTCACATCAAATCTATCACTAGAAATGCTTTTTATCATCTACGGAATATTGCAAAAGTTAGAAATGTTCTCCGCCAAGCTGATGCAGAAGTGTTAATGCATGCTTTTGTTATTACACGTTTGGACTATTGTAACAGTCTCCTTTCTGGTCTTCCGAAGAAAGCTATTGGCCAGCTGCAATTAGTCCAAAATGCAGCAGCGAGAATTTTAACCAAAACAAGCAGACAAGCTCATATAACTCCTATTTTAGAAACTCTACACTGGCTTCCTGTTAAGTTCAGAATAGATTTCAAGATCCTTCTGCTTGTTTATAAAGCTCTCACTGGCATAGCACCAGAATATTTGAAAGGCCTTTTGCTAGCATATCAGCCCAATAGAGCTCTCAGGTCTTCTGACGCTGGTTTTCTCTGTGTACCACATGTACAAAAGAAGAGATTTGGTGAGGCTGCATTCTCATTTTATGCACCCAAATTGTGGAATGCACTGCCAGTTTACATTAGGGATGCAACCTCAGCAAATATGTTCAAGTCAAGACTAAAAACCCATCTTTTTGCCTTTAAATGACTAAATAATTAAATTAAGATGATAAAAACCCAACCTTTTAATATTGCATTTAAGTTACAAAATAATTTAATTAAGATTATATAATGATTAAAGCACTTTGAGCTGCAACATTTGCAGGAAAAGCGCTATACAAATAAAGTTATTATTATTATTATTATTATTATTATCATCGATTCACCAGTTGTAGCAGGAGTAATCTAGCTCAGGCCAGGGGCCATTGGCAGTCGTGATAGAAGAAAAAATAAAGTATATACGTATTTTTTTTAAAACATTTTTATATAGACACTGGAGAAACAGTACAAGGGGGAAGTAGAAATCTTAGGAGACACAGTGCTGGGGGGTAGGTCTTCAGTCTCCGACGGAAGATGGGTAGTGTCTCCTCAGTTCTGACAACCGTGGGAAGCTCATTCCACCAGCGGGGAGCCAGTGTAGTGAAGAGAGCGGGGTGCCAGTCAGTGTAGTGAAGCGGGGAGCCAGTGTCCATTTACCATTTACCCACACTGCTTCTCCCCCCCAGATTGACGTGCTGCAGGCGGAGGTGTCGGCGCTGAAGACCCTGGTGCTGTCGTCGTCGCCCCCCTCGCCCTGCGGGGAGCTGCCCGCCCCGGGGGGGTCCCGGCCCTTTAAGAAGGGCCACGGCCGCAACAAGAGCACCAGCAGTGCCACACTGGGCGGCCCCCAGGAGCTCAGCCTCACCCTGCCCATCGTACGGGACTGCAGAGAGGTACCCTCCATGACCTCTGACCCCTGACATCTAACCCCTGACCTCTGACCTCTCCTAACACCTGTAGAGAGGTACCACCCCTGACCTCTCTCTCTCTCTCTCTCTCTCTCTTCCCCTCCATCTCTCACCACCTATTATCTCTCCCCCCTCTCTGTGTGTGTGTGTGTGTGTGTGTGTGTGTGTGTGTGTGTGTGTGTGTGTGTGTGTGTGTGTGTGTGTGTGTGTGTGTGTGTGTGTGTGTGTGTGTGTGTGTGTGTGTGCGTGCGTGCGTGCGTGCGTGCGTGCGTGCGTGCGTGCGCGTGCGTGCATGTGTGAGAGAGAGACTAACAGGGTGTGTTCTCCCAGGTGGACAGTCTGCTGTTTGGAGAGTTTAAGGTGTGGAAGGAGGAGCCCACCCTGGAGCCCACCTGTCCCTTCCTGGAGAGAGTCTACAGAGAGGACATCTTCCCCTGCCTCACCTTCTCCAAGAGCGAGGTAATACTACTATAATACCACCTTAATACTACCCCAATACTCCTGTAATACTACTATAATACCACCTTAATACTACCCCAATACTCCTGTAATACTACTATAATACCACCTTAATACTACCCCAATACTCCTGTAATACTACTATAATACCACCTTAATACTACCCCAATACTACTATAATACCACCTTAATACTACCTTAATACTCCTGTAATACTACTATAATACCACCTTAATACTACCTTAATACTCCTGTAATACTACTATAATACCACCTTAATACTACCTTAATACTCCTGTAATACTACTATAATACCACCTTAATGCTACCTTAATACTCCTGTAATACTACCTTAATACCACCTTAATATTACCCCCTTACTCTTCTAATACTACCCCCATACTACCATAATATTATCCTAACCCTTAATACTACCCCCATATTACCTTAATACTACAGTAATACTACCATAACCCTTAATACTACATGAATACTTCCGTAATACTACCCTAACCCTACTACAGTAATAATACCCTAACACTTAATACTACTTTAATACTACCCTAACCCTTAATGCTACCTTAATACTACCATAATACTACCCTAACCCTTAACACTACCTTAATACTAGGTACAAAATAATACAAAATAATTGCATTATTATTATTATTATTATTATTATTGTTGTTACCTTCATCTGTATGCTCTGTACTCTCCTACACTGCCCCCCTGTGGCAGCATGCTGCTACTGCTGCTGATCTCCAGCTCTGGATAAACAAAAATAAATACATTTCATTGTATTTATTATTATTATAAATTATTAAAAAATAATATATATATATATATATACTGTATGTATATAATGTAATAATTCAAGCAGTCAAATCAACGTCAGTAATGTAATGACCTGAGCAGAGTAGCAGTGACTACATCAGGGGGGTATTCCATCAAGGTCGCTAAAGGAAAATCCAGGCTTATTTTGTTAAATTTTGCACAATTTTAAAAAATCCAAAATAAGCTTGGACGATTAGCAACGTTGATGGAATACCCCCCGGTTCTGTCTCTGTGGGTACAGCCTTTTCTCTGTGACCTCTGACCTCTGACCCCTGACCTGTCTCTAGCTGGGGTCAGCCATCTTGGAGGCAGTGGAGCTGAACACCCTGAGCGTGGAGCCGGTGGGCTTCCAGCCCCTCCCCGTGGTCAAGGCCTCCGCTGTGGAGTGTGGAGGGCCCAAGTGAGAAACACACACACACACACACATAGCAAACACACACACACTCGCACACACACACGCCTCTCTGATCCAGGATGTGAAGGAGGTCTAACATAACAGAATACAGCCTGACCAATCCCCACTCACCACTGTCACTCTCCTCTGGGATAGGTCGGTTATTAGATGACAGGCCTATCTAAGGACTACATCTTCATTCTGATGCACAGACATCTCTCTCTCTCTGTCTCTCCTAGTCTCTGCCTCTGTCCCCCCCCCCTCTCCGCCCTTCCTCTCTCTCTCTTCCCCCTCTCTCTCTCTCTGTCTCTGCTAGTCTCTGCCTCTCTCTCCCCCTCCTTTCCCCCCTTTCTCTCTCTCTCCCCTCTCTCTCTCTGTCTCTCCTTGTCTCTGCCTCTCTCTCTCTCCCCTCCCCCCTTTCTCTCTCTCCTTTCTCTCTCTCCTTTCACCCATCTCTCCTAGTCTCTGCCTCCCTCTCTCTCTCTCTATCCCTCTCTTCTTCACCTCCATGCTTGTCTTCTCTCTGTTGGTGTATTTGCTTGGCTGCCGTCTTTCTCCTCATTTCTCCATCACTTTGTTTTTCTTTTCTTTTCTTTCTTTCTGTTGTTCACACCCGTCTGGACGCCCCCTAGTGGCAGAAGGGCTGAGGTAGTCACGTAAGTCCTCACAATTCTCCCTTGCTCTCTCTCTTCCCCCCTTCCTTGCCCCTCCCTCCATCCCTCCCTCCATCTCTTCCATCTCTGTGGTCTGTCCATCCTCCGGCCTCGCAGTGTGGTGTGCTAGGCTAACGTTAGCGTTAGAGGCATGATGCTGGGCTTAGAGGGTGTGCGTGTGTGCGTGCGTGCGTGCGTGCGTGCGTGCGTGCGTGCGTGCGTGCGTGTGTGTGTGTGTGTGTGTGTGTGTAGGAGAGAGAGAAGCATTGGCAGTATCTGAACTGACTATGTGTTTGTTAGTGAATCAGAGTCCTCCCCTCCAGATGAGTTTACAGTTGATGAATCCTAATCCTAGATAGAACCTTGGCTCCTGTAGGAAGGTTGTTGGCCTAGTCACCCCCCTCCTAACCTCCCTCCTCCTCTGCCTTTCTCATCTCCCTCTCTCATCTCTCTCTCATCTCTCTCCCTCCCTCAGGAAGTGTGCCCTCAGTGGTCAGACCAAGACCTGCAAGCACAGGATCAAGTTTGGAGACTCCAGCAGTTATTACTACGTCTCTCCTTACTGTCGTTACAGGGTAATAACCAGTTATTACCATGTCTCTTTACTGCTGTTACAGGATAATAACCAGTTATTACTGCATCTCTTTACTGTGGTTAGAGGGTAGTGGATAGTGAGTTGGACTGGTGATCGTAAGGTTGTGAGTTCAAATCCTGCCTGAAACACCACCACCACTAGTGTGCCCTTGAGTAAGGCACTTAGCCCTCAGTTACTCCAGGGGGAATGTCCCTGTAATCTTTAATTGTAACTCGCTTCAGATTAAAAGCGTCTGCTAAATAGCAAATTCTAAATTCATAAGCAGTTACGGGACCTTCCATATACAACCTCAGTGTATTTGCCAGTCTATGTTGAATATTGAACTATTCTCCCCCCCCCCCCCAGATTACATCAGTGTGTAACTTCTTCACCTATATCCGCTACATCCACCAAGGACTGGTCAAACAGGATGGTGAGTTACCGTGGTTACTGCCCACTGGCTCTCAATGTTACTGTGGTTACTAAGCACTACTCGACTATGTCACACAGACAGACACACACACACACACACACACACACACACACACACACACACACACACTCATCCTGAGTCCCTGTCCTTCTGCAGCTGAGCAGACGTTCTGGGAGGTGATGCTCCTGAGGAAGGAGATGTCATTCGCTAAGCTGGGCTTCTACAAGGAGGAGCTGTGACCAATGGGGTCGAGAGGGAGGCGTGGCCTCCATCCCTGACCCTAGACACGCCCCCCCGGACCGACAGGAGAGCTCTCCTCCAATCATGTCAGCCGTCTCTCAGAGGGACTGCCCCCCCTCCTCCTCCACCCCCCCATCCAAAACTCTCCTTCATATCATGTGAGTGTGTGTGTGCTTGAGAGTGTGTGTGTGTGTGTGTGTGAGAGAGCTTGTGTGTGTGCGTGTGCGTGCGTGTGTTTGTGTGTATGCGCATGCGTGTGTTCGTGTGTGTGTTTGTGGCACCGGAGCTGTGTGTGTCCACCCTCATCCTGACTAAACACAGGACTGGAGTGGTTCAGCTGTGGTTCTCATGAGTCTTGACTGTGCTGTTAAAAGGCTGAGTCAGCTCTCTGGTCCGGAACACACACCGCTCAGAAGGTTCTAGAAGGATCAACACTCACCACACCGCTTGTTCTGTTCCTGCTTCCTGTGGTACCCCAGGACTTTGATGAAGAATCTGTACATTTTTGAGTTTTACAAACACATCAACTCTCTCTCTTTTTCTCTCTCTCTCTCTCTCTGTCTCTCTCTCTCTCTCTTTCTCTCTTTGTGTGTAGTCCCAGCCCTCCACCCTGTAGGTAGTATGTTGCTGTTTATTTGTGTGTGTGTGTGTGTGTGTGTGTGTGTCTGTGTCTGTGTGTGTGTGTGTGTGTGTGTGTGTGTGTGTGTGTGTGTGTGTGTGTGTGTGTGTGTGTGTGTGTGTGTGTGGGTGGTTAAGTATGTGCTGTATATGTGTGTGTGTGTGTGTGTGTGTGTGTTAATATTTATCTCTACACTCCAGACCCATGCAACTCCCTCACTTTATTTGAGTGCCTTTCTGGAACTGAATAATAAATTGTATACCTCTGGAACCGCTGTGGGTGTGTCCTCTCTCTCTTTTCTGTCTGCCTGTCTGTCTGTCTGTCTGAATGTATGTATGTCTGTATGTCTGGTTGATTGATCAATTGATTGATTGTCTGTCTGTCTCAAGGTGTTATTCTAGATAGACTATTGGGGTATTTTCCTCCTGTAACTGTAGTGGAAACAGCCTGATCACACACACACACACACACACATACAAAGGAGAGTGTGTTTCTGTTCGCACAGGTGATTAGTAATGAGGGAGATGGCTGTGGCTCTGTGTGTTAATGATACAGCAGAGATAAAACGCACATACACACATATATATATCCACACACACACACACTCTCTCTCTCTCTCTCTTTGTTAATGACACAACAGAGATAAGCCAGGACTTCCCTGTTTCCATTGTGAGAACTCATCTGGTCATAAGTCTCTGTTTTATGGCCCTGCACAAGGACACCTGACACACGTGCACATGTACACGCACCTACCCACATACACACTCACGCACCCACCCACACACACACACACACACACACACACAGGTGCGCCTGCGCAGGGTATGTCACCTTTCAGACCGAGGAGCAAAGTCCACAGGACACAGCAGGGAGTCGTACCACGGATATCATACGTCGTATTGTTTATTAAAAACCTCTGGGATTATTGTGATCAGAATCCAGGCTTGGGGTTGTTCTTGAGTTCTGAATCCAGGTTTGGGGTTGTTCTTGAGATCTGAATCTAGGCTTGGGGTTGTTCTTGAGTTCTGAATCCAGGCTTGGGATTAGGGACTCCAGTCCAGAGGGGGTGAGGGTCAGGGCTCCGAACCGCGGTACAAATGGATTATACCTGACTGACCACGCTGACGATTGGTGACCTAACCGCCAGATTCCTGGCTGGGGAGCAGGTGGGCTTCACACACACACACCTTCACACACACACACACACACACACACACACACACACACACACACACACACACCTCCAGGCTTGCTTGTCACTTTAATGTAAGACCTCTTCATCCCCTCTACCTCCTGTACACTTTCTCTACTGGAAAATATTCTTCCTTCTAGCATTATGACTGGCAATGGCCCCTGGCTCGAGCATAGATTACTTTTTTCTTGACTGATGGATAGATGATTCATCGCTTTGGATAAAGTCGTCTGCTAAATGCCAACAATGTCATGTAAATGTTACTTTAATGTTTATAATAAGAATAATAATGCATTTATTTTGTATAGCACTTTTCTCAGTACTCAAAAACACTATTTCATAGAGAGAACAAGAGTAGATAGATATATCAAAAGTAAAACAAAGACACAGTTCGTAAAAACAAAAACAAAAACAGTTAAAGATTAAAAGCAAGTTTAAAAAGCAGGTTTTGAGGGATGGTTGAAGGAGGAGAAGGGAGGGTGCTGGAGTCTTTGATGTGGTCCCCCCAGGTCTATGGTCCCTCAGGTCCCCCCAGGTCTATGGTCCCTCAGGTCCCCCCAGGTCTATGGTCCCTCAGGTCCCCCCAGGTCTATGGTCACTCAGGTCTATTGTCCCCTAGGTTCCCCCAGGTCTATGGTCCCCTAGGTTCCCCCAGGTCTATGGTCCCCTAGGTTACCCCAGGTCTATGGTCCCCTAGGTTACCCCAGGTCTATGGTCCCCTAGGTTACCCCAGGTCTATGGTCCCCCAGATCTATGGTCCCCCAGGTCTATGGTTCCCCAGGTTCCCCCAGGTCTATGGTCCCCTAGGTTCCCCCAGGTCTATGGTCCCCTAGGTTACCCCAGGTCTATGGTCCCCCAGATCTATGGTCCCCCAGGTCTATGGTCCTCCAGGTTCCCCCAGGTCTATGGTCCCCCAGATCTATGGTCCCCCAGGTCTATGGTCCTCCAGGTTCCCCCAGGTCTATGGTCCCCTAGGTTACCCCAGGTCTATGGTCCCCCAGATCTATGGTCCCCCAGGTCTATGGTCCTCCAGGTTCCCCCAGGTCTATGGTCCCCTAGGTTACCCCAGGTCTATGGTCCCCCAGATCTATGGTCCCCCAGGTCTATGGTCCTCCAGGTTCCCCCAGATCTATGGTCCCCCAGGTCTATGGTTCCCCAGGTTCCCCCAGGTCTATGGTTCCCCAGGTCCCCCCAGGTCTATGGTCCCCCAGGTCCCCCCAGGTCTATGGTCCCCCCAGGTCTATGGTCCCCCAGATCTATGGTCCCCCAGATCTATGGTCCCCCAGGTCTATGGTCCCCCAGGTCTATGGTCCCTCAGGTTCCCCCAGGTCTATGGTCCCTCAGGTCTATGGTCCCTCAGGTCTATGGTCCCCCAGGTCTATGGTCCCCCAGCTCTATGGTCCCCCAGCTCTATGGTCCCCCAAGTCTATGGTCCCCCAGCTCTATGGTCCCCCCAGCTCTATGGTCCCCCAGGTCTATGGTCCCCCAGGTCTATGGTCCCCCAGGTCTATGGTCTCCCAGGTCTATGGTCCCACAAGTCTATGGTCCCACAAGTCTATGGTCCCCCAGGTCTATGGTCCCCCCAGGTCTATGGTCCCCCAGACATATGGTCCCCTAGGTTCCCCCAGGTCTATGGTCCCCCAGGTCTATGGTCCCCCCAGGTCTATGGTCCCCCAGACATATGGTCCCCTAGGTTCCCCCAGGTCTATGGTCCCCCAGGTCTATGGTCCCCCAGGTCTATGGTTCCCCAGGTCTATGGTCCCCCCAGGTCTATGGTCCCCCAGGTCTATGGTCCCCCCAGGTCTATGGTCCCCCAGGTCTATGGTCCCCCAGGTCTATGGTCCCCCAGGTCTATGGTTCCCCAGGTCTATGGTTCCCCAGGTCTATGGTCCCCCAGGTCTATGGTTCCCCAGGTCTATGGTCCCCCCAGGTCTATGGTCCCCCAGGTCTATGGTCCCCCAGGTCTATGGTCCCCCCAGGTCTATGGTCCCCCAGGTCTATGGTCCCCCAGGTCTATGGTCCCCCAGGTCTATGGTTCCCCCAGATCCGCTGTTCAGTCCTGGTGACGGTGTCTACTCCTCCTAAATTAATCGCCTGTGAAATCAATACGGCAGAATAATGTCCTCGTATGTACCTCGTGCCCTGTCTGCACCGTTTTTAATTACCTGAGCCTCTCATCTAGAAGAAAAAGCAATTACACAATATGCAGATAAGCTGTGAACAGGCTGACAAGACAATAATCATAACGATGATTCATTCTGTTTATTATTATTATTATGCCCACAACTCACACCAGCACATAGCTGTTAGGCTACAAGGGAGGCTGGGGGGTAGAAATCGGAGGACGGTCTCATTGTAATGCATGGAATGAAATGAGGACTGGTATCAAGCATTACAATGAGCCCGTCGTCCGATTTCTACCTCCACCAGCCTCCCCTGAAACACACACAGCGGCTAGCAGAGAGAGAGCTACAGGACTATTGGCTACCTAGCAACAACACTTTGATTGGCTACAAAATGAAGCATTATGAATGATGAATTTGGGGTGAATTAAGTCCCCCATGGCACTCTAGAATATCGAACATTTGGGTGAATTATTATTTATCACCCTCAGTACTGAATGACTTAAACACCTTCCACCTCCCATACTCAGCGGTTCACCTCATGTTTACATTCTGTTTATGACATCACTGCTGCCCTTCCCTTCCCTAACTGCGTTAGTGTGATGGAGGTGAATGGTTAACCGCTCTGGTCACCTGATAAGTGGTCCAAGCTGTTGTGGTCCAATTAGCTGTCCCTGCTTTCAAGAGGTATGTGACTCCCTCTGTGCCCAGCCCAGAGGACTGGGTGTCTGTGAGGTGTACTGTAACGTAGACCAGAGGGTGGTGGAGGCAGAAATCAGAGGAGGGGGTCATTGTAGTGTATTTTAACACGTGTTAGGGTTCCATGCATTCCAGTGATCCTGTCCTCTGATTCCTACCTCCTCCAGCCTCCCATGAGGTAGATTCTCTTGGGGGACAAATGGAGTTGGTGTTGTTGTCTCACGTGTCACTGAGCAGCGCCCCCAGGAGGTCAGGGGTCATGTCTGAGTACCAGGAGGTCAGAGGTCATGACTGAGTACCAGGAGGTCAGAGGTCTGACTAAGTACCAGGAGGTCAGGGGTCATGACTGAGTATCAGGAGGTCAGAGGTCGTGTCTGAGTTTGGTTCAGAACCGTTAGGGTTAGGAGGAGGCGGAGTCTTAGGGTTATTAGGGTTATCAGGGTTAGAGTTAGCATTACTGCAAAATAGCATTGCTGTTTTACTACCTGTCCCCAGAAGCATATCTGCTGAATCCTGGGCCCGGCCTACAAGAAGCCTGGGCCTGGCCTACAACCTCACCCCCAGTAACAGTCTCTCATCCCAGGCAGCCCAGCACCATGGAGCCCCCTGGAGGAGGCAGAGTCCCAAGCCACGTCCTGGGAGAGAATGAAGCGCTGCAGCAGTTCTTTGACGGTAGGATGTGTGTGTGTGTGTGTGTGTGTGTGTGTGTGTGTGTGTGTGTCTGTCTGTAGCAGTTCTTTGATGATAAGAAGTTGACAACATGATGATCTCTGTCCACTTTGGCACAGTGCCACCACACACACACACACACACACACACACACACACACACACACACACACACACACACACACACACACAACACACACACACACACACACACACACACACACACACACACACACACACACATTGCTGATCTCAGAGCTGTGACTGTACTGGTCACTCATCAGGATGAAAGTGAAAGTTTATTAAACTGTCATTCGTTGTCTAAAGTTAATACATTATTGGAAGAGTTATTGATTAATGTTAATGTTGGCTAAAGTTAATATTGGCTAAGGTTAATGTTGGCTAATGTTAATGTTGGCTAATGTTAATGTTAGCTAAAGTTAATGTTGGCTAAAGTTACCGTTTGCTAATGTTAATGTTGGCTAAAGTTAATGCTAGCTAATGTTAACGTTAAGGGGCTAAGGAGCTATCCTAGCTAATCTATCCTGGCTAATCCTGTGCGGTTGGATGAATCAATTACAAGTCCATGGACTTTGCTTACACAGCCAGGAAGCTAGAAACAGGGTTGCTCTGTTTCGCTGATATTGAGATGCGTGAATCAAGGTCAGGATTAGAAAAACAATAGGCTACATCTGGGGCGGGTTTCACAGACAGGGCTTAAGCGTAGTCCTGGACTAAACACTTTTAATATAAAATCTCCATTGAAGATGTTTTTTTGTCTAGGATTAGGCCCAGGCCTTGTCTGTGAAACCGGCCCCTGATCTTCTGTTTATTGTTCGAGGAAAGTCTGACATTATTGTACAAACAGTAGGTGAGGGTTAGGCTTAGTACATACCACTCTTACATCATCTCAAGGCCACAGATTACATTCCAGATAGATTCAGCTTTATTGTCATTGACAGAGTTCAAGTACTGAGACAACAACATAGTTGGGCAAATAACCCGGTGTGGAAATAGTGGCATAGTGCAAACTATATGATATGTAGACAGTGTATAGTATTACAGTATAAGTATTACAGTGAGTATAAATAAATGTATATAATAAGTGCTTATACATGATACATATGATACATATTCATGAGATGAATATCAACACGGTGTGTACAGTTAAACAAGGGCAATAGGTCTTATGCAATAGGTCTTAAGGTATGTAACCTATTATGTAAGATGTATAATTAGAGACCAATATAAATAAATATGTAAGCAAGCAGTAATGCAATGGCTAAAGTGAAGTCCTGAATGACAGCCAGTAGAGGTATGGAGGGGGGGGGGGGGGGGGTACACTGATACTGGAAGTCAATGTTCATCCTTTTCAGAGGTGGAGGGAGGCTGGGGGGGGGCGGGGTCTGGGCTACCGCCGGGATTCTGAGTTCAGCAGAGTAACAGCTGCAGGGATAAAGCAGTTCCTGAGCCTGCTGGTGTGGGAACGGAGACTCCTGTACTGCCTCCCGGGTGGGAGGAGGGCAAACAGTCCGTGAATGGGGTGAGAGGGTGTCCCTACTGATGCCTCGCGCCCTCCGCAGACACTGCCTGTGCTGGAGGACCTTGATGGAAGGGAGTTAGGCACTGGTGATATACTGGGCTGTTTCCATCACCCGTTACAGGGCCTTCCGGTTGGAGGCAGAGCAGCTGCCATACCACACTGTGATGCAGTTTGTCAGAATGCTCTTGATGGTGCACCGATAGAAGTTGACCAGGATGGACTTTCTTCGGTCTCCTCAGGAAGTATATACACTGCTGAGTCTTTTTGACCACAGTGGAGAAATTGAGGGTCCAAGAGACGTCCTTGGAGATTTAGACACTTAGGAACCTGAAGCTGGAGACACACTCCACCTCCATACCATTGATGTAGATGGGGCTGTTTCTGCAGCCTCCAGCTTTCCTGTAGTCCATAATGAGATCCTTGGTCTTATTGTTGTTGAGGGCCAGGTTGTTGTTAGCACACCACACCGCCAGGTGCTGGACTTCCTCCCTATAGGCTGACTCGTCGTTGTTACTTATCAGGCCTACCACCGTTGATGATGGAGTTAGAGCCTTGCACAGACCCGCAGTTGTGGGTGAAGAGGGAGTAGAGGAGAGGGCTCAGTACACAGCCCTGTGGGACACCAGTGTTCATGGTCAGAGTAGAGGAGGAGGTGTGTCTAACCTGACAAACTGGGGTCTGTTAGTCAGGAAGTCTAGGGTCCAGTTGCAGAGGGAGGTGGTGATGCCAAGGTCACTGAGTTTGGTGAACAGCCTGGAGGGGATGAATGCAGAGCTGAAGTCGATGAAGAGCTTGTTGGAGATAATTAAAGATCTTAGTGGAGACATGTGTGAATAACTAAGTGTGCAATTGTGTTCATCTAAAGTCCTCTACTTTCAATCATATTGCGGTGCACATCTGCACCCCTGCCGGTGACAGTTGCCAATAACTCTCTGTGTCGCACTTAGTGGAGAGCGCTACAGAGGGTGGTGCGGACAGCCGAGCGCATCAGTGGATGTGAGCTTCCCTCCATCCAGGATATATACAACAAAAAGTGTCAGCAAAGCCCGGAGGATCATCAAAGATCCCAACCACAGTCTGTTTGAACCAATGCCGTCCAAAAGGCCTTCGCCTCTCTTCCCTCTTCCGGAGACTCAGGGCCAAAACTCAGAGGCTAACCAACAGCTACATCCCCCAGGCGATCAGGCTCATGAACAAGCCCACTGTTAACCTCATCCCGAAGCACACCCCATGCATATGGGCTACCTTAACCTTAAGCTCACAGCCACTTTACTACTTGAACTATCTATTTTATTACTAGTTGTACTGCTAATTGTATCCTGTCTTATTTGTCACTCATGTGCTATACTATTGTCACTTTTTTATCTTGAATTATGCCTATTGCCTTATTGTCTTGTGCTGCAATGTCAGAAACCGAAGCCTAAGAATTTTACTCTCTTACACTTGTGTAATGTGACTTAACAATAAACTTGAAACTTGAAGCCGATAAACAGCTCTTAAACGACTCCCTGAGCACATACCATAAGAGAGGGTCAAGGTTACTGGATCAAGGCCAACCTCACCCTCACACACCTGCTGGTTGGAGAGAGAGCACGAAAGAGACAGAGGGAGAGAGAGAGATCAAGAGAGTAGAGTGAGAGTCGAGAGAGAGAGAGAGAGAGAGAGAGAGAGAGAGGGAGAGAGAGAGGGAGAGAGAGAGAGAGAGATCAAGAGAGTAGAGTGAGAGTCGAGAGAGAGAGAGAGAGAGAGAGAGAGAGAGAGAGAGAGAGAGAGAGAGAGAGAGAGAGAGAGAGAGAGAGAGAGGAAGAGTGAGAGAGAGAGATGTGTTGATGAAGTGTTGTGTTTTTGTGGATTTGTGTGATTGATACTGACTGGAATAACATTGATATGGATTTAATCAAGAAAGTTATTAAAGCAATTGTAAATCCATTAGTTCATATTTGTAATTTGTCTTTTAAAACAGTCGTATTTCCATGTCAAATGAAAACTGCTAAAGTCATACCACTGCATAAAGACGGAGACAGAAAACAATTTACCAATTACAGACCAGTGTCTCTCCTCTCTCCCTCTCTCCACAGTTCTCCAAAATATTAGAAAAGCTCTTTGCCAGTAGATTGGATAACTTCATAGACAAGTATGATCTAATAGCTAACTGTCAGTATGGTTTTAGATCTAACAGAACAACATCTATGGCGCTAATGGAACTAATTGAAGAAATCACCAGCGCTATTGACCAGAAGAAGTATGTTGTAGGGGTATTTATAGATTTTTAAAAAGCATTTGACACCATAGATCACAATTTATATATAGACAAATTGGAAAGGTATGGCATCAGAGGAGGTGTGCTTAAATGGATGAAAAGCTACATAAGTAATAGACATCAGTATGTGCAGATAGGTGATAACAAATCAGCATGCCTAGAAATAACATGTGGAGTGCCACAGGGGTCAGTATTGGGTCCAAAGTGATTTAATCTGTATATCAATGATATCTGTCAAAAATTATGAAATGTATTTTATTTGCGGACGACACTAATATTTTTTGTTCTGGTGGAGATCTTCAGCAGCTCTTGGAGGTAATCACAGTAGAAATGAATAAACTAAAAATATGGTTTGATCTGAATAAACTATCATTGAATGTAAAAAAAAAACGTAAAATAGATTCTGATGTGAGAGTAACAATAAATAACATTATTATAGAAAGCAAATTTCTAGGTGTGATTCTAGACCACAGGATCTGCTGGAAACCTCACATAAGCTATGTGAAATCAAAGGTAGCAAGGAGTATTGGAGTATTGGGGAAAATAAGACACCTGTTAAACAAAAAAGCATTGTATACCTTATATTATTCATTTGTTCTGCCATATCTGAATTACTGTCCTGAAGTATGGGGAAATACATATAAAACCACTTTACAACCATTATGTATATTACAAAAAAGAGCTGTAAGAATAGTTGATCATGCTGGATATCTTGATCATACCAATGTTCTCTTTGTGAAGATGCATACCCTGAAACTGATGGATATAGTAGATTTCAAGACAGCACTGATTATGTATAAAGCCAACAATGAACTGTTGCCGGGAAATTTGCAAAGACTATTCACTGAGAGAGGGGGGAACTATACATTTAGAAGAGAACTTAACATGAGACAGCATTACGCACAAACTAACGTTAAAATATTTTGTATATCAATCTGCGGAGTTGTGTTGTGGAATGGCCTTGAGGAAAAGCTCCAAAGGTGTACTAATGAACTGCAATTTAAAAGAATGTATAAGAATGATATCCTTTCTAGATACAACATGGAAGAGACAGGACATGCCATTTGCTAAAATTAGTGTATGATAGTTTGTATTCTGTATTGTGTGTATTTGAATTTGAATGACAAAATTGAGCTTGATTGTTTTCTGTTTGTTGTTTGTTTCTGTTGTAAACCTACACTACGGTAATTGTAGTGTGTGAATGGGGATAGGACAAATAAGCCTTGCTTCCTCCTATTCCCTTTCGGACAGCTTAACCATGTGGATTATTATTATATATATATTTTTATATGTATCCCAATGTACCTGGTCTGCTGTTCGAAATAAACTTGAACTAAACTTGAACTAACTTGTGTGTATGTGTGTTTGCAGGTCAGGATGTGAGTCAAGTTCTGGAGAGCCCGGTGGTCGACACCAGCCTACTGGAGCAGTACCTGAGTGCTGACATGGCAGACCCCAACACACACCTGTACCTCAGTACCCACCTGGTGGACCCCAACACACACCTGTACGACAGCAACCCCATTGTCCCCCACAACAACTCCATGGACCCCCACAACACCTCCATGGACCCCCACAACACCTCCATGGACCCCCACAACACCTCCATGGACCCCCACAACTTGTGAGCCTCCATCTTAGACAAGCAGAACTGACACCTGTGAAAGGTCCCTGTGGAGTCCCTGGGTGTTAGGGCTAGAATCTCTTTCTTTGCTGGGTTCCACACACACACACACACACACACACACACACACACACACACACACACACACGTGCACGCACGCACACACACACCTGGGGTCTCTACAGCTAAACAGGTTCCTAACCCAGCAGAGTGTGTGTCTGTGTGTCTGTCTGTCTGTGTGTCTGTGTGTGTCTGTATGTATGTGTGAGTGTGTGTATGTGTACAGTAGTGTCATCTCTGTCATATCTCATCTCTGTTTTCCCAGCATGCTCCCTGAATCTCCGCCAGACTCCGGGTCAGAACCCTGCTCCCCTCCACAACCACCAGGTGACACACACTCACACACACACACGCACGCACGCACGCACGCACGCACACACACACACACACACACACACTGCTCTTTTCTACCTCCACCAGCCTCCCCTGAACAAAATAGAATACAAATAGAATATACTCGAATATTGTATTTCCATCCTCCCTCCTAACCACTCAGTCCTCCCCTAGATGTGCACTACAGCTCCCATTGGTCCAATGAGCAGGTGAACCAGGAAGTGTTCCAGCCAATGACACGTCCTCCAGCCTCATCCTGTCGTTTTAAAGAACGGGGGGCCGCCCCTCACCCAGGACCACACCCACACGCAGGGCCACACCCACTCCCAAGGCCACACCCACACGCAGGGCCACACCCACTCCCAGGGCCACACCCACATGCAGGGCCACACCCACACCTGTCTCAGCACCTGGGCCTGACTCAATCCTACAACAAAGCAGACTCTCCCCCCGCCTCCCAACCCCCAGCACCCCCCACCCTGCACCTCCCCCCCCAGCACCATCTCCAGGCTAGCTCCCCACCCAACCCGCTCCACCCCCCCACCCCGCCCTCCCCGGACTGTAAGAAGAGGAGGAGGTCTGAGTCTTTCGAGGGCAGAGCCAAGGGGCCGTACGGTGAGTACATAGTCATATCTGTCTACACACACACACGCACGCACGCACGCACACACACATATACACACATACACACACATACACACACACACACACACACACACACACACATACACACACAAACGCACAGTGGTGTGTGCCTGTCCCTCCAGGGGTGTCAGAGAGTGTGGCGGGCGACGCCCCCTCCTATGACAGTGACGGCGTGGGCGTGGCCTACCAGTTGATCTCCTGGGACCGCTACCAACAGAGCCAGTGGACCCCCCTGTATGACAGCAGCTACCACACACTGTGAGTGGCCGACCTAACCCTGACCCTAACCTGACTCTAACCCTGACCCTGTACGACAGCAGCTACCACACACTGTGAGTGGTCAAAATCTCTCCAGAAATGAAAAATAATCTCAATCAAATGACCAGATTAGATCAGCCTGTCTGTCTGACTGTCTCTTCCTGACTGCCTCTCTGTCTGTCTGTCTGTCTGTCTGTCTGTCTGACTGCCTGTCTGTTTCTCTCTGACTACCTGTCTGAATGTCTGTTCCTGTCTGACTGCCTGTCTGTTTCTCTCTGACTACCTGTCTGAATGTCTGTTCCTGTCTGACTGCCTGTCTGTTTCTCTGACTGCCTGTCTGTTTCTCTGACTGTCTGTCTGCCTGTCTGTCTGTCTGTCTGTCTGTGTGTCTGTCTGACTGCCTGTCTGCCTGTGTCTGTCTGAATGTGTGTTCCTGTCTGCCTGACTGTCTGTCTGTCTGCCTGTCTGTGTGTCTGTCTGTCTGTGTGTCTGTCTGACTGCCTGTCTGCCTGTGTCTGTCTGAATGTCTGTTCCTGTCTGCCTGACTGTCTGTCTGCCTGTCTGTCTGTCTGTCTGTCTGTCTGTCTGCCTGTCTGTCCCTTTCTGACTGCCTGTCTGTCTGTCTGTCTGTCTGACTGGCTGTCTGTCTGACTGCCTGTCTGTCTGAATGTCTATTCCTGTCTGACTGCCTGTCAGTCTGTCTGTCTGACTGCCTGTCTGTCTGTCTGAATGTCTATTCCTGTCTGACTGTCTGTCTGTCTGGCTGTCTGTCCCTTTCTGACTGCCTGTCTGTCTGTCTGACTGGCTGTCTGTCTGACTGCCTGTCTGTCTGAATGTCTATTCCTGTCTGACTGCCTGTCAGTCTGTCTGTCTGACTGCCTGTCAGTCTGTCTGTCTGTCTGACTGACTGCCTGTCTGTCTGAATGTCTATTCCTGTCTGACTGCCTGTCAGTCTGTCTGTCTGACTGCCTGTCTGTCTGTCTGAATGTCTATTCCTGTCTGACTGTCTGACTGTCTGTCTGTCTGTCTGACTGTCTTTCCCTCTCTGACTGCCTGTCTGTCTGACTGCCTGTCTGTGTCATACAATCAACAACAGTATTGCTATTCTCCCCTGTGCCCCCCAGCCCCTCCCCTGGTTACCATGTCGACACTGATAAGGGTTTTAACTACTCGGCGGCTGACGAGGCCTTTGTCTGTCAGAAGAAGAATCACTTCCAGGTCACAGTTCACGTGGGCGTGTCAGGTGACCCCAGGTACGTGGCCACGCCCTCCGGCCCCGCCCCCATAGAGAGCTTCCAGGTCAAGGTGTTCGGGGTCAAGGTGAGTCCAGACACCAAAGGGCTGTCCTATTCATAATAACAATAATAATATAACCAGTTATACACTGTGTGCACAATTATTAGGCAAGTATTGTGACCTTATCGTTATTTCTATGCACATTTTCCAACTCCAAACCATCAGGGTTAGGGTTAGGGTGGGTGAAGAGGGTTAGGGAGGGTGTGGCTAAAGTGATTACTGTGAGTCCAGCGCCAGCAAGGTGGAGGAGGGGTACTGGTATGAGCTGCTATCATTAAGGATAGCTAGTTGGACCTTTTCGGGTTGAAGATAGACTGAAAATTAACTTCCAAACCTACTGTCAGTTTCTGGAAGAAACGTTCATCAAACAGTGGTACAGGAAGAAGTCTGCAGCATTCAAGAAGGCCATGATCTTTATGCAGGACAATGCTCCATCACATGCATCCAAGTACTCCACTGCTTGGCTAGCCAGCAAAGGCCTCAAAGATGACTGAATAATGACCTGGCCCCCTTCCTCACCTGACTATCCTATTGAGTACTTGTGTGGTCCCTTCTCAAATGTCAGATTTACAGTGAGGAAGACAACACACCTCTTTGAAGAGCATTTGGGAGGCTGTGGTTGCTGCTTCAGCCAAAGTTGATCAAACAGATCAAAAACTGACAGACTCCATGGATGGAAGGCTCATGGCAGTTATTGAAAATAATGGTGGCTATATTGGTCACTGAATATTTCCAGGCCACATTTTTTATTTAATTATCATTTTGTGTTAGTTATTTGTTACCCCAACTCTAAAAATGTTTAATAAATAAGTGAGTTGGAAAAAAATGTGTTGTAATTTAGTTTAGTAGTAGTAGCCTAATAATTCTGCACACTCATAGTTGCCTAATAATTCTGCACAGTTATTTATTCCCCTGAGAAAGACAAAACACGTTTTTCTTTTGATAAACATTCAGGTTTGAGGTTCAATAACATTTAGGATTGACTGATAGCATTGTATTTGTTCAACAATAAAATTAATACTGAGGAATATAATTTGCCTAATAATTGTGCACGCAGTGTAGTACCAGTACCAGTTATAGTACCAGTACCAGTTATAGTACCAGACTCTCTGTCCCCAGCTGGAGGCGCAGTCTCACCGGGTCACCATAGAACAGTCCCAGTCGGACCGCAGCAAGAAGCCCTTCCTGCCTGTCACGTTAGTCTCCGCCCCCTCCTCATGATGTCATCACCGAAGCACCACACAAACACAAAAGTGTCTCATGTCTCAGCAGATAATTCAGTGTCTTTACTGTAGAGGTCCTGACTGCATGTTTGATTGAACGATGATGATGTCACCCCCTCAGGGTGAGTCTGCCTGGCGACAAGATCACCAAGGTAACACTGGGGAGGCTGCACTTCAGCGAGACGACAGCCAATAACATGAGGAAGAAGGGCAAGCCCAACCCCGACCAGAGGTCAGCACCCTAACCCAACCCTAACCTAACCCTAACGCAACCCTAACGCAACCCTAACCTAACCCTAACCCTAACCCAACCCTAACCTAACCCTAACCCTAACCCTAACCTTAACCCTAACCCTAACCCTAACCCTAACCTAACCCTAACCCTAACCCAACCCTAACCTAACCCTAACCCTAACCCAACCCTAACCCAACCCTAACGCAACCCTAACCTAATGTGTGTGTGTGATTGACAGGTACTTTGTGATGGTGGTGGGTCTCTATGCGATGGTGCGGGAGGAGAGTTACCTGCTGGTGGCCTACGTGTCTGAGAAGATCATAGTCAGAGTGAGTAGAGGAGGAGCAGGGAGGGGGGAGGGGGAGGGGGAGGAGGGGGGAGTGTGGATGGGGAGGAGACTTACCTGCTGGTGGCCTACGTGTCTGAGAAGATCATAGTCAGAGTGAGTAGTGGAGAGGCAGGGAGGGGTAAGGGGGGAGGGGGGAGTGTGGATGGGGAGGAGAGTTACCTGCTGGTGGCCTACGTGTCTGAGAAGATCATAGTCAGAGTGAGTAGAAGAGGAAGGGGGGAGCGTGGAGGGGGGAGGGGGAGGAGGGTGGAGGATGGAGGGGGTCTCTTTGAGCTTCTTCATTCTGAAAATGACAGTATTCTGAGAGTTGAATCTCCTTCTCTCTCCCCCCCCCCCTCCCAGGCATCTAACCCGGGCCAGTTTGAGACGGACAGCGAGGTCCTGTGGCAGCGGGGGGCAGGGCCTGATACCGTGGTGTATCATGGGAAGGTGGGCGTGAACACGGACACGCCTGACGAGGCGCTGGTTGTCTGCGGCAATGTCAAGGTCATGGGGTCGGTCATGCACCCGTCTGACAGGCGAGCGAAACACAACATCCACGAGGTCAGACTCCTCCCCTCCTCTCTTCTCCTCTCCTCTCCTCTCCTCTCCTCTACTCTCCTCTCCTCCTCTCCTCCTCTCCTTCTCTCCTCTCCTCTCCTCCCCTCTTCTCCTCTCCTCTCCTCTCCTCCTCTCCTTCTCTCCTCTCCTCTCCTCTCCTCTCCTCCCCTCCTTTCCTTCTCTCCTCTCCTTCTCTCCTCTCCTTCCCTCCTCTCCTCACCTCCTCTCCTCCTCTCCTCCCCTCCTCTCCTCCTCTCCTCTCCTCTCCTCTCCTCAAGGATGATGATGATGATGATGATAATGATAAGGGTGATGGTAATGATGATGATGATGATGATGATGATAATAATGGTGATGGTAATGAGGATGATGATGATGATGATAATGGTGATGGTAATGAGGATGATGATGATGATGATAATGGTGATAGTGATGATGATGATGGTAATGATGATGATGATGGTAATGATGATGATGATGGTGATGAAGATGATGATGATGATGATAATGGTGATGGTAATGATGATTATGATGATGATGATGATGAAAATGGTGATGGTAATGCTGATGATGATGATGGTAATGATGATGATGATGATGATGATGATCATGGTAATGATGATGATGATGATGGTGATGAAGATGATCCACCTCCCTCTCAGGTGGATAGTACGGAGCAGCTGAAGCGGATCTCTCAGATGAGGATCGTGGAGTATGACTACAGACCAGAGTTTGCTGCCAAGATGGGCATCAACCATGTCCACGAGACAGGTACCACTGAGAGAGAGAGACAGGTACCACTGAGAGAGAGAGAGAGA
>NC_137678.1:34132828-34135328 GCF_963989245.1 Nansenia antarctica | reverse complement strand
CAGGGAAGGCTGGGGGAGGTAGAACACCAGGGGAGGCTGGTGGAGGTAGAACACCAGGGGAGGCTGGTGGAGGTAGAACACCAGGGGAGGCTGGTGGAGGTAGAACACCAGGGGAGGCTGGTGGAGGTAGAACACCAGGGGAGGCTGGTGGAGGTAGAACACCAGGGGAGGCTAGTGGAAGTAGAACACCAGTGGAGGCTGGACTTCCGGAATAAAACCACGCCCATCCCGGTGTTCTATCCGAATACAGATACAGATAATGACGTCTCTGTACACCTCTAGCATATGTGTCTCATAGCGTTCCTCCACCTCAAACTGGGGCATGGCATAGGGATATGAGATAAAGTAGGACACTGGGCAGTGGTGTGGTTTGCCCTTAGTAACCCTACGCCACTGATTGCCTGGAAACACAGCCTCAACGTGAGCTTATCTCCGCCCCCTGCTCAGGTGTGCTCAGGTCAGGGAGTGCTCTCTCTCTCTTCTTTCTCTGTCTCCCTCTCTCTCGCTCAGAGAAAGAGGGGTCTCTTTCTTCTCTCTCTGTCTCCCTCTCTCTCTCCTTCTCTCTCCCTTTCTCTCTCTTCTTTCTCTCTCTCTCTTTCTGTCTCTTTCTCTCTCTCTCCCTCTCTCTGTCTCTCTCTCTTTTTTAAAAAACAACTGTCTTCCAATACTTTTGCTGCCCTGAAATAAGGGCACTATGTATGAAAAGGGTTGTCATTCCTCATAGTGATTGTTTGATTTGAGTTAAGAGATTAAAGAAGATACAATGCTTCCTGTCTCCTCCACCCATGGAGGACCCTCTCTATATCTATATAGACCCTCAGTCTATATCTCTCTCTATATATATCTATATAGACCCTCAGTCTATATCTCTATATACTGTACATATCTACAGTATATAGACCCTCTATATCTCTCTATATACATATCTATATAGACCCTCTATATATCTCTCTCTATATACTGTATCTATATAGACCCTCTATATCTCTCTATATGCATATCTATATAGGCCCTCTATATCTCTCTCTATATATATCTATACATAGGGGCGGCAGTGGCTCAGGAGGTCTAATGATTGCAAGGTCGGCGGTTCAAACCCCGGCTGCCCACGTGTCGTGGTGTCCTTGAGCAAGTCACTGAAAACCTAATTTCTCCAAGGTCCCCTTACCGCCTACGTGGTATTCTTTATCTCCAGGATCAGTGTCCTCCCGCCTATCATGAACCATGCTGTGAATCAGAGGAGAGAAGTACTGGATCGGGCAAGACAGGTTCTGGATCAACGCCCAGGAAGGGAGGGGTCGAACCGGGCCAGAATGGTTCTGGACCAACCCACAGGGAGGGAGGTACTGGATCGGGTCAGACAGGTTCTGGTCCAACCACCAGGGAGGGAGGAGATGAACCGGGCTAGACTGGTTCTAGACCAACCACCAGGGAGGGAGGGGTCGGACCGGGCCAGAATGGTTCTAGACCAACCCACAGGGAGGGAGGTACTGGATCGGGTCAGACAGGTTCTGGTCCAACCACCAGGGAGGGAGGAGATGAACCGGGCTAGACTGGTTCTAGACCAACCACCAGGGAGGGAGGGGTCGGACCGGGCCAGAATGGTTCTAGACCAACCCACAGGGAGGAAGGGGTCTGACCGGGCCAGAATGGTTCTGGACCAATGCCCAGAGAGGGAGGTCTCAGACCCGGCCAAACTGGTTCTGGACCAATCCACAGGGAGGGAGGTGGTATCGAACCGGGCCAGACTGGTTCTGGACCAACGCCCAGGAAGGGAGGTATCGGACAGGGCTAGACTGGTTCTAGACAAACCGTCAGGGAGGGAAGGGTCTGACCAGACCAGAATGGTTCTGGACCAACCACCAGAGAGGGAGGGGCCGGACCCAGCCAGACTGGTCCTGTACGACCACCAGAGGAAGCTGGAGGACAACAGTCTACTGGAGGAGGTAAGAACTACAAAGAACTACAAAGTCCATCGTGTTGCAGGGACGACCACCAGTTGGATGGGGAGAAGAGAGCCAGGCCTCAAAGTGTTCTTGGAGACTTCTGCCCTGTGGAGGGTCTGTCAGAAGGGAGAGGGGCTAGTGGAACAATCACAGCTGACTGTGTGTGTGTGTGTGTGTGTGTGTGTGTGTGTGTGTGTGAGAAATCTTCACAGATTTCGACCAGGTGGCTTGTGTGAGGGGGAGGAAGAGGGGGGTGGGAGGAGGAGCAGGGGACATACTACTGTGTGTCACAATTCTCTACCCTGACAGACTCTACCCTGACACCTATCATGCTGTCTGGACCAGGGGGACAGATGCTCTCATGTCTTTCTCTCTGTCTCTCTCTCTCTGTCTCTCTCTCTCTATCTTTCTCTCTCTCTCTCTCTGTCTCTCTCTGTCTCTCTCTCTCTCTCTGTCTCTCTCTTCTCTCTCTCTCTCTCTCTCTCTCTCTCTCTCTCTCTCTCTCTCTCTCTCTCTCTCTCTCTCTATGTCTGTCAGCTGGGGCGTATAGAGGA
>NC_137678.1:34065328-34127828 GCF_963989245.1 Nansenia antarctica | reverse complement strand
TGTTTGACGATATCACAATGTCAGTCACGATACGATTTCGATTCGATTCAAGATCGATATGACGATATGATCGATATGACGCAATATCATGTTGTGTGCGTGTGTGTGTGTCTGTTTGTGTGTATAAGTTGTATCCCCTCCCCGACCCTACCACCCCCCCCAAAAAAACACACGTTAGCTGCTTTAGCTTAACTTCTGTTAGCATGCAGTGTTGTGAATATGTGTGTCTGTGCGGCTAGTTGGCCTGTAGCAGCCCAGTGGACGTGGAGGTAGATGTGTGTCCCTGTGGTGGGCTGTGAGGAACACACGGTGCTTGTTGTTTGTTTTATTCGCAAAGTTATTGTAGCTAACGTTAGCTAACTAAGCTAGGCAGGCTAGCGCAACGTGGGTTTGGAAGGACAGCTCAGAGCAGAGAGGAGAGGAGAGGTGGGGTTTGGGAGTCCGCGTTTGACTGGCTGACAGCGTCAGTAACATGTGGGCTGCGTTCGTCAACTCGCTCTGAGAGCGCCGGAGCGCAACACTGGGTTCAACGTCAAGTCATTTGATTGGACAAGAGGCGTTCCGCGAGTGCTGATCAGATTTCCAGAGCGTGTTTGACGAACGCAGCCAGCGTCAGTCAACATGTTGAGTTTTCCCAACCGAGCAGAGAGTGTAAACGTCTGCTAGGCGCGCGCTGCACGGAAATGGTGACAGTCACGCAGAATGTGCCATTTCAAAATAAAGGTGTATCTTTAAGATGACGATATAGATCGATGTTTTTACATTGCGTCGATGTAATCAGATCGTTAGTCAATGAATCGATGTATCGATGTGAATCGATGTATCGTTACACCCCTAGTAATCATCAGTACCAGCCTGTTACCTGTTTGATTTCCCTTCGGGTTTCATGCTGCCCAGGACTCAGGACAGATGCAGCAGTGTAGATTGAGGAGGGTGTCTAGACTGTGGAGGGTGTCTAGACTGTGGAGGGTGTCTAGACTGTGGAGGGTGTCTAGACTGTGGAGGGTGTCTAGACTGTGGAGGGTGTCTAGACTGTGGAGGGTGTCTAGTAGGGCTGGGCAAACGATCAAAATTTCTTTTTCGATAATCGCAAGAATTAACGATCAATTATCGATTAATCGATAAGCTATTTTTTTCAGCAAAAAAAAAAACTAGGGCAGAAATAACAAGCATGTTTTCCTTGGGGAAACACTTTATTTGTGTTGCTATTGCACACATTCATTCATTCACATTCAAACTAGACACTACAGTCAGATAACAATCCTCTTAAACAAGGCAGTGAGTAGCCTAAATTGTTTAACTTAAAAACACATTTTACATTATAAATAAAAATATAGAAAATAAGTAACTCACCATAGGAGCAGTAAAAAAACTGTTACTCACAAATAGGAGGATGACTGAAAATTTTAGTGTCCTTAAGAGCGTCCAGCTTAACTTAAATTTAAACTCCAGCGAGAGACTGTAGGCGGCAGGCCTACTGGTTCTTGTTCGAAAAGATGATCATGTTAACATAGGGGTGAGAGACGAACGCAATCTGGTGACAGTTAGGCCAGCCGCAGAAAACACTCGCTCCGAGGGCACCGAGGTTGCAGAGGTAGGTCCGCGCTAATTTGGCCAACCGAGGAAACCTTCTTTCGTTTAATTTCCACCAGTCAGTTGGGTCGCAGTTCAGGCCCGCAGAAGGCTCCCTCAGAAAGGTGCAAACTTCGGTTTCGATGGGGATGTCAGCAGCAGAAATTCAATGCGAAGGCAAATGCAAAGTTCATTTCTCACACATAACGTGGACAAACTAATTTCCATTATTATTATTATTATAAAAAATAAAAATAAACAATTTATTAACGATTATCGAGCAAAATATTTTGTGATCGACCAAGATCCTTATCGATCAATTATCGATCGTCGATCATTGATGCCCACCCCTAGTGTCTAGACTGTGGTGGGTTGTCTGAGGAGGGTGTCTAGACTAGTGTTGTCACGATACCAATATTTTACCCTGCGATACTATACCAGCCCAAGTATCACGATACTGAGTAGTATCGCGATACCGCGGCACTTTTGTAACACTTTTTATTTTTATGAACATGCAATGTATTTATACAACAACTTACAATAACTTAATGAGTGGTGCATGAATAACATGCATTTAATGCATTACACTGTAACTCTACAGGTAAGTAAAAGTACTGAAACCGATATTTTTGGTAATAACATGTTTATTAATAAGTAGTTTGAAACATCAAACAGACCAACTGGCCTTTTGCAAGAGTATAGCAAAGTAGGTGTGTGTGTGTGTGTGTGTGTCTCTGTCTCTGTCTTTGTCTCTGTCTCTGTCTGTCTGTCTCTGTGTCTGTCTGTCTCTGTGTCTGTCTGTCTGTCTGTCTGTGGGGTCTTTTTCACGAACTTGAAAAGTAGGGATGCACGATATTATCGGCACCGATATTGGGGAATTAATGTTTATCGGTATCGGTATTTATTATAAAATTTAGCCGATATTTAACCGATAATATGAAGCCGGAAATATTTCTGCTTCCGGTTTCCGGTTTCCGCGCTCTGCTTCCGGTTTCCGCGCTCAGGCACGCAGTTTGTATAGACGAGACGCGAGCGAAACATGCCTTCCCCGGTGTGGACATTCTTCACAATTTCTAAGGCAGATATTGCGTTTGCAATTTGCAATACATGTTCAACTAAAGTTCGGAGAGGAGGGCAAAGGTCTACGAGTTACAACACAACGAATCTAATAAGTCACCTGAAGAATCACCATTGCAAGCACGCTGTATGGAAGGAATATCAAGCACTCGTTGTAGCAGAACACGGTAGCCTAGCCGCGAAAAAAAAGCCATTGTGGATTTCATGAACTTACATGTAATGAATATACATGTAAACATACTGTATACTGTCTAAAGCTATGGTTAACATATACATGTAAACATGCAGTATACTGTCTAAAGCTATGGTTAACATACATGACATGTAAACATACAGTATACTGTCTAAAGCTATGGTTAACATATACATGTAAACATGCAGTATACTGTCTAAAGCTATGGTTAACATGTACATGTAAACATACAGTATAGTGTCTAAAGCTATGGTTAACATGTACATGTAAACATACAGTATACTGTCTAAAGCTATGGTTAACATATACATGTAAACATACAGTATACTGTCTAAAGCTATGGTTAACATATACATGTAAACATGCAGTATACTGTCTAAAGCTATGGTTAACATATACATGTAAACATACAGTATACTGTCTAAAGCTATGGTTAACATGTACATGTAAACATGCAGTATACTGTCTAAAGCTATGGTTAACATGTACATGTAAACATACAGTATACTGTCTAAAGCTATGGTTAACATATACATGTAAACATACAGTCTACTGTCTAAAGCTATGGTTAACATATACATGTAAACATACAGTATACTGTCTAAAGCTACGGTTAACATAAGATCTTTATGAACTTTGGCTAAAAAAAGCATTGTGCACTGTCTATAACAGATTCTGTTTGTTAGAGGAAATAATAAATGAACATTTGAAGAGTCAGAAGTGTTCTCTTTGTTGTGTTAACAATAGTGATGTAAGTTAGATTTGGTGAGATCACTATGGAATATTAAATCATCAATCTTTGCTCACTACATAGCCTTTCTTACCTTCAGGTGTGCATGAACTACAGGTTATCAACTGTGAAATTATATCTGAATGGTCTTTATTGTCATTGATATAGTACAGGTACCAAACAACGAAATTTGGGAGGGGGGCTCCCCTGGTGATAGGAAAGAAAAAATAAAATAATAATAATAATATCGGTATCGGTATCGGTTATCGGCCACGAGAAGCGGGTAAATATCGGTATCGGTATCGGTTGGAAAAAATGCATATCGTGCATCCCTATTGAAAAGTAAAAGCAAACACTGGCATATAAAAAATATAGAGGGCTACTTCCAAACTGTAGCTCAAGACTTAACTCAACTTAAGAAAACTCAGTGGTCATATTCCAAAGATTGTCACTAAGCAGGGCAGAAGTGTGGTTATTACTTCATTAGCTAGCCAGGCTGGCTAGCACCGGCTGGTTAGCCAGCAACAGCAGCAGTGCTGCCGCACACTTTAGCTAAGAAGTTTATTCATTCATTTTTGTAATATTAGCTAATTGCAAGAACACAGATAATTATAACAAATAAAGCCATACTAACCTCAGTAGCTTGCTTGTATTCCAGTGCAAGGTCTGGATGACGACATTGTAGGTGCTTTATTAAGTTTGACGTGTTGCCTCCTTTTGCCTGTATGGCATGATTGCATCTCCTGCAGAACGGACGGCCATCATCTATTGCTTTACCTTCGCGATCTGGTTTAAAACCAAAATAGTTCCAGATAAAACTTTTTGAGTTAGTTTTCTTTAGTAATTTTGGCGTTGATGGTGCGACGCTATGGCTAGGGAACGCTTCTGCCATGACGATACTGAGAAGACTGGCTCGCGCCCAGACAGACATCCAGATAACGTCAATATATAAGGTAATATTGTGACTGCGGAGATGTGCGCGAGCAAACAAACACAACGGTGTCGCGAGCCAGTCTTGTCCTCATTAGCAGAACCAGTGAATTTGGTAATAGAGGTAACACATTGCCCCGCTGGTACCGTGTTCAACACGGTAGTATAGTATTCCACGGTAGTACCGTTGTATAAAGCTTATGGTATAGTAGGCACCGTGACATTTTGGCACTGCGGTATATCGTTGGTACCGGTATATCGTGCAACACTAGTCTAGACTGTGGAGGGTGTCTAGACTCTGGAGGGTGTCTAGACTCTGGAGGGTGTCTAGACTCTGGAGGGTGTCTAGACTGTGGAGGGTGTCTAGACTGTGGAGGGTGTCTAGTCTGGGGAGGGTGTCTAGACTGGGGAGGGTGTCTAGACTGGGGAGGGTTGTCTAGACTGAGGAGGGTTGTCTAGACCGTGGAGGGTGTCTAGACTGTGGAGGGTTGTCTAGACTGTGGAGGGTTGACTAGATTGTGGAGGGTGTCTAGACTGTGGAGGGTGTCTAGACTGTGGAGGGTGTCTAGACTGTGGAGGGTGTCTAGACTGTGGAGGGTGTCTAGACTGTGGAGGGTGTCTAGACTGTGGAGGGTATCTCTAGACTGTGGAGGGTGTCTAGACTGTGGAGGGTATCTCTAGACTGTGGAGGGTGTCTAGACTGTGGAGGGTGTCTAGTCTGTGGAGGGTGTCTAGACTGTGGAGGGTGTCTAGACTGTGGTGGGTTGTCTAGACTGAGGAGGGTGTCTAGACTGAGGAGGGTGTCTAGACTGTGGAGGGTGTCTAGACTGTGGAGGGTGTCTAGACTGTGGAGGGTGTCTAGACTGTGGAGGGTGTCTAGACTGGGGAGGGTGTCTAGACTGGGGAGGGTGTCTAGACTGGGGAGGGTGTCTAGACTGGGGAGGGTGTCTAGACTGGGGAGGGTTGTCTAGACCGAGGAGGGTTGTCTAGACCGTGGAGGGTGTCTAGACTGTGGAGGGTGTCTAGACTGTGGAGGGTTGTCTAGACTGTGTGTGGAGGGTTGTCTAGACTGTGGAGGGTTGACTAGATTGTGGAGGGTGTCTAGACTGTGGAGGGTGTCTAGTAGGGATGCTCCGATCTGGATTTTTGGGGCCGATACCGATCACCGGTTTTTTTCCTCAAGATCAACCGATACCGATTTTTAAAAAAATACATAACTGTAGGCCTACTGACTGGATAGCCTACATATTTTTTGCTTTTTAGACAAAAGTTTTGATCCATTAGGCACCAAGCAAACGCAGACCCATTTTTATGGCATAGTAAAAGTCTGGCCTATCACCCAGTTAGGGCCTGAAGCCCAAGTCAGTCGATATGGCTGTATAAAAGACATCATAAACGTGGCCTTCATGGTTTACATACTGTTACGTCCTCCTATGTTTTCTGTTCAGTTATCTGTCTTCCCCAGGGGAAAAAATAAATAAATAATAATAATTTAAAAAAAATCGGTTTTTGCGATCGGCCACCACATTACAGAAGTAAAATCACAGTCAGATGGAGCATTCGGTAAACAGCTGAGTATCAGCTGAGTTAAAGAAAACAAACTCTTACCTTTGATGAGACCCACATGAGCCCTGTTTTCCCGTACTTCTCCCGTGTGTCTCTTATTGTCCAAATGTTCCCTGAATTTTAGCTGCATGTTTTTCCAGCATGTAATTGCGTTGTCAATAAAAAAATCGTCTCCCCTTCTTTTCCCCTTGACAATACTGTGTCGTTGCTAAAGTGACGGCACATAAGAATCGTTTTTTGACTTGCTAATGTCTGCTAACGTAGCACTTGAAACTGGCGCCGTTCTCTGGACTGCAGCTGCTCCCGCGTTAGCATTAGCATCCATCTTTTCTTCTCCCTTCTCACCGTCACGAGCTCAAATGACACTTGTCGGCCGATCTAACTCTTAACACTCACTTACAGGACTTCTGACACCATGTCGTGTTATTCTATTAAACATACACGTGAGTCCTTCTGTATTTCAATGTAAGTGTCTTTATTTTAACTCGCTCTGTAAGCTCTACAACAGAGGTTCCCAAAGTGGGTGCCGCGGCACCCTGGGGTGCCGCGGCACCTGTCCGGGGGTGCCGCCAAATCTGCTCGTAAAAAAAAAAAAAAAAAAAAAATGAAACAAGTATAATATACAATTATTATAATAATACATGAATAAACGTTTGTTTATTACATGTGCAATGGAGTTCATAAGCAAATAAAATATATATTTCTCAGATTTGAAAGATATTAATTTACTAACTAGGCCTACTAGTTACTAACTAACTACTCCTCACTGAAGTCTTGGACCAAGCGGTGAAAATTGTTAATTATGTAAAATCACGCCCGCTGAAGTCACGGCTGTTCAGCACATTGTGCAATGAGATGGGGTCCGAGCATGAGGGGCTCTTATTACACACAGAGGTCCGCTGGCTGTCGCGGGGCAAGGTGTTATCCCGTGTCTATGAGCTCCGAGATGAACTGATCACTTTTGTCAGTGAGCACGACTTGCCATACAAAGAACAATTGGAAGATGAATCGTGGTGGATTAAGCTTGCTTATCTGGCAGATATTTTCAGCCACCTTAATGACCTCAACATAAATATGCAAGGGAAGGCTGAGAATATCTTGACAGCGACAGACAAACTGAACGGATTCCGATCCAAATTGAGACGGTGGCAAGATGGGGTGGCCAAGAAAAACATTGAAATGTTTACGTTGACGGCCAATGACGCAGCACACAAGTCAGCGTCTTTCTTGAATCTGATCGCTGCGCACCTACGTATGCTGGAGGAGAGATTTGAGTCCTATTTCCCTCCAATGAACGAAGACTTTGACTGGCTCCGGGATCCGTTCAACCCCCTCTCATCAGCATCAGCCGCTAGTTTGAGCAGCAAAGCTCAAGATGAACTGGCAGAGCTCATTATGGACCGCACACTGAAGCTCAAACATGGTGAGCTAGGTTTGGATAGGTTTTGACTGCTTGTGGGACATGAATATCCATCTCTCTCAGAGAGCGCCATCAAGGTGCTTTTACCCTTCCCAACCTCCTACTTGTGCGAGCTGGCTTTTTCTTCTCTAGCATACGTCAAGAACAAGACACGCACGCGACTGTCAGTGGAACAGGACCTGCGTATCGCGCTGTCCACTATCTCTCCCCGCATAAAGAGACTCTGCTCCCAAAAGCAGGCGCATGTGTCCCACTAATGCGCACAACATATTTCTTTGTTTTGTATTTCTCTCAATTTTTACAATTCTGTCATGATTATTATTGTTAAATTATTATAGTTGTGAGTTACCCGTTTGGTTCAGAAGATGTGAAATAATAATCTCAGAATGAGCATTGAAATGAGAATTACATTTTAAGGCATTATTTTAAGCCCCCCAAAAAAGCATTGTTCCATTGATTGATTATACAGGCCTTTGATATTTTATTTGTGTGAAGAATTCCCTCTGAGTCTCCTCCCATATTGTACAATCCTTGAGGGCCACAATTTTATTTAATTTAGCGATAGTTTGACTGACCTATGCATTCTTGCCCATCCATTACAGTTCATTTATGACTTTTATTATCTTGTTAAAATTCATTGGGGCAATACTTATGTATTATATATAAACACACATTTTCAAACCAATTCATCGTGTATTGTTTTTAGTTTAAGCTCCGAGGCATTTTTTAAATCTTCGTAGAGTTGGGGTGCCTTGGAGAAGAGGGAAAGCTTCAGGGGTGCCTTGGTTAAAAAAAGTTTGGGAACCTCTGCTCTACAATACCGGTCTCTTGTTGTCTCGTCGTAACCTGCCCACCTGACCCACCTGACCTCCATCAACGTCGCTAAAGGAAAATCCTGGCTTAACTCTTAATTTATCAGACTAAACCTGGATTTTCCCTTTAGCGATGTTGATGGAATACCCCCCTGATGTCACTACGGTGGCCTGTACACAATAACAATAATACCACAGTTCACATTTAGACCAATCAGGAGCCCTTGTGTCACGTCGTCAACTGAATGTCATTAATCTGATTTTGGATCAGCGGTTAGAGAGAGATGGGCGTGGATTTAGGTGCACTTTTAGTCAACATCCATTATAGCGCTGATCTAGGATCAGATATATTTTAATCAGCTAAAATGTTCAGATTTTTTTTTTTTTTGATTTTTTTTTTTTTTTTTTGTGGGCTGAATCAATTCGTGGCGGAGGAAATTCATTCGTGGCGGCCCGCCACCAATAAATGCATGTAGAGGAAACACTGTTATAAGAACTTGTCGTTATACTCACTCAGTGCGAAGCCTGGCCCTGTATGTTGGCCATGTATGCGAGCCATGCGCACAATTTGTCACTTGCAAGCAGCTTTGCGTCATCACACTTCTCATCAGTTAAAAAGGTTTTCAGCTCCTCCCGTAACTCAAACACGCGGACCGGCACTTTTCCGCGGGACAATCATCGGACCGCCGTATGGAGCAATAACGTCTTATGCTCCGCTCCCATCTCTTCACATAATGCTGCAAATAAGCGGCTTTTCAGAGGTCTTGTATTTACAAAGTTTACCATACGAACAACAGCATTCAACACATCAGATATCTCCGCTGGGAAGTCTCGGCAACATAGCTGCTGCTCCATCAGTGCAGACACTTACGCAGCTGTTCCACTGAAGTCCTCCTTGTTCGGCATACTCTGAAGTGATCTGAAATATTTCCTCACCTGTTTTTTTTTTTATGCAATGTCTTGCAAAAAAGACATTTTCTGTGATTGTGTCTCCATCCACAAAGCGTGCATTGGCCAAGAGTTGAGCCAAGACTCAAGTTGCAAAGCAAACTGCCCACTGCCACGTATCTTCTCCAAAACAACACTTTCGATGTCTGCAGACATGTCAGCAATGCGTCTGGCAATCTTCTTAATCGAGAGGGGAACTTTGGCAATTTCTTTAATGACATCAGAGCTAAGCATCGTGTTCACATTGGCTTTGCAGTCCAGTAATATTAATGTCTCTTAGGGTGTGTTCTCACTAGAACATTTGCTTCACTTGGAATCAGAGTTTTTGATAAAATTCGCTTTGCTCTGCGTCGTTTAGAGCTGTGAGAACGTGCATTCGAAAGTTGCCTGTTTCTGTAGTCTGTGCCCTTGTTTTGGAGTGACGGGTGTTTTGTTTGCAGATTGTGTTTAAGCTTGCTAGGGACCATGGCACTGTTTGATAGCTGTCCACCACAAAGCACAATGGAGTCGGTGCAGCAGGATCTTTCTTCAAATATTTATCCATCTTTGTTGTTAGCATTGTCACTTAAAAATCAACAACGTCAGATTAAACTTTTAATCGCGCTACCGCCACCTACAGGCCTACCACCTATGCGCAACCATACGAGAGCTGTATGATTTTATTTTTATTTTTTTTATTTTTTTCCGCCTTCATTTTTCTGGACCAATTAAGTGGAATTTGATCATTTCCCACGGCACATCTGATGATCTCGTGCCGCGGCACAGTAGTTGAAAAACACTGGTCTAGACTATGGAGGGTTGTCTAGACTGTGGAGGGTTGTCTAGACTGTGGTTTTGATTGGTTTGTGTGGCGAGGCTAATCCAGACCGTTAACACCACTGCTACTAGCCAGGCTGAACAACATGTCCCATTAGAGCTGCCTGCCTGCCTGTTTGTCTGTCTGCCTGCCTGTTTGTCTCTCTGTCTGTGTATTAAGAAGTTAATTAAGTTATTAAGAAGTCTGTCTGTCTGTTAAGGTGTTAAAAGGCTGTCTGCCTGTCTGTCTGTCTGTTGGCCTGTCTGTCTTTATGCTGTCTGTATGTTGGTCTGTCTGTCTGCTGGTCTGTCTGTCTGCCTGCCTGTCTGTTGGCCTGTCTGTCTGTATGTTGGTCTGTCTGTCTGTCTGTTGGCCTGTCTGTCTGTCGGCTTGTCTGTCTGTCTGCCTGTCTGTCTGTATGGTGGTCTGTCTGTGTATCAAAGTGTTGACAGGCAGCATTCAGACTCCTAGGCCTAGTCACCCTGGCCCACCTGCTCATGGTGTCAGACCACAGAGTGGGTGTTGATGAGACCTTTACTGTAGAGCTGGACTCTGCTGCCTGTCTGTCTGCCTGTCTGCCTGCCTGCTTGTCTGTCTAGTGGTCTGTATGGTGGTCTGTCTGTCTGCCTGTCTGTCTGTCTGTATGGTGGTCTGCCTGTCTGCCTGCCTGTCTGTCTGTCTGTCTGTATGGTGGTCTGCCTGTCTGCCTGTCTGCCTGCCTGTCTGCCTGTCTGTCTGTATGGTGGTCTGTCTGTCTGTTTATCAAAGTGTTGACAGGCAGCATTCAGACTCCTAGGCTTACACCTCGTTCCAAATTATTATGCAAATTATATTTTTCTCAGATTTTCCTAAATAGTCGATGCAAATGACAATCAGTATAATTTTCAAGTCATCAACCGTTAGAGCAGTGGTCTTCAACCGGGGGTCCGCGACCCCTAGGGGGTCCGCAGAGGTACTGCAGGGGGTCCGCCAATTTTTGTCATAATAATTGACATTTTTCACCAAAATAATCAGTGAGAATTAAAAAATATAACAAAGATGATATTGAGTAAAGTACAAGCATTAATAGGCAATAATAAGCTACTTTTGACTAAAACTATTTACAAAATAATGCCCATGATTCTAGAGTCTCACATAACATCAGCAAAAAAACAAAACAAAAAAAACTCTCTAGCAAGCTAGGTGTTGGCTAAAACGCTGCAGTTCGGTCTTCATTGCGAAATTAACGTTAATTAATAACTAGCATAACGTTATTAATTTAGTTAGTTTGATAATAACAAACCCGCCTCTTTGCTTCTCTATGCGCCGCTATAACGCGCTCCTTTACCATGCCGAGGTCAGATGGCTTTCCCGTGGATCAGTATTGGCGCACGTCTTTGAATTACGCACAGCTATCCACGAGATTCTGCTACCGCGCGGAGCTGGCTGCGCATTTCAATGCATTTCCGCGGATTCCGCGGTGCCCTCGCCTGACGTGAAATGCGCAATTGTTGATCACTTGGAGGCACTCGAAAGTCAATTTGAGAAGTACTTTTCTGAGACTGAGTCTTGGAGAAAGCACAAGACATGGATACGGTTTCCATGCAAAGACAATGCATCCGACGCCTAAACCTGACAGCCGCTGAGGAAGATCAGCTGATCGACCTAACCACAGACAGTACACACAATAATGTGTACGAGTCACAGCCTCTCACCCAGTTCTCGATGAGCCTCTTGCCTTTTGCAACAACTTATCTTTGTGAAAGTGGATTCTCCTCCCTCACCTACCTGAAGAGCAAATACAGTTCCAGACAGCAGTCTGAGGATGACATGATGCTCTGCCTGACAACCTCCATCTCCCCCAGAATAGACAAGCTGTGTACCACCAACCAGGGCCAGTCATCTCACTGAGGTAGGCCTACCTGGCTTCCTGAAGCTAAAAGTTTCATTGTTGAAAAATAATAATAATAGAAAATATAAGCCTCAACAACAACAACAACAACAATAATAATAATAATAATAATAATAATAACCAATCATAATTATGCATGAACGTTTTATCAATCATAAACACATGAGGCTAATAACCCAGTATATAAATAGGTTAATACGGTGAAAGAAAAGGTGAATGAAGTAAATATAAAAGTTATTATAGGCTTTAAAATGTGAGACATTTAAAAATATATATTACATGTGGGGGTCCCTGTTCTGTTTGTCTCTCGTCCAAGGGGTCCTTGGGTTGAAAAAGGTTGAAGACCCCTGCGTTAGAGTATAATTCAAATTTTATTGAACAAACCTCCCAATGATAACTAGGGCTGGGTATCGCCACTGATTTCCCAAAACGATTCGATTCCGATTCACCAGCTCAGTGAGCTCACGATTCGATTCGATTCACGATTCGATTCGATTCGATTCGATTCCGATTCGATCTAGTTAAAATATACATTTTTTGCTTGAATATGAAAGAGATTCTCAGAATTAATGCTATAAATGGTTCAAGGAACCCTATAACATGTAGCATTGTTAAACATATCAATGAATTGACTCCAAAGCAGTTACATGAATGTACTTTTTATTGGAACACATTTTATTGGAACATATGAACATCATTGACCAACATTTTGCAACTACAAAAAGTGCTTTTTAACGTGCTTTGCTTTACTGCAGCCGATGTAAATAAAGGGGCTACAAACATAGCCTACCGGTAATAATCAACAAAAAAAGCGTTTCCGAACGTTTTTTGAGGGGTTTATATATACAAAATAAAAATGCAAAACTCAAACGAAAATAGTGCAATAGATGAGGGTATTTTGGGGAACAAAAACACACATTGTAAACCATAATGTCCATGAAACTAAAGCCCTTCATTACTGCTTTCTCACTTTTTGGAGATTGAAAGATTCTTCTGCAAAAAAAGGAGCTGATCTACATGTTGCGGAGTGAGGCAGCTTCTCTGTGCAGTAACGATATCACCAGCGGTTGAGAAAACTCTCTCAGAAGCGACACTGGTCGCGGGGACACACAGAGACCGCTTTGCTTGGCGTGCCAAAAGGGGATACTCCCCTGCATGCACCTTCCACCAGGCCAGGGGGTTTTCAGAGAGTGGAACAGGTTTTACTTCCCTGTATCTTTTCACTTCTTCCTTTGCCTTCTCAGCCAGAGATTTCTGTGGTACTACTATGGCTTTTGGGGTGTAGGCTGATCCAAGGAGAGACATCAGTGCAGAGGATTCCTTTGACCTCTTTGATGGAGAAGGGGCATAAGCCACTTTAACAGGAGGACAAAGGGTGTTGTCTTCCTGCTGCGCAGCCTCCTCATCCTCAGCTCCATCACCATCAGATTCTTGCTGTTGGAAAGATGAAAATAGTCAGGAAGAAACATAATTGATTAATAATTGATGAATGATTATTAAAATACTGTAGTATACAGTAACAATAAGTTATTTCTACATGTCAACTTACATTAGATGCCTCTGCTTGCTCCAGGCCAGCAGCTTCAGTCATCAATCTATCGAATGTGTCGTCTCGGACCTCATCAGATAAGAAGGGCAGGGCCTTGAAGCGAGGATCTAATGCTGATGTTACATACAGCTTGTCCTTCTGGGCTGCATATCTTAAAAGAGATTTAATTTGTTTTAACTTAAAACACATTTCATTACATTACATTACACATGCATGCATACAGTTACATGCATGCACAGACTGACTGACTCACGCACACCATGTATTTTCTTAATACAACTCCTAATATTTTAGCATGTAAAATTCTAATTTTACACAGGGGTTACAAATTAAGTAGCCTTTTAGAGACCCACTGTATTCATTTCATAACTCAAGGTTACTTACCACACACACACACACACACACACACACACACACACACACACACACACACACACACACACACACACACACACAGTGACGTTAAGTAGGCCTGAGCATACCTTGAATTGAAGTTGTTGTATATAGCAGTCTTGAGGTCCTTAATCACTGTGGAGTCGTGGGGGTCACTGCTCATCTTCTCCAGTAGCTGTGCCTGGAGAGGCGCAATAACGGAGACAGTCGGGGAGTTCTCTTCAGACATCACCAGTGTGGCTGCCTTCATCGGCCCAAGAGCTTTCACCACATCTTCTGCGACCGTTATGTCAGCCTCTGTCAGAGTGCAGAGATCGCTTTCGTTCCTGCGCACTTCAGGTGACATCAGAGTTGCTGAGATGGCTGGTTGCTGCTCCAGGAAGCGTTCCAGCATGTCCAGAGCGCTGTTCCACCGGGTCACCACGTCAATCACAAGCTTATGAGCAGGCAGCTCCAGCATCCGTTGTTTCTCTTTGAGCGTGTGGTTTGCCGTAGTACTGCGATGGAAAAATGACGTGATACGCCTCACGCGGCCAAGCAAGCGCGCGACAGCTGTGATTTTGAGAGCTGCTTGTGAAGCTAAATTGAGCGTGTGCGCAAAACAGCCAATGTGCAATCGCTCCATCAAATGCACAGCGCGGACCATATTTGCAGCATTGTCCGTTATGATGACTGGATCTTTGTTTGTAAGCTCCCAATCTTGTATCGCCTCGGACAACAGGTCAGCTAGATTACTTGCAGTGTGGCTGGTTTCAACTGCCCTAGTCTGAAGAACATGAGACGTGAGACTCCAGTCATCATTGATATAGTGGCAAGTGATTGTCAGGTACGAATCCATTGCTCTGGATGTCCAGCTGTCACACGTTATGGCAACTCTCTCTGCTTGCTGAAGTGAAGTTGCGATATCACGTTTCACCTGCGCGTACATGTCTGGGACTATCACTTCACTCAATTGTTTGCGTGTCGGTAACACGTAGCGTGGTTCTAATACAGTGACGAGTTTTCGAAAGCCAGCATTTTCAACAACGCTGTACGGGCGTATATCCTTGCAAATAAAATGTGCTACAGCCTCTGTAATTTGTTGGGCACGGGGAGAATTTGATTGCAATTTGCAACCAAACGTCTTTATCAGCGAGGTCTGTTTCGGCTCCGCTGTTCCGTGTTTCACGTCAGGGTGATGCCTCAATAAGTGGTTCCGTAGATTTGTGGTGTTTCCACTAAATTTAACTTCCACTGCGCACAGCTTACATATGACTTTGCTTTTGTCCAGCTCATCTCTATCGTCAAATGTTTTGAATCCAAAATGCACCCAGACATCTGACTTTAAGCCGGGTGGTGACTTGAGTGTCCGTGCCGTCGCCATGTTTTTAGATTTTAGTGTTGAGACCTCACGTGCGTTGCGTGATAAATTCTTGTATCGCGAGATCTGGCCACGAGATCTCACAAAAAAAAAACATGAAAGATCGATCTCGGGACTTATGAATCGATAAATCGCTCATTTAATGAAGATCGATTCAGAATCGGGAAATCGATTTTTTGACCCCAGCCCTAATGATAACAGTATTTTTTATTATTATAAAAAACTCAAAATGCACTGTTCCAAATTATTATGCACAACAGAATTTCAAAACATTTTATAGGTTGTAAAGAACTAAAAATGGTAATTTGATGAATTTAGGGTTAGGAGGTCATATTAGGAGGTCATATTTACTGAAATCAAAAGCTATTTCAAACAAAAACATCTTAACAGGTCAAGTTACATGTTAACATAGGACCCCTTCTTTGATATCACCTTCACAATTCTTGCATCCATTGAACTTGTGAGTTTTTGGACAGTTTCTGCTTGAATTTCTTTGCAGGATGCCAGAATAGCCTCCCAGAGCTGCTGTTTTGATGTGAACTGCCTCCCACCCTCATATATATTTTGCTTGAGGATGCTCCAAAGGTTCTCAATAGGGTTGAGGTCAGGGGAAGATGGGGGCCACACCATGAGTTTCTCTCCTTTTATGCCTATAGCAGCCAATGACACAGAGGTAGGTAACTATACTGTTATTCAAGCAGCACACTGACTACTTTAAGTTATATCAAAGTTTCATTAAGATAGTGTTATCCCCTGAAAGGATATGACAGAATATTTGCAAAAATCAAAAGGGTGTACTCACTTTTGAGATATACTGTAGATGCATAGGTGTTAGGGATGGGACGATACACTCAACTCACGATACGATGCAGGGGTTCACGATACGATACAGTCACGATACGATATCATAAATACAACAAGATCTGTGTTTCCCCTAGGTTTGCTGCCTTGGGGGGGGTGAAGACCCTGCGACATACCAGTGTCATGTCCAGGGGGTGTACTTGTACATTAAGCCGCCTCACGCTACGGAAACAGGAGATAGGCTACTGCCCTATGGGCCATTAGGCTCGAGAACCATCGGTTCTCAAGGCTACTTACTTATGTGGTCTTGACTACCTGTCCACTTTCTCACCTGGTTCTTGCTGTCTCTCTCTCTGGTGTGCCGACACCATCCTGCTCTCTCTCCTTCTCTCCCTCTCTATCCTCCTCTCTCCCTCTGTTGCTGTCAACCAAAAGGCAAACATAACAACCAGAGTATTTATAATCTAATAAGAGGTATAAATTGATCCATATAAATGTATAACATAATTAAAATTGAATATTGGATTCAGTGTTTCCTCCAGGATTTTTCACATTAGTGGCGGAGTGTACCTTTTCCGCACGCGCATTTTCTTTCGCGTGCACGCGCATGAAACACGCACTGGCGCTCAATACAAAGACGTAATTTCACCGAAAACTAGAGGGTGGCAACATAAAAAAAAAAGAAGTGTGCCCTGTTTACCCGTACCTCCGCCGTTCTGTTCGTGGGGATTTGAGAGGCAATAGATTATTTTTGCCCCGCGCATATTGCCCTGTAATTAGACCACGCGACCACAGCTCCGTTGTGTCTCTTATTGTCCAAATGTTCCCTGAATTTTAGCTGCATGTTTTTCCAGCATGTAAATCCGTTGTCAATAAAAATTTGACTCCCCTTCTTTCCCCCTGCCAATACTGTGTCGTTTGTGACATTTACGAACGTTTATGCTATCAATAGTTCGAAGCTAGCGTTAGATGCGAGGCTGCTCGGGAACGTTATTTGTTTCACAAAATAGCCTGATTTAGTTGACCATGAACATCAGAGACTACATTACGAATGTTCATTTAAAATACTCTATAGTGAGCACTGGTATAAGAACATGAACCAGAGAACAGCAGTAAATGCAAGAACCCACAGTCGTCGCTGATGATGTTGCACTTTCGATTAGGATACGCATACGGGATTAAAGGGACGGGCGAAGAGAGAGAGAGGGAAGGGATTTCCAGAAATCCAAATGTCCCGCTAAATTCGCCCGCCACGAATAAATGCATATAGAGGAAACACTGGGATTGCTGTGGGCAACTCGTATGTCCAACTATAAAAAACAGACATTTCCAATGCTTCAATCCACTGTCCATGTACTATATGCCATTATGGTATTACCATAAAGCCCAATTCTAGCAGAATAAGAAAGATTGTACTATCTTGTTGTATCTACTTTAAGTAAAATAATAAAGTGCATCCAGTTAGCTCTTTAGCTGGCAAGTGTGCAGCAGACTAGCTCATCTCATCACCTCTGAGCTAGCTAGCTAGCTTGCTAGTTCTTTGACACTATTTACACTATGGAATTATAGTCACACACTTTCTAGTCACAATAATAACGACCAATGTTAACCAACGTTCTCTGTCAGAACACTCAGCAATTATATTTGCTAACGTTTCTACTTGCTTACTTTCCATCTGCAGACATCTCACCCGACAAAAACTCTCGCGTAATGTTGTTTTATTCTCCAGCGCTGGCACAGTGCGAAGCGATGGATAGGTGTTAGCCACATAGATGGATAGGTGTTAGCCACATAGATGGATAGGTGTTAGCCACATAGATGCATAGGTGTTAGCCACATATGGATAGGTGTTAGCCACATAGATGCATAGGTGTTAGCCACATAGATGGATAGGTGGCCCAAGTACTCCTCTGACCTCGGGATGAACCAGCCAACCAGGAGGGGGCCTGAGTCACTGACAGGTGGTCTCAGCCAATGTAATGAATGCCTCTCTCTTTCTCTCTCCCTCTCCCCCCCCCCCCCCCCCCCCTCCCTCCCTCCCTACAGGTGACAAACAGCATGTTTAGAAAGAAGTTTGTAGAAGGGGTGGAGAGTGAGTACCCGGACGAGAGCATGTTCTATGGACAGTCATCCATGTTCCCCCCACACCGGCCAGACAAAGACGTAAGTTCCTCACCACGGTTACCTCACCACGGTTACCTACCTCACCACTGTTACCTCACCACGGTTACCTCACCACGGTTACCACTGTGACCTCACCACGGTGACCACAGTTACCTCACCACTGTTACCACGGTTACCTCACCACTGTTACCTCACCACTGCTACCATGGTTACCTCACCACAGTTACCATGGTTACCTCACCACTGTGACCTCACTCACCTCTGTTACCACGGTTACCTCACCACTGTTACCTGACCTCCCAGGGTAGGACATGTGACTGTGTGTATGAGGATGGTCATTCCTTCTCCTCCCCCACACACACACACACACTGCGACGGCCACAAAGGCTGCCATTGTGAGAGATGGCCAAGCTCAGGACTGAGGTGGGCGTTTGGCATTCTCTCTCTCTTTCTTTGTCTCTCTCTCTCTCTCTCTCTCTCTCTCTCTCTCTCTCTCTCTCTCTCTCTCTCTCTCTCTCTCTCTCTCTCTCTCTCTCTCTCTCTCTCTCTCTCTCTTTCTACCAGGCTACAGTGAAGTGTTTGTCTAAACACTGGTAGACTATAAGGAGAGGATTGATGTGAGCAGACAGATGGACAGGCAGGCAGACAGGCAAGCAGTTATCCTCAGAAAGGATGGTCAGGTTACAGTTTGCAAAAAAGTAGCAAAAGCCCTGCAGAGGTCTGCAAAGGCCTCCAAATTCATTGGATGGTGCTTCGTCATAATAATAATAATTCAATGTATTTATATAGCGCTTTTCCGGGGCTCAAAGACGCTGTCATACAGTAAAACAATGACCCAAAACATACTGTACTGTACCAAACATACTGTACTGTCCTGTCTGTCTCTCTGCCTCTTTGTCTCTAACGCTCCTGTCTGTCTGTCTCTCTCTCTCTCTGCCTGTCTGTCTGTCTGTCTCTCTCTCTCTCTCTCTCTCTGCCTGTCTGTCTGTCTCTCTAACATTCCTATCTGTCTCTCTGTCCCTCTCTCACTTCCTGTCTGTCTCTCTAACGTCCCTGTCTGTCTCTCTCTCTGCCTGTTTGTCTCTCTCTGCCTGTCTGTCTCTCTCTCTGCCTGTCTTTCTCTCTCTCTCACCCTGTTTGTCTCTCTAACTTTCCTATCTGTCTCTCTCTCTCTCTCTCTGTCTGTCTAACGTTCCTATCTGTCTCTCTGTTAGGGCGTTCACACCGGCAAAGAACTGTGCTGGTCTGGAACCGCCCGGCGTGTTCAGACCGAAACTCAATTGGTTCGGAGCCTGAAAAGTTGGTTCGCAGCGGGACCAGAAAATAGTGGTTCTCAAGCGCAAACCAAAACGGAGAACAGTCACGTCGTCAGTGGGTGTGTCTATGACATCATCAGTGGGTGTCATCAGTGGGTGTCATCAGTCATATTCTAGGCTGCAGAGACCAGCAAGGAGGAAGTAGACAAAATGTAGTCTAATCATTAGTGATCAAAAACAATATCAAAAGTTTCATTATTCTCTCTATCTTCCTCACATGCTCAGCAAACACACACACACGCGCGGACATGAGCAAACGTGAATTTCGTAAGCCATTTCTATTCCAGTAATGGAGCAGCTGATTAGTAAGAGAACGCGTGTAGAAAGTGTCTTTTGTTTTGTTTAATAGAAAATAGTGTTTATTTCAGATACTGTAGTGGAAGATATTATCCTCTTTTCCAGTGAAGTAGCTGCGATCAGGGCTGGACTGGGACAAAAATTAGGCCCTGGCATTTTTGGCCCAGACAGGCCCACCCCAATTTCCATTATCAACCTATCATTGCGCTTTAGAGTAAAACAAAGCACGCAACTGTCGCGTCTATCTTTTCATGGCAACTCTACATTGTGATTTACAAGGGATATTAACTAATATTAAGTAATATTATTACTTGGTTACATTTTGCAATTGATCCGCGGTACACATGCGTGCCGAACCGTGGGGGGCGATCCGTTACACCCCTAACAGCTACCTACGTATATTTTCCTTACCGGGTCAACGGTTACAGGCTGACTCGGCCCCGCTTCTTCTGTATCCTCTCTATCCTCTGTATCTGTACCCTGCTCCCGCTCCTCCCTGCTAGCCTCCTCTTCAACCCTAACCCTAACCCTAAACCTCTGTATCTGTACCCTGCTCCCGCTCCTCCCTGCTAGCCTCCTCTTCAACCCTAACCCTAACCCTAAACCTCTGTATCTGTACCCTGCTCCCGCTCCTCCCTGCTAGCCTCCTCTTCAACCTGTTGCTGTTGCTGCTGTGGTAAACTTGAGGGTGCAGCAAACATGTCCCTAATGTTTACACATTTGGCAGCATCTTCCTCGAGTTTCTTTTAGTTTTTCTCCCTAAGTTTTTCCCAGCCTCCCTTCCGTTTTAGTGTGCTTTTGCGCTCCATCTCTCTCAGTATCTATCTAGTAACTATCCAGGCTAACAAAATGTATTTTGCCGGCCGGCTCGGCCCAAAAGTACCGCGAAACTGAGACGGAGGTCTGGTGCTGCGTGCGTGCGTGGCCCCTGCCCCCCCCCCCCCCCTTCTCTCTGTTGATTGGGCCAGCCCAGTGTCTGTACAGAAAATCGACCAATGGGCCGCTGTCCCTGATTTACGGGCCGCTCAATGGCAGCTTTCGATTTATGGGCCGTTCAATGGTAGCTTTCGGCCGGGCCGGCTGGTAAAAAATATTATTTTTTTTTTTATTTTTTTTTTTTGCCGGTCGGCTCGGCCCAAAACTCCCGCGGCCCACCGGGCATTTCCAGATGGCCAGTCCAGCCCTGGCTGCGATCTAGTTGTGACATTTTTGTTTATCCCGACCCTTCATCACCCAGCGTTGATGACGCGGATGGTTCTGGTTACACTGGTATGAACGCGGGCTCGTTCGCCAGACAGCACCAACGTTCGGAGGTTCCCAAACGCGAACCGGCGCGGTTCTTTGCCGGTGTGAAAGCCCTATGTGTGTCGCTCTCTGCCTGTCTGTCTCTCTCTCTGCCTGTCTCTCTCTCTGCCAGTCTGTCTCTCTAACTGTCCTATCTATCTCTCTGTCTCTCCCTGTCTGTCTCTCTAACATTGTCTGTCTCTCTGTGTGTGTCTCTCTCTCTCTCTCCCTGCCTGTCTCTCTGTGTGTCTCTCTCTCTCTCCACGCCTGTCTCTCTCTCTCCCTCTCTGTCTCTCTCTCTCTCCCTGTCTGTCTCTCTAACCTTTCTGTCTCTCTGTCTTCCAGATGCTGGCATCTCCATCACCATCGTCGTCAGGTCAATTGTCGCAGCTTGGGGCCAGTTTATATGGCCCACAAAGTAAGTGCACACACACACACACACACATACACACATGTACACACACACACACACACACACACGTCTCTCTCCCGAGGAGACGGCCAATCAGAAGCCAACACACAGACAGGAATACCTCTTAACTGGACGGCCCAAATTCTGCTTTGAATTTGATTATTGTGGACTTTTTCTCCTTTACCCTCCTTACCCTATGATCTGAGTATATCCACACAAAACTTCAAGGTGTTCCCTTATCAAGAGACATCCTGCTTCTGCATCTTATCATCATGTTTGTGATGGTAGACGCTGTCTACAGAGAACACAATCTTCAACACAAAGGTCTTGAAGCAGAGTCTTGAATCTATGTGTTGTTGTCATTATGGGGGCTGACCATCGCTTGTAAGTAGGGAGGGGCAGTTCCCTTTGCCGCCCGGTAGGTGAGCACCAGGGTCTTGAATCTGATGCGAGCTGCTACCGTGAGCCAGTGAAGGATGCAAAGGAGGGGGTGACATGAGAGAATTTGGGGAGATTGAACACCAGTGTTGTTGTCATTATTCAATAGTCGACAGAAAACATGGTGTTTTAGAACAACCTCAAGATATGTCAAGATTATCTCACTTTGAATGCCCTGAATGATCAGCCCTGATGTTCCAAATATTATGAGTCAATTAATTTGAGTCAATTTCCAACAACTCTGTGTGCGTGCGTGTGTGTGTGTCTCTCCAGGTGCACTCGGCTTCCCCATGAGAGGGATGAACAACAGCACTCCTCAGTTGAACCGCAGCTTAACGCAGGGCAGCCAGCTACCGAGCCACGCCCCGCCGCCCACCACCGGCGTCCCCCCCGCCATGTCCCTCCACACCCCCCCTTCGCCGAGCCGGGGAATCCTGCCTATGAACACCAGGAACCTGATGAACCACAGCCAGGGGGGCGGGCAGGCGGGGGGAATGGGGGGCATGGGCAGCGCCAGGACCAGCAGTATGGGTAGTTCGGGGGGGTTGGGGGCCAGTTCGGGGTTGGGGGGTAGTTCTGGACTCGTGGGCAGTTCAGGGTTGGGCGGTAGTTCAGGGTTGGGTGGTAGTTCAGGGTTGGGGAGCAGTTCTGGACTCGGGGGCAGTTCAGGGTTGGGGGGCAGTTCTGGCCTGGGGAGTCCCAACCGAAGCTCACCTTCCATCATCTGTATGCCCAAACAGCAGCAGTCACGCCAGCCCTTCACCATCAACAGGTACGACTCACCTGTACCACTCACCTGTAGGACTCACTGTCTCTCTCCCTCTCTCTCTTTCTGCCTGTCTGTTTCTCTGTCTCTCTCTTTGCCTCACCTTTGTCTGGTCAGGGATTAAAGTTCTCCGTCGCTACGACGGATTTCCGTCAATTTATTCCAAGTTGTGACGGATTTTACCTGGTGTAATATGATTTGTAGAGGCATACAATCTATTTTGATGTTGGTATTAGGAATATAAATGATATATAATAGCCTATATAGCCTACATATAGGCCTTTATTGGCTACAACTATGCGACAGTAACAGAGCGGGGTGCACTGACGCTGAACCCCTCATAGTGATAAGTAGGTGGACAACGCGTGGTGCTGAAATAGCCGACATGCGGTGTGTGGTTTGAAAAAAGTAACGCCAGCTCAGTAAATCATTCAAACGTAATGTTTACTTATAGGCTATGTGAATGTGACTGCACCACACATGTGAACAGTAACAAAGCAAATGCAGTTTAATTTTATGAAAAACATTGACAACAAAATCGGCGCAAAAAAAAAGAAAGCTGAATCCGCTTAGCCTATATGCTCCTGAAACGACAGAGAAAACACGCTACATTACTAGGGATAATAATTACAATGAGCCATTCATTAAAAATAGAAAAAATAATATTAGGCTATTAAATCTCACTTAATGAGAAAACTGGCATCTCCCATCGGTCACTATTTGTTGGTGATATGGACGTCTTTGAGTGTCTAGAAAAGCGCTATAAGTCTAATGTATTATTATTATTTATTATTATTATGGACGTCACTTTAATCCGGCAGTTCTCAAGGTTTTTATGCACCAATCGATTCCTCTAGTGCGTCTTTATCGCATTCATTGACGAAAGGACGACTCGCATGTATAGGTGGAAGGGAACATTCATTGTGAGCACGTAAAATGTGAGTCTCACAACGGCTTTGCATTGATGAAACCAGGTAGGATGAACGTATAGTTCGCTGTCCATTCCTCTTTAAATGCCCTGTTTTCACCGTCAACTTTCCTCTTTAGACCTTTGGAGAGTGACATGATGTTTCTCTTGCTAGCTAGCAGGTTAAATGTTTAGCTAACTTCACCCAGCACGCAAACAACCAATCCAATAATAATGTGACCTTGTCTGGGAGGAGAAGGGAATAATTATCAGAACAAAAGTATGTTAAATAATTATTAGAATAAGTTAGGCTGCGCTACATCGTCAGTCCACACATTTAATATTCAAAACTATGGAAAAGGGTGAAACTACGTTTCAACGTTGTTGAGAATCACAACACAAACTCGCTAGTCAAGCCAAAACACTGCAGCGAAATGGATTGGACTGCTACCTAGTTAACTAGAACACTACTTTACATTGTTAGCAGGCTCACAAAACAAGCCGTGTTAGTTGACTAGCGATGTGTCATTGATTTTATACAACGCGGAAATTTATTCACATTTTTCGAAAGAAAAGTCAAAGCATTAGAACGTAGAACGGAAAATCGCACGCGCGCTTTGCGCACGGAAAGCCACCGGCCCCGATTTGGCCTGAATTTCTTTTTCCGTCAGGAGATTTTTTTTTGCTTTAATCCCTGTGTCTGGTTGTCACCTTGTGTGTCTCTCTGTGCCAGGGGCGTGTCCAGGGGGTGGCCTGGGGTAGCACGTGCCACCCCTGAAATCTGATTGGCCACCCCAGGTGCCACCCCCCTGATTGATTGGCACACAGCTGACATGATGTATATAATTTGATGTAAAGAACTCTCGCAAAAAACACATACGAAATATTGTTTTAAGTACAATAAAGCTTTATTTCTTTTAAGAACGTGTGGTGTGCATCTCCAGCAGTGCGATATCTGTAAACCTACTAGTATCTGTAGACTCTCCGCTCAGGGTTGCCAGATGGGATTGACATTTTCGAGCCTAACCAGTCTAAAAACAGCTAAATCCACCAAAAACCAGCCCATCTGGCAACCCTGTCTCCGCTGCTTCAAACTCTTCCACTTGTTGCGCAAAATGGGCCAGAGTTTGTCAAATCCAATGTTGGGCATCTCGTTTCTCAAGTCCTGGTATAGACCCTTTTACAGTCGACGTCATCAAAAATGCGCGCGCGTTTAGGCAACGGAAGCGTGGACAAAAACAACATTCTTGATCCAGAGTTAGGTACGCTTAAAATAGCTTACAACGGCTACTAGCATAAAGAAATGTCTGGTTGTTGCGTGTTCGGTTGTCAGAATCGATATTCCACGACTATCGGACTCAGACTGCGGTTACATGCACACCATAAGCGGCTTATTGAGCATACACCGCTTATGGTGTGCATTAGTTAGTTTGTTTAAGTAGCATTCCCAACTTTGTGCGACTGTGAATTAGAGGTGATTCGCATCGAGTTTATGTGAATCAAGCTGTTTCCATTACATTTCTCATGCGAATCAGAATGTTTTATGGAAACGCACCTGTTGATATCTGAAAAGTTGAAGAAGATATACATATTTCAATGTTGGTACATTCCAAATCAACTAACAGAGAAAATCTGCCTTTCAAACTTTTCATACTTTTCACAGGCAGGTAATGGCCAGGTAATGGATTGGAACAATATCTCGTTAACTCCGACCACTCCCCCAGATTTGTTTGTTTAAAGAATAAATATGGGAGTTTAATATTACATTTGTATGGTGCCACTCTGTTGTGTTGTGATTGGTAGCACTGGGACTTTTAAACAGGGATTGTAATGTTAGTAGCCTAATTAAAGTATACAATGGGTAGTGGAGAAATGGTAATAAAAAGCACAAAATGGTGCATACAAATTGACCAGAATGCAGGGAATTAAGTGTTAAATTCTCAAAATTGTCCCACCCATGCATAACTAGGTGCCACCACTGGGCCACTCCAGTGAAAAAGGTCTGGACACGCCACTGCTCTGTGCCTCTTTCCTTGCCACTGCTCTGTGCCTCTTTCCTTGTCTCGTGTGTGTCTCGTGTGTGTCTCGTGTGTGTCTCGTGTGTGTGTGTGTGTGTGTGTGTGTGTGTGTGTGTGTGTCGTGTGTGTGTGTGTGTGTGTGTGTGTCGTGTGTGTGTGTGTGTCGTGTGTATGTGTGTATCTCACCTGGGTGTGTGTGTCGTTCCAGTATGTCGGGGTTTGGAATGAACAGGAATCCAGCATTTGGTATGAACAACTCGTTATCGAGCAACATCTTCAATGGAACAGGTGAGGTGTCACGCCCCCTCCCCCCCTCTCCTCCCCCCGCACAGCCACACCCTATTCTCTAACCCCCTCCCCCCTCACCAGCCAAGCCCTGTTCTCTCTGTTGACCTGGTTGTTGTTGACCTGCTTGTGTCTGTGGTGGCGCCCCCTCCAGACGGGAGTGAGAACGTGACGGGGCTGGACCTGTCAGACTTCCCAGCGTTGGCAGACAGGAGTCGAAGGGAAGGCAGCGGGAACCCCACTCCTCTACTCAACCCCCTGGCCGGGAGGGCTCCTTATGGTGAGGCCTGGGTGTGTGTGAGTGTGTGTGAGAAAGTGTGTCTGAGAAATTGTGTGCGAGAGTGTGTGTGAGTGCAGTGTTTCCCCTACCATTGCCTTGGGGGGGCAGGCCGCCCCCCCAACGGAACCCCCCGCCCCCCCAAGAAAGAGGAATTATTACGGACGTAGACAAGCGTCAAACATAGACAAGTAGGCTAAAATATCCGCTTTTTTAAATGCACCCAACCCGAATCTGGCGAGTGGCAAGCCCATGGGCTCGTTGGTAACGTTAGTCCGCCAGTTGTCTCGCATAGCCAGACCTATCTCCACACTTCACATAGCCAACCTGTCAACCCTCCCGTTTTTCCCGGGATTCTCCCGTATTTTACCTTTCTTTCCCGCTGTGCTCCCGTTTAAATATTTTCCCGTAAATCTCTCGTATTTTTAACCTATAATATAATATATTTTAACACTTAATTGTTAAGGCCAATGCACACAGCGTGCGATTTCTGTTGCGCGTCAACATTCCATTTTGAAGTTTGAATGGAAGTCTATGAGAACATCGCATCTCAACACACACGGCCCGATTGCACGGCGAAAATTCGATTCCATTCATTTTGAAGCTAACATTTGCAAAATTTGACAGTGCGACAAAACTCGCACGCCGTGTGCTTTGTCCCATTCAAAATGAATGGAATCGAATTTTCGCCGTGCGATTAAAATCGGGGCTGTGTGTGTTGAGATGCGATGCTCTCATAGACTTCCATTCAAACTTCAAAATGGAATGTTGACGCGCAACAGAAATCGCACGGTGTGTGCATTGGCCTTTACACTTAATCGTTATATCCATGTCGGAGTTGACTTGTTTCCTCTCGTTTCTTGGGCTGCGTTCGTAATCTTGCTCTGAGAGCGCCGGAACGCACACTAGGTGCAACGTCATAAAGGGACCAAGTAATTTGATTGGACAAGAGGCATTCCATGAGTGGTGATCAGATTTTCAGAGCGTATTTACGAACGCAGCCTCGGTTATCTCCGTTTTGAAATGATCGCTGCTAGCATTGCGCCGCTCTTTTCCCATTGACATCATGGTGTCAAGTAATGTATAAATAAATGTGCTGAATTTATATGCCATTTTGTGTTTTCATGTATATATCAGGGTTTCCGTTAGAAAAAATTGGCGCCGGTCATCGTGTCCGGGAAGATTTCAATTTACCGGACAAACGTGAGATATTCCGGTCATCATATAAAAATATAATATAGCTGTTTGTCGCGGTGATTACTGTTGTGTAGCCTGTATGCCGTTTAATGTCTATTTCTCATCCGATACGATTAGATACGAGCTATATAATAAATATAATAATATATAGGCTTTCATGATTCGCATGCGCGCTATGCCATTATGTCCAGCGCTGAACGCGCGCCACACTGGGAACTGAACAGACTGCATCGATCAATGAACGGACTCCACATTACGTTAACTGAAGTGTGTTAAATAGTTTCACGACAGTATGTACGTTTTCTATATTCTCTTTCCAGTTTTACCCTTTTTATCAATAAAACAACGTAATTTCTATAACCACGTCTCGCTGATTGGGAAGGCATTAAGTCTAGCTGCCTGTCAAATCATACTTACTCGGACTCGGGAGTATGAGAATGGGGAGGATGTATCGGGGGGATACACACCCGTGGACTATTTCACCTTAGTGGCACAAATTAAACTCTAACACTATAGATAGACTAAATTGAACTAAAATGATGGACACCGACTGAATAACTGAGTGGGGGGAAGACAGGTCTCAAATGTGGAACAATTATAACATTTAATACATAAAGATAAAACATACACAAATATATAACATTGATATCCCTAAACTCAAATGTAGTGTGGTATTGTCAACCTAATCTAATCAATCATAATCTAATTGTTGTGAAGGCCCACAGTTTAGAGCCAGTTTAGTTTCCCCAAACCAGCCCTATTTTGCCCCAGTTATTTCCTTTGTTATTTTCTATACTATTTCTGTACGTTTCATGAAGGTGTATGTATTATTATTGTAATGTTTATGTATATGTTTGATGACGTAGTATATCCGGGGTGTGTCCGTGACCCGGATGCTAGGTTCGGTGGTGTATATATAAGAGACGGAAGTGGTCCGTGAGTCAGTGTGTGATGAGAATCAGAACGAGAGAGACCAAACGAGAGAGAGTAACGAGAAGTCAATCTAAGATGGCGGATTCAGTAACACGCACACCGTGCAGAAGCTGAAGACGCCAGGAAAGTGATTATCGAGTTCAGAGCTGTATAGCCCGTTTAGTTGTGTCCCCGTTAGACAGCCTTGCCAGCAGCCGGCTGTTAAACGTTGGACCAAGCGAGACGCCAAACTGGACAGAATCGTCGCCTCCACGAGCGGACTGCGACCGAACGCTGACTCCATCGGAGCTTCGACGTGGACCACCCGGACCTGAGCCCTTCACCCCTCGGCGCGGACTACGAAGAAGGCCCTTTCCCTCCGCGTTGCTACGTCACCCCCCCCCTTTTGTCTGCTACCTTCCTCGACGCACATGCCATCCGACCAGGCCTCAACGCGCACCACAGCCCGGGACTATAAGCCTGTTCAGGCCAGAGACTATGAGTGAGTGATTGAGTGTGTGTGTGGCCGGCGGGGAGGGAATGTATATATCTGGGGATGTATACATCAGTCATGTAAATAAATGTGTTGTTCATATGTGATACCGTTACCGTGTGTTAGTTGTTTGTATGCTAATGCTAATTCCAAGGCTAATGCTAATGCTAATTCCAAGGCTAATGCTAATGCTAATTCCATGCTAATGCTAACGATAGTAACTGCTAGTCTAACGGTTTGCTGGCGCCCCCTGCCTGTATCCTCCTACACTGCCTATTTAGCTTAGAGTTAGTTAGATAACCAGCCCCTTCCTAAATTATACAGTCCTTTCAGCTACTCCCTGGTTACAATTGGTCCTTCGAGCCGGATAGGTAGTGTAGTGATAGCATGGCTGAGCGCAGCCAACCAGACCAGACAGTTACCCCCCCTTCTCCGCCCCCTGAGCCAGAGCCACGACCACAGAGAGTCCCGCGGTTGCCTCCGAGGTTACAGGAGTATGAGCTTGAGCTCGAAAGCTCACTGAGTGGTAGCGAGGAGCGCACTCCACGGGATACAGTGGTCGGAGAGGCCGAGGCGTCCGCCGGCGCGCGGGTGGCTAGCACTGAGACAGCCCTCAAAGAGCACCAGCCTGAGGATGAGATGGCAGAACCGCAGGGTTTTGCCGTGGAAACGGAAGAGCAGGAAGGAGAGGCCCGGTCCGACAGCGCCTGCGGGCGGAAGAGGGAGGGCCTCAGCCTTAACGATCTGCCTCCCAGTACGGCGCGCTCGAGACCTAGCTCCTGCCGCTCAGTGGCTTCCTCCCGGTCCAGGGTTTCCGTGGGCAGTTCTGCCTCTGGGGCGGATAGCCTGCACTCCAGAGGGAGTAGTGCCGCGCTGTCCGAATGTATGCGCCAACAGGCCGAGGTGGCGTTAGAGCGAGAACGCCTCCAGTTCGAGCGTGAACGAGAGAGGGAACGCATCCATTTCGAGCGCGAGCGCCTCCAGATGGGGGCGGCGGAGCGACAGCGCCAGGAGGCGCTAGAACGTGAACGCCTCCAGATGGGGGCGGCGGAGAGACAGCGCCAGGAGGCGCTAGAACGTGAACGCTTCCAGATGAACGGAGCGGAACGCGCGGCGGAGAGACAGCGCCAGGAGGCGCTAGAACGTGAACGCTTCCAGATGGAGCGCGACCGCCTCCAGATGGAGAGAGAGCAACTGCACGCGGAGAAGATGGAGGAAGTGATGCAGACCATGCGCGACGTGTGCATCAGCAGAGCTCCGTCGGCCCGTAGCTCCAGAGCATCATCCGCACGGCCCTCTCGAGTGCCATCTCCTGAACCCCCCGCCGATGGCTCCATGACCCCCGCCATGACTGTCCAACTACAGACCCAGCTGACTACCTGGAAGGAAGAGGACCAGGGACCCGACCGCTACGCGGCCCAGAGGGAGCCAGCGTCGCTGCCCGGGAGGGGAGCCATCCCCCAAGAGCGTAGCACACCCCTAGGTCCTCCAGTGCACCAAAATGCATGCAGGCCGGACACCCAGACCGTCACTCCAGCCCCGATCATCCACTACAGGATGTTTCCCCAGGTGGAGGGACCCAAGTTCCCCTTCTTCAAGGACGAGGACAGGAGCCAGTATGTGGAGCTACGCATCTGCCTAGACACGCTCTTGGACGACTCCTGCTCAGAGTCCTACAAATATGCGATTCTCCTTCAGCATGTGAGGAACCCCAGAGCCCACAACATGGTTCTGGCCCATGCCTCCGCACCGACACCTTACACCAGAGCGCTCGCCGACTTGGATGCCCGCTACGGTCGTCCCTGGAACCACGCCCTTGCTGAACTGCAAGCCCTCGAACAGCAGGCCCCCATCAAGGATGAACGGGCGCTGGATGACTTCGCGCTCCGCGTGCACACCTTGGTTGGAATGCTGAAGACGCAGGGCCCAGCTGGCGCCAGCGAGATCAACAGCACCTCCAACGTAGAGCGGCTGCTCCGCAAGATCCCACGCTTCCGGCAGGAGAGGTTCCGGCGACAGCAGCGCGTTCGTAACCCCGGGAAGTTGGGTCTGAGCATGGCTGCCTTCGCGGAGTTCCTACTGGAGGAAGTGCATGACACCAACGTAGACGCCATGGGTTACGCTGAGCCGAAGAAGGAGAGGGAGAAGGGAGACCGCTGGGACAGGCCGAGCTCGAACAGAGGACGCCCAGTAGGAGTGCTGCACACGGAGGAGGAGCCTCGGAGAGAGAGGAAAGCCCGACCTGAGGGAAAGGATTCCTCTCAACCCCCTCAAAAGGGACGGAGAGGTCCACCGCCATGTCCGTACTGCACCAGCGAGCACTGGTTCAATGAGTGCAGTGACTTCAACAACCTGAGTACCGAGGCCAAGCAGGGGTGGCTCGAGGAGAACAAGAGGTGCTGGAACTGTGGGCGCGACCATCTGGCTAAGAACTGCACCTTGAGGAGAAAGTGCAATCGCTGTGAGGAGGTCCACCTCAACATTCTACACGAGGTCTCCCTCGCCAGGTCCACGGAGGGCACCAGAAGCCCTAGGTCCGGTCGCGCACCGGAAGAGGAAACCCCTGTCTACTACCTAGACCCAACCCAGAGCAGCGGCTCCAAGGTCCTACTGAAGGTGGTGAAGGTCCGACTTCACCACAACAACGCTGTGTACGACACGTACGCCGTTCTAGACGACGGGTCGGAACGGACCATCCTCCTCCAGGAGGCAGTGCGCCGGTTGGGGCTCCACGGGACTGAGGAGAAGCTGACTCTGCGCACGATACGTCGCGACCTTAAAGAGGTCACCGGGGCGAGAATCAACTTCTCTATCTCCCCGGCGGGGCGGCCGTCGGATAGACATCGGCTTCAGAATGTCTTCACCGCCGACCAGCTAGCGCTCTCTCGCTACGACTACCCCCTGGAGAGGTTACGCGCAAGATATCCCCACCTACGGCGAGTAGACCTACATCCGATAGAAGGAGCGGAGCCAACCCTTCTCATCGGCTCGGACAACGCTGCACTGATCGTGTCGCTCCGTCCTCCGCTGAGAGGACCACGAGGCTGCCCGATGGCTGTTAAGACTGCGCTTGGGTGGGCCCTCCAAGGCGCTACCGAGTGGAGAGATAGAGACGGGAGAGCTACGTCATCCCTCCATGTCCGCACCGAAGAAGTGCAGACCATCAACTGCCTTCACACCAGTGTGGACTCCATGAATGCGGCGCTGCTAGACAACGTCCAGAAGCTGTGGACGCTAGACGTTGCGCCCTACAAGAATGAGAAGCTCTACGTACAGTCAAAGGAGGACGTCTACGCCCTAGACCTCCTTAAAGCAAAGACAGTGCGTATCGAAGTCCAGGGCGTTAAGAGATACGTCACACCACTACTCCGCAGAGAACCCATGCCAGAGTTTCGAGTATCCCCTCGAACCGTCCTACAGTGTCTGACCAGCACTGAGAAGCGTATGAGGAAGGACGAGGTCCTTGCTGCTTCTTACCGAACGGAGATGAAGAAACTGACGGAGTCCGGTCTGGTGAAGAAGCTTGAGCCAGCCGAGGCGAACCAGAGTGCCGAGTCTTGGTACCTCCCGCACCACAATGTTCACCACAACGGGAAGAACCGAGTGGTCTTCAACTGTAGCTACCAGGTGGGGAAGCTCAACCTCAACCACTATCTTCTCCCTGGTCCAACCTTGACCCCAGCCCTCTTGGGAGTTCTGGTGCGCTTCCGTCAGCAGCCGATCGCAGTCAGTGGTGACATTAAGCGAATGTTTCACCAGGTCAGGATGTTGGAGGAAGACAAGCCACTCATGAGGTTTCTCTGGAGAGAGGACCCGAGCGACCCCGACCCCTCTATCTACCAGTGGGAGGTGCTACCCTTCGGGACAACCTGCAGCCCCTGCTGCGCTACCTATGCGCTACAGACTCACGCCGCGCAGGAGACGGCACCTCCTGGAGTGTTTGACGCCGTCCATAAGAGCTTTTACGTGGACAACTGCCTCCACAGTTCGAAGACAGCCACGGAAGCCCGTCAGCTAGTCCAGGACCTGCGTGCTCATCTCCAGGAGGGTGGATTTGAGATCTGCCAGTGGGCCAGCAACGACCCGCAAGTCATCAGAGACCTCCCGAAGGAGGCCACCTCGACCAGCAGCGAGGCTTGGGTCTCTCACTCACCAGATGATGCTCAGGAGATGACGCTCGGACTTATCTGGCAGTTCCAGACCGACACTCTACGCTATCGCAATAAGCCTGCCAAGCCTCAACGCGTCACGATGAGAACGATATACAGCACTCTAGCGAGCCAGTACGACCCACTGGGATATATCGCTCCCTTCACGACGATGGCCAAGGTGCTTGTCCGGGAGCTGTGGGCCCAAGAACGAGGATGGGACGATCCTCTGCCTCGTCACCTAGAAGAGAAGTGGAAGGCCTGGGAGCAGGAACTTCCCACTCTCCAGCACATCAAGCTGCAGCGGAGCTACTTCCCTCCCTCCACGGACCTAGAGAGGAGTGTCATCACGCTACATGTATTCTGCGACGCCTCGGAGATGGCGTACGGGTCCGTGGCATACGTCAGAGCGGCAGAGCTTGGAGGTGAAGTCCACGTCTCGTTTGTCCTGGCACGTTCCCGAGTGGCGCCGAAAAAGCAACAGTCCATCCCAAGACTGGAGCTGTGTGCTGCCCTGAACGGCGCGCAACTGGGAAGGTTCCTGCTCGACGAGCTCCAGCTACCTCTGAAGAGCGTCACCATGTGGTCAGACTCCACTACCGTCCTCCAGTGGTTGAAGTCCAGCTCATGTCGGTATAAGGTGTTCGTGGGCACCCGAGTCGCAGAGATTCTGGAGTTGACTGAGGTGAACTGCTGGCGTTATGTAGACACCAAGAGGAACCCTGCTGACGTCATCACGAGAGGGGCAACTCTACAGGATCTGGCTGAGCCCCACCTGTATCACACGGGACCAGACTTCCTACAGGAGCGGGAGTCAGAGTGGCCAGCCACGCCGGCGTTAGCCGAAGACAGAGAGGACAAAGAGCTGCGTAAGACGTTGTTCTGCGGAGTCACCCAGGTCGTAGACCCTGAGACTACTCCAGGAGAGGAGTGTGAGACGCTCGAAGAGCTGCAGAAGAGGATGTTCTGCTCCAAGGCCGGTCTACCCCTAGATACTACGCTCAGCGCCGAAGATTACACCGCGGCGGAGCTCCTGGTGCTGCAGAGTGCCCAACAGGATGCCTTCTCCCGAGAGCGGGAGTGTCTCGAGAAAGGGAAGCCGATCCCCTCGGACAGTAGACTCCGCGGCTTAGCTCCAGAGCTCGACGGTGTTCTCATTCGCGTGGGTGGCAGACTGCGCCGCGCTCAAGATCTAGACCTGGACACGAAGCATCCCATCGTGCTTCCCACTAAGCATCAGGTCACCAGGTTGGTCATCAAGCACCATGATGACAAAGTGCAGCACGCGGGTGGAGAGCGTGTCTTCGCGGAGGTACGACGGAGATTCTGGATACTCCATGGACGGGAGGCGGTACGGAGATATCAAAGGTCCTGCTCGGACTGCCAGAGGTGGCGAGCCACGCCGCCGCAGCCCATGATGTCCGATCTGCCCGAGGACCGGCTGCGACTGAGACAGGCTCCGTTCCACTCTACTGGGGTCGACTGTTTCGGGCCACTCCTAGTCCGAAACCGGCGAGCCTCCGAAAAGCGGTGGGGCATCATCTACACGTGCCTGACGACGAGAGCAATGCACCTGGAAGTTCTGCACCAGCTCACAAGCGACAGCTTCCTCATGTCCTTCAAGAGGTTCACCTCCAGGCGAGGGACCCCTAAGACCCTCCGGTCGGACAGAGGCACCAACTTCGTCGGTGGTGAGGCCGAGCTGAGGGCGAGCTACGCTGCGATGACTAAGGAGGCCCGTGACAGACTCGCCTCCCAGCAAGTGAAGTTTGAGTTCAACCCCCCAAATGCTCCACACTTCGGGGGAGCCTGGGAGCGGGAGATTCGCTCAGTAAAGAACGTCCTACGTACCATTCTCGGACAGAAGGTGCCTACCGATGAGGTGCTCCAGACTGTACTAGCAGAGATTGAGGGCATCTTGAACTCCCGGCCCCTAGGCTATACCTCCAGTGATGTAGCAGATCTGGATCCCATCACGCCCAACTTCTTGCTGATGGGGCGGCGAGACTCTGCACTGCCTCAGGTAGTCTACGACCCTGCAGAGCTCACCGGAAGAAGATGGTGGAGGCACAGCCAGGTGCTCGCGGACCAGTTTTGGAAGCAGTTCATACTGCACTACCTGCCGACCCTGCAAGTCAGGCAGAAGTGGACGAGGGAGAGAGACAACTTGTCCGAAGGTGCCGTGGTACTGGTGATCGACCAGTCCCTTCCACGCGCCGCCTGGCAGACAGGCAGAGAGACCAAGGTCCTGCCGGGTCCGGATGGAAGGGTGCGGACGGCCATCGTGGACGTTGGTGGTCGCACTTACACCCGACCTGTGGCACGCCTGATTGAGCTCCCTCAAATTACCAAGGACACTATCACCTCCTACCTCACGCTGCTAGAGCAGCCTAGCCAGTGTGCCTTCTTAGTTAACTGAAACCGAGGGTTTCATGGGGCGGCTGTTGTGAAGGCCCACAGTTTAGAGCCAGTTTAGTTTCCCCAAACCAGCCCTATTTTGCCCCAGTTATTTCCTTTGTTATTTTCTATACTATTTCTGTACGTTTCATGAAGGTGTATGTATTATTATTGTAATGTTTATGTATATGTTTGATGACGTAGTATATCCGGGGTGTGTCCGTGACCCGGATGCTAGGTTCGGTGGTGTATATATAAGAGACGGAAGTGGTCCGTGAGTCAGTGTGTGATGAGAATCAGAACGAGAGAGACCAAACGAGAGAGAGTAACGAGAAGTCAATCTAAGATGGCGGATTCAGTAACACGCACACCGTGCAGAAGCTGAAGACGCCAGGAAAGTGATTATCGAGTTCAGAGCTGTATAGCCCGTTTAGTTGTGTCCCCGTTAGACAGCCTTGCCAGCAGCCGGCTGTTAAACGTTGGACCAAGCGAGACGCCAAACTGGACAGAATCGTCGCCTCCACGAGCGGACTGCGACCGAACGCTGACTCCATCGGAGCTTCGACGTGGACCACCCGGACCTGAGCCCTTCACCCCTCGGCGCGGACTACGAAGAAGGCCCTTTCCCTCCGCGTTGCTACGTCACCCCCCCCCTTTTGTCTGCTACCTTCCTCGACGCACATGCCATCCGACCAGGCCTCAACGCGCACCACAGCCCGGGACTATAAGCCTGTTCAGGCCAGAGACTATGAGTGAGTGATTGAGTGTGTGTGTGGCCGGCGGGGAGGGAATGTATATATCTGGGGATGTATACATCAGTCATGTAAATAAATGTGTTGTTCATATGTGATACCGTTACCGTGTGTTAGTTGTTTGTATGCTAATGCTAATTCCAAGGCTAATGCTAATGCTAATTCCAAGGCTAATGCTAATGCTAATTCCATGCTAATGCTAACGATAGTAACTGCTAGTCTAACGGTTTGCTGGCGCCCCCTGCCTGTATCCTCCTACACTGCCTATTTAGCTTAGAGTTAGTTAGATAACCAGCCCCTTCCTAAATTATACAGTCCTTTCAGCTACTCCCTGGTTACAATTGGTCCTTCGAGCCGGATAGGTAGTGTAGTGATAGCATGGCTGAGCGCAGCCAACCAGACCAGACAGTTACCCCCCCTTCTCCGCCCCCTGAGCCAGAGCCACGACCACAGAGAGTCCCGCGGTTGCCTCCGAGGTTACAGGAGTATGAGCTTGAGCTCGAAAGCTCACTGAGTGGTAGCGAGGAGCGCACTCCACGGGATACAGTGGTCGGAGAGGCCGAGGCGTCCGCCGGCGCGCGGGTGGCTAGCACTGAGACAGCCCTCAAAGAGCACCAGCCTGAGGATGAGATGGCAGAACCGCAGGGTTTTGCCGTGGAAACGGAAGAGCAGGAAGGAGAGGCCCGGTCCGACAGCGCCTGCGGGCGGAAGAGGGAGGGCCTCAGCCTTAACGATCTGCCTCCCAGTACGGCGCGCTCGAGACCTAGCTCCTGCCGCTCAGTGGCTTCCTCCCGGTCCAGGGTTTCCGTGGGCAGTTCTGCCTCTGGGGCGGATAGCCTGCACTCCAGAGGGAGTAGTGCCGCGCTGTCCGAATGTATGCGCCAACAGGCCGAGGTGGCGTTAGAGCGAGAACGCCTCCAGTTCGAGCGTGAACGAGAGAGGGAACGCATCCATTTCGAGCGCGAGCGCCTCCAGATGGGGGCGGCGGAGCGACAGCGCCAGGAGGCGCTAGAACGTGAACGCCTCCAGATGGGGGCGGCGGAGAGACAGCGCCAGGAGGCGCTAGAACGTGAACGCTTCCAGATGAACGGAGCGGAACGCGCGGCGGAGAGACAGCGCCAGGAGGCGCTAGAACGTGAACGCTTCCAGATGGAGCGCGACCGCCTCCAGATGGAGAGAGAGCAACTGCACGCGGAGAAGATGGAGGAAGTGATGCAGACCATGCGCGACGTGTGCATCAGCAGAGCTCCGTCGGCCCGTAGCTCCAGAGCATCATCCGCACGGCCCTCTCGAGTGCCATCTCCTGAACCCCCCGCCGATGGCTCCATGACCCCCGCCATGACTGTCCAACTACAGGCCCAGCTGACTACCTGGAAGGAAGAGGACCAGGGACCCGACCGCTACGCGGCCCAGAGGGAGCCAGCGTCGCTGCCCGGGAGGGGAGCCATCCCCCAAGAGCGTAGCACACCCCTAGGTCCTCCAGTGCACCAAAATGCATGCAGGCCGGACACCCAGACCGTCACTCCAGCCCCGATCATCCACTACAGGATGTTTCCCCAGGTGGAGGGACCCAAGTTCCCCTTCTTCAAGGACGAGGACAGGAGCCAGTATGTGGAGCTACGCATCTGCCTAGACACGCTCTTGGACGACTCCTGCTCAGAGTCCTACAAATATGCGATTCTCCTTCAGCATGTGAGGAACCCCAGAGCCCACAACATGGTTCTGGCCCATGCCTCCGCACCGACACCTTACACCAGAGCGCTCGCCGACTTGGATGCCCGCTACGGTCGTCCCTGGAACCACGCCCTTGCTGAACTGCAAGCCCTCGAACAGCAGGCCCCCATCAAGGATGAACGGGCGCTGGATGACTTCGCGCTCCGCGTGCACACCTTGGTTGGAATGCTGAAGACGCAGGGCCCAGCTGGCGCCAGCGAGATCAACAGCACCTCCAACGTAGAGCGGCTGCTCCGCAAGATCCCACGCTTCCGGCAGGAGAGGTTCCGGCGACAGCAGCGCGTTCGTAACCCCGGGAAGTTGGGTCTGAGCATGGCTGCCTTCGCGGAGTTCCTACTGGAGGAAGTGCATGACACCAACGTAGACGCCATGGGTTACGCTGAGCCGAAGAAGGAGAGGGAGAAGGGAGACCGCTGGGACAGGCCGAGCTCGAACAGAGGACGCCCAGTAGGAGTGCTGCACACGGAGGAGGAGCCTCGGAGAGAGAGGAAAGCCCGACCTGAGGGAAAGGATTCCTCTCAACCCCCTCAAAAGGGACGGAGAGGTCCACCGCCATGTCCGTACTGCACCAGCGAGCACTGGTTCAATGAGTGCAGTGACTTCAACAACCTGAGTACCGAGGCCAAGCAGGGGTGGCTCGAGGAGAACAAGAGGTGCTGGAACTGTGGGCGCGACCATCTGGCTAAGAACTGCACCTTGAGGAGAAAGTGCAATCGCTGTGAGGAGGTCCACCTCAACATTCTACACGAGGTCTCCCTCGCCAGGTCCACGGAGGGCACCAGAAGCCCTAGGTCCGGTCGCGCACCGGAAGAGGAAACCCCTGTCTACTACCTAGACCCAACCCAGAGCAGCGGCTCCAAGGTCCTACTGAAGGTGGTGAAGGTCCGACTTCACCACAACAACGCTGTGTACGACACGTACGCCGTTCTAGACGACGGGTCGGAACGGACCATCCTCCTCCAGGAGGCAGTGCGCCGGTTGGGGCTCCACGGGACTGAGGAGAAGCTGACTCTGCGCACGATACGTCGCGACCTTAAAGAGGTCACCGGGGCGAGAATCAACTTCTCTATCTCCCCGGCGGGGCGGCCGTCGGATAGACATCGGCTTCAGAATGTCTTCACCGCCGACCAGCTAGCGCTCTCTCGCTACGACTACCCCCTGGAGAGGTTACGCGCAAGATATCCCCACCTACGGCGAGTAGACCTACATCCGATAGAAGGAGCGGAGCCAACCCTTCTCATCGGCTCGGACAACGCTGCACTGATCGTGTCGCTCCGTCCTCCGCTGAGAGGACCACGAGGCTGCCCGATGGCTGTTAAGACTGCGCTTGGGTGGGCCCTCCAAGGCGCTACCGAGTGGAGAGATAGAGACGGGAGAGCTACGTCATCCCTCCATGTCCGCACCGAAGAAGTGCAGACCATCAACTGCCTTCACACCAGTGTGGACTCCATGAATGCGGCGCTGCTAGACAACGTCCAGAAGCTGTGGACGCTAGACGTTGCGCCCTACAAGAATGAGAAGCTCTACGTACAGTCAAAGGAGGACGTCTACGCCCTAGACCTCCTTAAAGCAAAGACAGTGCGTATCGAAGTCCAGGGCGTTAAGAGATACGTCACACCACTACTCCGCAGAGAACCCATGCCAGAGTTTCGAGTATCCCCTCGAACCGTCCTACAGTGTCTGACCAGCACTGAGAAGCGTATGAGGAAGGACGAGGTCCTTGCTGCTTCTTACCGAACGGAGATGAAGAAACTGACGGAGTCCGGTCTGGTGAAGAAGCTTGAGCCAGCCGAGGCGAACCAGAGTGCCGAGTCTTGGTACCTCCCGCACCACAATGTTCACCACAACGGGAAGAACCGAGTGGTCTTCAACTGTAGCTACCAGGTGGGGAAGCTCAACCTCAACCACTATCTTCTCCCTGGTCCAACCTTGACCCCAGCCCTCTTGGGAGTTCTGGTGCGCTTCCGTCAGCAGCCGATCGCAGTCAGTGGTGACATTAAGCGAATGTTTCACCAGGTCAGGATGTTGGAGGAAGACAAGCCACTCATGAGGTTTCTCTGGAGAGAGGACCCGAGCGACCCCGACCCCTCTATCTACCAGTGGGAGGTGCTACCCTTCGGGACAACCTGCAGCCCCTGCTGCGCTACCTATGCGCTACAGACTCACGCCGCGCAGGAGACGGCACCTCCTGGAGTGTTTGACGCCGTCCATAAGAGCTTTTACGTGGACAACTGCCTCCACAGTTCGAAGACAGCCACGGAAGCCCGTCAGCTAGTCCAGGACCTGCGTGCTCATCTCCAGGAGGGTGGATTTGAGATCTGCCAGTGGGCCAGCAACGACCCGCAAGTCATCAGAGACCTCCCGAAGGAGGCCACCTCGACCAGCAGCGAGGCTTGGGTCTCTCACTCACCAGATGATGCTCAGGAGATGACGCTCGGACTTATCTGGCAGTTCCAGACCGACACTCTACGCTATCGCAATAAGCCTGCCAAGCCTCAACGCGTCACGATGAGAACGATATACAGCACTCTAGCGAGCCAGTACGACCCACTGGGATATATCGCTCCCTTCACGACGATGGCCAAGGTGCTTGTCCGGGAGCTGTGGGCCCAAGAACGAGGATGGGACGATCCTCTGCCTCGTCACCTAGAAGAGAAGTGGAAGGCCTGGGAGCAGGAACTTCCCACTCTCCAGCACATCAAGCTGCAGCGGAGCTACTTCCCTCCCTCCACGGACCTAGAGAGGAGTGTCATCACGCTACATGTATTCTGCGACGCCTCGGAGATGGCGTACGGGTCCGTGGCATACGTCAGAGCGGCAGAGCTTGGAGGTGAAGTCCACGTCTCGTTTGTCCTGGCACGTTCCCGAGTGGCGCCGAAAAAGCAACAGTCCATCCCAAGACTGGAGCTGTGTGCTGCCCTGAACGGCGCGCAACTGGGAAGGTTCCTGCTCGACGAGCTCCAGCTACCTCTGAAGAGCGTCACCATGTGGTCAGACTCCACTACCGTCCTCCAGTGGTTGAAGTCCAGCTCATGTCGGTATAAGGTGTTCGTGGGCACCCGAGTCGCAGAGATTCTGGAGTTGACTGAGGTGAACTGCTGGCGTTATGTAGACACCAAGAGGAACCCTGCTGACGTCATCACGAGAGGGGCAACTCTACAGGATCTGGCTGAGCCCCACCTGTATCACACGGGACCAGACTTCCTACAGGAGTGGGAGTCAGAGTGGCCAGCCACGCCGGCGTTAGCCGAAGACAGAGAGGACAAAGAGCTGCGTAAGACGTTGTTCTGCGGAGTCACCCAGGTCGTAGACCCTGAGACTACTCCAGGAGAGGAGTGTGAGACGCTCGAAGAGCTGCAGAAGAGGATGTTCTGCTCCAAGGCCGGTCTACCCCTAGATACTACGCTCAGCGCCGAAGATTACACCGCGGCGGAGCTCCTGGTGCTGCAGAGTGCCCAACAGGATGCCTTCTCCCGAGAGCGGGAGTGTCTCGAGAAAGGGAAGCCGATCCCCTCGGACAGTAGACTCCGCGGCTTAGCTCCAGAGCTCGACGGTGTTCTCATTCGCGTGGGTGGCAGACTGCGCCGCGCTCAAGATCTAGACCTGGACACGAAGCATCCCATCGTGCTTCCCACTAAGCATCAGGTCACCAGGTTGGTCATCAAGCACCATGATGACAAAGTGCAGCACGCGGGTGGAGAGCGTGTCTTCGCGGAGGTACGACGGAGATTCTGGATACTCCATGGACGGGAGGCGGTACGGAGATATCAAAGGTCCTGCTCGGACTGCCAGAGGTGGCGAGCCACGCCGCCGCAGCCCATGATGTCCGATCTGCCCGAGGACCGGCTGCGACTGAGACAGGCTCCGTTCCACTCTACTGGGGTCGACTGTTTCGGGCCACTCCTAGTCCGAAACCGGCGAGCCTCCGAAAAGCGGTGGGGCATCATCTACACGTGCCTGACGACGAGAGCAATGCACCTGGAAGTTCTGCACCAGCTCACAAGCGACAGCTTCCTCATGTCCTTCAAGAGGTTCACCTCCAGGCGAGGGACCCCTAAGACCCTCCGGTCGGACAGAGGCACCAACTTCGTCGGTGGTGAGGCCGAGCTGAGGGCGAGCTACGCTGCGATGACTAAGGAGGCCCGTGACAGACTCGCCTCCCAGCAAGTGAAGTTTGAGTTCAACCCCCCAAATGCTCCACACTTCGGGGGAGCCTGGGAGCGGGAGATTCGCTCAGTAAAGAACGTCCTACGTACCATTCTCGGACAGAAGGTGCCTACCGATGAGGTGCTCCAGACTGTACTAGCAGAGATTGAGGGCATCTTGAACTCCCGGCCCCTAGGCTATACCTCCAGTGATGTAGCAGATCTGGATCCCATCACGCCCAACTTCTTGCTGATGGGGCGGCGAGACTCTGCACTGCCTCAGGTAGTCTACGACCCTGCAGAGCTCACCGGAAGAAGATGGTGGAGGCACAGCCAGGTGCTCGCGGACCAGTTTTGGAAGCAGTTCATACTGCACTACCTGCCGACCCTGCAAGTCAGGCAGAAGTGGACGAGGGAGAGAGACAACTTGTCCGAAGGTGCCGTGGTACTGGTGATCGACCAGTCCCTTCCACGCGCCGCCTGGCAGACAGGCAGAGTGACCAAGGTCCTGCCGGGTCCGGATGGAAGGGTGCGGACGGCCATCGTGGACGTTGGTGGTCGCACTTACACCCGACCTGTGGCACGCCTGATTGAGCTCCCTCAAATTACCAAGGACACTATCACCTCCTACCTCACGCTGCTAGAGCAGCCTAGCCAGTGTGCCTTCTTAGTTAACTGAAACCGAGGGTTTCATGGGGCGGCTGTTGTGAAGGCCCACAGTTTAGAGCCAGTTTAGTTTCCCCAAACCAGCCCTATTTTGCCCCAGTTATTTCCTTTGTTATTTTCTATACTATTTCTGTACGTTTCATGAAGGTGTATGTATTATTATTGTAATGTTTATGTATATGTTTGATGACGTAGTATATCCGGGGTGTGTCCGTGACCCGGATGCTAGGTTCGGTGGTGTATATATAAGAGACGGAAGTGGTCCGTGAGTCAGTGTGTGATGAGAATCAGAACGAGAGAGACCAAACGAGAGAGAGTAACGAGAAGTCAATCTAAGATGGCGGATTCAGTAACACGCACACCGTGCAGAAGCTGAAGACGCCAGGAAAGTGATTATCGAGTTCAGAGCTGTATAGCCCGTTTAGTTGTGTCCCCGTTAGACAGCCTTGCCAGCAGCCGGCTGTTAAACGTTGGACCAAGCGAGACGCCAAACTGGACAGAATCGTCGCCTCCACGAGCGGACTGCGACCGAACGCTGACTCCATCGGAGCTTCGACGTGGACCACCCGGACCTGAGCCCTTCACCCCTCGGCGCGGACTACGAAGAAGGCCCTTTCCCTCCGCGTTGCTACGTCACCCCCCCCCTTTTGTCTGCTACCTTCCTCGACGCACATGCCATCCGACCAGGCCTCAACGCGCACCACAGCCCGGGACTATAAGCCTGTTCAGGCCAGAGACTATGAGTGAGTGATTGAGTGTGTGTGTGGCCGGCGGGGAGGGAATGTATATATCTGGGGATGTATACATCAGTCATGTAAATAAATGTGTTGTTCATATGTGATACCGTTACCGTGTGTTAGTTGTTTGTATGCTAATGCTAATTCCAAGGCTAATGCTAATGCTAATTCCAAGGCTAATGCTAATGCTAATTCCATGCTAATGCTAACGATAGTAACTGCTAGTCTAACGGTTTGCTGGCGCCCCCTGCCTGTATCCTCCTACACTGCCTATTTAGCTTAGAGTTAGTTAGATAACCAGCCCCTTCCTAAATTATACAGTCCTTTCAGCTACTCCCTGGTTACACTAATGGTGGGGATGTTATACTCTGAATCTCCCGACTCAGGGCTGGAACGGGCACGGCAGGCTCAATCAATGAACGGGGTTGAGATGGCCGCTAGCGTCCTTTACTAGCCGCATCTCACGGCCCTCGGTGGTCATTCACTGTGCTCTAGCACATCCAAAACACGCAGAACAATAACCTTGACTCCGGTCACTGCAGTGGTTTTATTTAGACTAGATCAAACTAAATTAACTGACTAAACTACTCGCGCCGTTGAGAGACAGGGTTGCCAGATGGGGGGGGGGTTACCGCCGAATGGGCTACTGGGTTTAGCGGTTATTTAGCGGACTAGTTAGGCTGTAAATTGTCAATCCCATCTGGCAACCCTGCCACTGTTTGTCATCGCGTAGGCTAGTCTACACATTAATAATAAAAGAAAACATATAGCCTATATATTCGTCTTTTTTAATGTAGAAGGAATCAGAATATGTGACAAATTAATTTTAGCAAATTGTATTCAAATTGTGCTTAAAGGGAATTATTTTCACCGGACATTATGACCGAAGAGGTTTAAAGATGTCGGACTTCAACAGATTTTATCGGACAAAGACCGGTAATTACCGGTTAACGGAAACCCTGGTATATATATGCAGGGATGTTCAAAGTATTTTACTTTCAACCAGGTGTCTGATTCTGATCACCTATAGTCACTTACTTAATCATAGGAACTAGTTAACCCAATTCTTGTTGCACTGAAGCAGGTGGTTGATTGACTGTGTCTACCCTTGTCTAAATGTAAGGGGTATCCTATGGTTGTCTAGTGGTGATGTTAGGACTGACTGTGTCTACCCTTGTCTAAATGTAAGGGGTATCCTATGGTTGTCTAGTGGTGATGTTAGGACTGACTGTGTGTACCCTTGTCTAAATGTAAGGGGTATCCTATGGTTGTCTAGTGGTGATGTTAGGACTGACTGTGTGTACCCTTGTCTAAATGTAAGGGGTATCCTATGGTTGTCTAGTGGTGATGTTAGGATTGACTGTGTCTACCCTTGTCTAAATGTAAGGGGTATGGTTTGTGGACGGTGGGGGGGGGGGGGGGGGCGGCCCGGGGGCGTGCGGGGGATATCCCTTATTTTCTGGAAAATATCCCTTATTTTCAAATCCCAATGTTGACAGGTCTCCACACTTCGCTTCGTGCTGGACACACTCGCACACTCGCGTACAAGATTGTGCGCGAGTGTGCGCGCGCGAAGCGAGAGAGTTTTTGCAGGGTGAGATGTCTGCAGATGGAAAGTAAGCAAGTTGAAACGTTAGCAAATATAATTGCTGAGTGTTCTAACAGAGCAAGTTGGTTCAAATTGGTCGTTATTATTGTGACTAGAAAGTGTCTGATTATAGTTCCATGGTATGTAAAATAGTGTCAAAGAACTAGCAAGCTAACTAGCTAGCTCAGAGGTGATTAGATGAGCTAGTCTGCTGCACACATGCCAGCTAAAGAGCTAACTGGATGCACTTTATTATTTTACTTAAAGTAGATATACTATCTTTCTTATTCTGCTAGAATTGGGCTTTATGGTAATACCATAATGGCATATTTACAGTAGGCTACATGGACAGTGGATTGAAGCTGTGGTTGGAAATGTCTGTTTTTATAGTTGGACATACACTTTTTTTTCAGGTGAGAGAGTAAAGTCAAAATGACATTATCTGACTGCATTGCCCACAGCAATCCAATATTCAATTATAATTATGTTATAAATTGATATGGATCAATTTATACCTCTTATTAGATTATAAATACTTTGGTTGTTGTGTTTGCCTTTTGGTTGACAGCAAAAGAGGGAGAGAGGAGGATAGAGAGGGAGAGAAGGAGAGAGAGCAGGATGGTGCTCCAGAGAGAGAGAGCGCAAGAACCAGGTGAGAAAGTGGACAGGTAGTCAAGACCACATAAGTAAGTAGCCTTGAGAACCGATGGTTCTCGAGCCTAACGGCCCATAGGGCAGGAGCCTATCTCCTGTTTCCGTAGCGTGAGGCGGCTTAATGTACAAGTTAGTACACCCCCTGGACATGATGTATGTCGCAGGGTCTTACCCCCTGGGGGGGGGGGGGGGGGTCCATGCCACGGTCCATGCCACCCCCCCAAGGCAGCAAACCTAGGGGAAACACTGGAGTGTGTGTTAAATCCCCCTCCCCCTCGTTCACAACAGTTGGAATGGTCACGAAACCGTCGAGTGAGCAGACGCAGGACTTCTCCATCCACAACGAGGACTTCCCCGCGCTGCCCGGGCCCCACAACTACAAGGACCCCACCAGCACTGACGACAGCAAAACGGTGAGCAGGCCTGTCCTGTGTGTGTGTGTGTGTGTGTGTGTGTGTGTGTGTGTGTGTGTATGTGTATACTGCTTCTCGACGAGGGGTAGGCATACATTTTTGATTAAAGCTAAGAATAAAAAATCTCCCACTAGGCTTGTAAGTGATTTTTAATCTCACTTAAAACTGCATGCTATTGTGTAGTTTAGTGTCATTTAATCAGTGTTGGTGTTGTGTTGCCGGTTAATCAGTGTTAGCCAGTTGATACTATCGGTGTTCTATCGGTGTCGGCTATATAACCAAAGTTCACATATGACGTTGTCTAATACCGAGTGGAGGCAATGGTCTGGTCATTATATAGTTCTGGTGGTTGATAATAATAAACTGTGTTTGTATAGCACCTTTCATACAAGAAATGAAGCTCAGTTCTTTACAACTAAGAAATGACGTGCTTCACATAAAAATAGGCATAAAAGAATACATACATTATTATTATTGCATGTATTACATAAAAACGCTAATATAACATAAGATGGACAATCACAGTTCAAGTGCACTGCAGTGGCTGGAAACGGTATAGCAGCGACTACATTCATCATTTAAAATTGGCGGCTTCTTCAAACCCCTATGTGATTTTTAATCCCACGGTAATACCGTAAACCGTGGTTACATTTGGGCTTTGTTGTCTCAGTTATGTTGTTGTTGATGTTGTTGTCGTCGTCGTCTTGGTTACGTAGTGGTCTCTCTCTCTCTTTCTGTAGAATCTCAGCTCTTCAGGAAAGCTGTCCTCCAGCACAGACGGGCCCAAGTTCCCCGGAGACAAGAGCTCCTCCTCCTCACAGCAGAAGAAAGGCATCCAGGTGCTCCCTGACGGTGAGGCAGCCAATCACAGCACAGCCCCTACACACTGCTAGCCAATCACAGCACAGTCCTACACACAGCCAAACAACCACAGCACAGCCCTACACACAGCCAAACAACCACCGCACAGCCCTACACACTGCTAGCCAACCACAGCATAGCCCTACACACTGCTAGCCAACCACAGCACAGCCCTACACACTGCTAGCCAATCACAGCACAGTCCTACACACAGCCAGCCAACCACAGCACAGCCCTACACACAGCCAGCCAACCACACAGAGTTTAGGACACTCAGAGAGAGACAGACCAATCCCAGGCAAAAGGGAAATTATATGGAAACAGAAGTCCTTATGACATAACAAATACTGATCAAGTTGTATTCTATTTTCTACCCTCCTCTCCTCTCCCCTCCCCTCCTCCCTCTCTCCTCTCACCTCCTCTCTCCTCTCCTCTCCCCTCTCATCCTCCCTCTACCCCCCCCCCCCAGGCCGTGTCACGAATATTCCATCAGGGATGGTAACAGACCAGTTTGGGATGATTGGCTTGTTGACGTTCATCCGCGCGGCAGAGACGGACCCCGGGATGGTGCACCTGGCCCTGGGCAGCGACCTCACCACGCTGGGCCTCAACCTCAACTCTCCAGAGTACACAAACGCACGCACTCACACACACACTCTCACTCACTCACTCACTCACTCACTCACTCACTCACTCACACTCTGTGTATATGTGTCTGTTCCCTCCCCAAGGCCCTAGTAGTAACCCCCCCCCTCTCTCTCTCTCTCTCTGTCTCTCAGGAACCTGTACCCCAAGTTTGCGTCGCCGTGGGCGTCAGCCCCGTGCCGGCCTCAGGACATCGGTAAGTCGTGCAAAGCGTTGAGGCTCCTGGGGTGGGGAGGCAACTGCCCAGCTCGCCCTATCTGTGTCTAATGCTGCCTCTCTCCTCTCTCCTCCTTTTCTACCTCTCCTCTCTCCTCCTTCTCTACCTCTCCTCTCTCCTCCTTCTCTACATCTCCTCTCTCCTCCTTCTCTACCTCTCCTCTCTCCTCCTTCTCTACCTCTCCTCTCTCCTCCTTCTCTACATCTCCTCTCTCCTCCTTCTCGACCTCTCCTGTACCTCCTCCTCTACCGCTCCTCTCTCCTCTACCGCTCCTCTCTCCTCCTACTCTACTTCTCCTCTCTCCTCCTTCTCGACCTCTCCTCTCTCTTCCTCCTCTACCTCTCCTCCTTCTCTACCTATCCTCCTTCTCTACCTCTCCTCCTTCTCTACCTCTCCTCTCTCCTCCTCCTCTACCTCTCCTCCTTCTCTACCTCTCCTCTCTCCTCCTCCTCTACCTCTCCTCCTTTTCTACCTCTCCTCTCTCTTCTTCCTCTCCTCTCTCTTCTTCCTCTCCTCTCCTGCAGACTTCCACGTCCCATCGGAGTATCTCACCAACATCCACATAAGGGACAAGGTAGGTGGAGGAGTTAGGCTTAGTGTAGGGCTCCTATTGGCTGATGCTGAGTAGGTAGGGCTCCTATTGGCTCATTCTGGGTGGGGAAGGTGGTAGCGGTCAGAGGGCCAGGAGTGAATTGGGATGTCCTGGTTTCCTGCTTCAGAGGAGAGGGTGAATGCAGCATAATGAACCCAGGAACTAGATATACGTCTTATAGAACTATTGACACACAGCCTCTCTCTATAGATATACGTCTTATAGAACTATTGACACACAGCCTCTCTCTATAGATATACGTCTTATAGAACTACTGACACACAGCCTCTCTCTATAGATATACGTCTTATAGAACTATTGACACACAGCCTCTCTCTATAGATATACGTCTTATAGAACTACTGACACACAGCCTCTCTCTATAGATATACGTCTTATAGAACTACTGACACACAGCCTCTCTCTATAGATATACGTCTTATAGAACTACTGACACACAGCCTCTCTCTATAGATATACGTCTTATAGAACTACTGACACACAGCCTCTCTCTATAGATATACGTCTTATAGAACTACTGACACACAGCCTCTCTCTATAGATATACGTCTTATAGAACTACTGACACACAGCCTCTCTCTATAGATATACGTCTTATAGAACTACTGACACACAGCCTCTCTCTATAGATATACGTCTTATAGAACTACTGACACACAGCCTCTCTCTAGATATATAATAATAATATAATTATTATAGGTATATACATAGGAAATATTATATATAATATTATAGAATATAATATTATAGAATAATAGCGTGTAGGTGAGAGGTGCGGATCTGCTGCTGTTAATACTCTACTATGGTGGTGCTGCCATCCAGTGGCTGGAAAATGAACTGACCTTTGACATGTGTCTCCCCCCGCAGCTGGCTGCCATCAAGCTGTCTCGGTACGGGGAGGACCTGCTCTTCTACCTGTACTACATGAACGGAGGAGACCTCCTGCAGCTACTGGCCGCCGTAGAACTGTACGTGCAGACAGACAGGGAGGGAGGGAAGGAGGGAGGGAGGCAGACAGGGAGGCAGACAGACAGACAGACAGGGAGGGAGGGAGGTAGACAGACAGACAGACAGACAGACAGGCAAATAGGCAGACAGCAGGCTGAGAACCTGGCAGACAGGGGGGGAGGGAGGAAACGTGCTCTTCACATATAGTTTGATCGATCGATTGAGGAAACAGAGACCAGATACTTCTCACAATGTGTGTCTTGACTGACCTTGCTGTGCTCTGACCAATCAGGTTCAACCGGGACTGGCGGTACCACAAGGAAGAGCGTGTGTGGCTGACGCGGGCGCCGGGCATGGAGCCTAGCCTAAAGACCAACGCCTACGAGAGAGGGACCTACTACTACTTTGACTGTCTGAACTGGAGGAAGGTAGCCAAGGTAACGGACCCGCGGCATACACACACACACACATACACACACATACACAGGGTCCCCGGGTCTTAAAAAGGTCTTAAATATGATTTAATATGTCTTAAAAATATGTAGGATAAGGAAGTTATTGTATTATATTGTTGTATGTTGCGATAACTTCTCTGTATCGCGTTTAAATGTGTTTGGGGACAATGCCTGGGCTGCAAAGTATAAGACAACAATTAGTATGGAAATAAATCAACATGGAACCAATTATCACTAACTTTGCAGCCCCCGGTGAGAACTTATCGGAGAACACCCACCTAGCAAATGCACCTAGCAACCAAGCTTGAGCTAGTGTCAGTTAGAGCCTGAGATAAAAGAGAAATTCTGCTGTGGACTCTACACACTGTAGCTATATACTGTAGCAACTTGTTCTTATCGGCCCCATTTTTCAGGTTTTCTGCTCGAAATGACATGCCCACAGTGAATATAGATTATCTCCACAATCACAAGGGCCTTCATAATGATCTTGGTATCAAATGAAAGCTAACACCTGTGGGGTGACCTTAGAAGTGATCCGAATCAAAATATATGTTACTGTGTCAGAGTAAATAGAGCTAGAATATTGTGAAAAATCTCAAATTCACTCTCCGCCTGAAAAAACAACAGCTTTTAGAGTGAATATCAGCTTGGAAACCTGACTGAATAAGCCAAAATCGTCTAGGAATCAGTACTCCTGGGTCTGATGAGTACTTGTGCCAAATTAGATGCTAGTAATGTGAGCCAATGCAACTTAATACCTGTTTTAGTACAGGTATGTTTAGGCGGACAACCAAATTGTGCTATTTGGAGACATTTTGGCACCATCAGTGTATCAGACTTTCTCATGTATCAAGACTGTAAAATTTATTATATTTCATTGACATATCACTATAGGTATAAATTGCATCCAAATCCAACTGTTTAGACTCTGTTTGCAACCAGCAGGGGTCTCCTGCGCGGTTTTCTGCGCGCCCCTCTTGCGCATCCGCCTCGTTTTCACACCAGCTCTGGTTACGCAGTCAATTCTCTCCCAAATCCATGGGTCAAATTTCATGATTGACCACTCATTTGAAGCGTCAGAGCCAATAGAATCGAGCAGAGGCAGAAAAAAAATCACTTTCGAGGACCAATGATATGGAAATTCGGGGGTTGAAACCAAGCATGCTTGGTTTTCCTATGTGACGTGGCTGTAAACAAGGGCTTGTGACTCGCACTGTGTTTACCGGGCAAGGAAAAAACCGATATGGACGTTTAGAATTGAATCTAATGAACCGTTTGCGGCATCGATGAACATTATTGATAACGGTAAGCTCTTTATATCTGTTATATTAAACATAGACCCGATTCTTGCCTCACCGGTGGGGCAGTGGATAAGAAGTGGTTTTAACACTGTAACACTGTAGCTACATACTATAGTGTAATAAAGTCCATTCATTCATTCATTCATTCATATAGCTAAACACTGTTTTAAAAACATGTTCCCTGATTCCGATATCGCAAAAACATTCGTGTGCGGTGGTGACAACATCATACGTCACAAAATATGGTTTAGCGAACCACATCAAGAGAGGCCACGCCTCTAAAGTAAACAACAGTCCGTTCGTTCTGATGTTCGATGAACCAGACGACCAAAACTAAGCAGCTGGACCTGCACGTACGTTTCTTGGCAGAAGGGCGAGGTAGTTCAGTCAAGATACCCAGGGTCCCGGTTTATGGGACAAGCAACAGCGTGGGACTTGCTGGAACATGTCAAAGTAAGTAATCAATTATTGATAATTAAATGTTTATATTTATTTAGTAAGTGTTGTTATTAGGCTTCTAGACTCACATTTGTTGATTCCTTTCATTAGCAATCTGTTTTGTTGGATATAACAGTTTCACAGCATATAGAACAATGACAATTTAAGTTACTCTATCAATACAAAACAATACTAAGTATAATAGGATAAATAGCTGAATGAACTCACACACTAACTTGAACTTAAAAAGTGTTTATTTGCATAGCCTACATAGGAGTGTGTGGACCAACTTCAGCTGTTAATGTTTATTTATTAGCTCATTTTGACTGTCACATTCATTGATACTTTGACATAGCATTGCTAATGAAAAGAAACTGATCAGTAGATTATTGATCATTAAATGTTTATTTATTTATTAGCTATTAGTTCATTTTTATTGTTACATGCAACTGTGACTCAAATCTATTTGGCTAAATTAGGCCTGCTTAGTCTTGTTTCATTTTCAATGCTATGGCAAAATGTGATCTATTCTGTTTTTAAATCTATTTTTTGTCAGGAGTGTGTGGACCAACTTGTACTGAGGAGCCTGGTGTCCATCTCGATGGATGGGCCCAATGTGAACTGGAAATTCTTTGAACTTCTCCAGCAAGAGCATCATGCGAAACACTATGGTGGTGCTCAGCTTGTTGCCATGGGGATACTCCACTCATCATACATACAGTTCTGTGTACACAGTTATGTTCAGTCATTGTTCTTATGTTGAATGTGAATAAATGTACTTTGTAAGTAATTCTGGGACTGGGAACTTTTCTTCTTTCATAGCAATTTTCCTTCATATTTGTGAAAGCATGATAAAAAGTGGTCTTAAAAAGGTCTTAAAATTAACTTGTTGAAACCTGCAGGAACCCTGACACACACACAGACACACACACACACACACACACACACACACATTAGTGGCTCTAACCTGACAGGTAATTAGACAACAAATCAACAGTCTCTGTGTGTGTGTGTGTGTGTGTGTGTGTGTGTGTGTGTGTGTGTGTTAACAGGAGTTCCACCTGGAGTATGAGAAGTTAGAAGAGAGACCTCACGTCCCCTCCACCTTCAACTATAACCCAGCACAGCAGGCCTTCTGAGCCCCCCGACCCCCCGGCCCCGCCCTCCACTGGGCCCTGGGTATGGCTGTCCTGGCTCCGCCCCCTCTCACTGACCCCGCCTCCGCAGGTGTCGGATTGGCTGGCTCAGGTGCCCTGGTTTTTAATCCTAGACCAATGAGCGATCGATCTGGCTAATTGACTCAGGCCGGGGACCAATCGCCACGTTGGTCCGGAGTTGCTCCCGCCCACCCATGTGCTGCCCGACAAACAGACGCTTTATCTTTTAATCTTTCTTTTTTTTTTGTAATTTGTTTTGTTGTCGTTTGTGCAATCGGACTTTTCATTTACGCCTCCCTTCAGACACACACACACTCTTAACAGTAACACAATAAGGTTATTCCCTCAGTTACAGGCAGACAGACAGACAGAGCTAGACAGACAGACAGAGCTAGACAGTCAGTCAGTCAGTCAGTCAGACAGACAGGAGGTCAGGAGAAAATGCAATGTTAATTGTAGCACTGTTTCGTAATAAAAAAACTCAAAAGATGTTTGTTGATTATGTGGAGACACTTCAGACGCTCAGTAAATCAACAAGCATGTTAACACTTCCTTTCTCCCTCTCCTGCCCTCCCACCCAACCTTTTCCTCCTCCCCTCCCACCCAACCTGCCCCTCCCCTCTCCCCTTCCTCCCCTACCTCCACCCCCCCCTCCGCCCTCTCCCTGCTCCTTCTTTCTCCTGCCACTATAACACAGAGCATCTCAACCAATCAGTGACTGTTTTATTGAAGGCAGGCCCCACAGCGCCCCCTCCCCTGCAGCTCCCCCTCCCTGCAGCTCCTCCCGGGTGTCAGGGGTCAGTCAGGGGTCAGCCAGGGGTCAGCCAGCGGTCAGCCAGCGGTCAGACCAGGACCACAGAATCACTTTCCGGTCTTTGTTAGTTTTGTAATGAACGTAAGTTTATTTATTTAGTTGGTTTGTTTTTGCAGCGTTTCGGGGCGTGAGCAGAGGAATGTGTTTATATTATATATACGACATCTATTCTCCATTTTGGAGAAGAGAAGAAAGAAAAAAAGGAGGGAAAAAAAACGAGAGAGTCTGCGTGCCGAGCCTCGTTTTCTGGAGGTGAGCAGCGAGGTCTGGTGATGGGGCTTCTGGGAAGGGGGCCGACAACAACAACAATGGCGGCGGCTAGCGTTTCAGCGAACCAAGGACACCCATACCCATGTGATCATGACGGAGGGGTTTGATTGGAGGAAGAGGACTGAGGCACTTCCATTGGCTGTTTCATGACGGCAGCTTTTCATAGGAAACGAAAAACCAATAAAAAAACAAACTGATGAGAAGGAGAGATTATGGACAGATGATGATGGACAGATGGATCTTGTATTTTCTGATCGTTCAGCTGCTCTTTGTAATAAAGTAGAGACACTCTCCTGAACACGCTGGTCTGGCCTGTGTGTGTGAGTGGTCTGGCCTGTGTGTGTGAGTGGTCTGGCCTGTGTGTGTGAGTGGTCTGGCCTGTGTGTGTGAGTGGTCTGGCCTGTGGGTGTGAGTGGTCTGGCCTGTGGGTGTGAGTGGTCTGGCCTGTGGGTGTGAGTGGTCTGGCCTGTGGGTGTGAGTGGTCTGGCATGTGGGCGTGAGTGGTCTGGCCTGTGGGCGTGAGTGGTCTGGCCTGTGGGTGTGAGTGGTCTGGCCTGTGGGTGTGAGTGGTCTGGCCTGTGGGTGTGAGTGGTCTGGCCTGTGGGCGTGAGTGGTCTGGCCTGTGGGCGTGAGTGGTCTGGCCTGTGGGTGTGAGTGGTCTGGCCTGTGGTTGTGGGTGTGGGTGTGGGTGTGGGTATGGGTGTGGGTGTGGGTGTGTGCTTGTGTGCGTGCGAGAGTCGCGTACGTTGTGTGTGTGTGAGACGTGTTGTGTGTCCATGGGTCTCTCATACCAGTGCTGCCACCCTGTGGACAGTCTGTGTAGGTGCATGTCTATCAACACCCCCCCCACCTGTGGGTGATTCTGTGGGTGATTTGCGGCCGCCACTCTCTCTCACACATCGCCATAAAATATGATAAATATAACACAGTCATAAAAGCACAGATGTAAAATATGGAAACAATAAAGGACTGCCAACGGCTGCCAGCAATGAAGGGGAGGGGTGGCGAGAGGAGAGGAGGGGAGTATAGGAGAGTACCAATGCTGCGTGCGTGCGTGCGTGTGTGTGTGTGTGTGTGTGGAACAGCTGAGGCAGGATGCTGCAGTGAGTCTGGAGTCCCTGGGATCTGCTGAGGATGCAGCCTCTTACACACACACACACACACACACACACACAGAGGACTGGGACGGGCCAAAGCTTCTTGACCCAAATAACAGGAAGAGGAAATGGCTGCAGGCTCATTAACACAACCTCCCTGAGGCCCAGAGCATCCCTACTGCAGCCTCCACTGTCAGCCTCCTGCAGCCTCTACTGTCACACTCCTGCAGCCTCTACTGTCACATGCCTGCAGCCTCTACTGTCACATGCCTGCAGCCTCTACTGTCACACTCCTGCAGCCTCTACTGTCAGCCTCTGCTGCAGCCTCTACTGTCACATGCCTGCAGCCTCTACTGTCACATGCCTGCAGCCTCTACTGTCACACTCCTGCAGCCTCTACTGTCAGCCTCTGCTGCAGCCTCTACTGTCACATGCCTGCAGCCTCTACTGTCACACTCCTGCAGCCTCTACTGTCAGCCTCTGCTGCAGCCTCTACTGTCACATGCCTGTAGCCTCTACTGTCAGCCTCTGCTGCAGCCTCTACTGTCACACTCCTGCAGCCTCTACTGTCAGCCTTCTGTAGCCTCTATTGCAGCCTCTGTCACACTCCTGCAGCCTCTGTCAACCTCCTGCAGCCTCCACTGTCACACTCCTGCAGCCTCTACTGCAGCCTCCACTGTCAGCCTCCTGTAGCCTCTATTGCAGCCTCCACTGTCAGCCTCAGGGGGTCAGGGGTCACCCTCAGATAAACTCTCCTGTAGGAACAATGAGGACAGGAGGAGAAGAACAGGGGGAGGAGAAGGACAGGAGGTGTGGGTGCTGGCAGAGGTAGACCAAGCTGCCTGCGTCTGTCTGCAGGGAGGAGGAGAGAAGAGGGCTGTAATAATAATGCAATAATATAGTAGTAAATACATGTTTTATCTGCATGTTGTAAGTGATTTAACAAGGTGCTATACATAACGTTGACTGTTATTATAATATATTCTTTATTCTGCTGTCTGCTTATTCAGGGCTATGACACGTCAGAACAGATACAAGCTATCGTTCGTTCAAACGTTTATTTGCACAATCAGTTAAGTAATCGATCGATTGATCGTCCTTACCGACTCAGCTAAAAAGTTCCTCTACACCATGAATGATAGATGAATAAATCCGTTTGGAGCTATTTACATTTCTAGGCTACTTTATCTGACCTGTTTCTGAGCCTGCCAAGCTTTCCTCCTCTCCTCCCCCCTCTTCCCTTCTCCTCCCCCGGTCCTTCTCTCTGGGGAGGGGGGGGGGGGAGAGCTGTCCAGCCATAGGAGACCGCAGCCTCTCTGACCGCCAGGAGGACGGGAGACTCAGCCGGTCCCGGAGCACCGGAGGACAGATCTACCGGAGGGCTGTCCGGTGTAAATCAGACATCACGCGCGTAAGAGGAGGGGAGGAGAGGGGGGGGGGGGGAGTAGGGCACGCGGGCAGCACTTGCGAAGCTGCTTTCGCCCAAGTTCCTCGCGCCACCGACACTGGGAGAGAAAGAACAGAGAGAGCGAGAGAGAGAAAAGAAAGAACGGAGAGTTCAGAGTAGTGAAGAGATAAGTTTGTTTTCCGAGCCCCGTAGCCCCGGGCTGGGGGCAGCACGAGACACACGCCGCTCACCGCCTCCGCTCTTCTCCTCTCCGCCGAATCTCTTCATCTCCTCCGGGGTTTTCCCCTGCATGCCCCCAGCCCTGACCGGGCGGAGAACATAGGACCTGGAGGCAGGTGGAGCAGCGATGGGGAAGATCCGGGTGTCGTACGAGTACTCCGAGGCCGAGGACAGGAGCATCCGACTGGGCTTGTTCCTGATCGTGTGCGGTGTCCTGTCGCTGTTCATCCTGGGCTTCTGCTGGCTGAGCCCCACGCTGCAGAGCCTGCAGAGCAAACCGGCCAACTGCACGGTGGTGGCGGTGCTCCGGCCGGAGGAGCAGTTCGAGTGCGTGTTCACGTGCGGGGCGGACTGCAGGGGCACCTCGCTGTACCCGTGTCTGCAGATCTTCGTCAACCACTCCGAGTCCAACTCCGTGGCTCTGCTCCACTTCGACGAGCAGCAGCTGGTGCTGAACCCGAAGGTGAGTGAGTCCAGCTGCTCTCCATCGGACCGAACCGAACCGGAGACGAGGGTCCATTTCTACATGTCATGAATGAATGAATGATGATCAACTATAAGCGACTATTTAACTATAAACTAATATATAGTTTAACTAACGACCGAAGTTTCCCCTTCTTGAGTTTGTTTTCGTAACGCACAGACTTCGATATTTGAAGGTGAGAGGACGGGAGAGGAAAGGAAAGGACAGGACAATATTTAGAATAGAATATTAGAGAGGATTAAGAAGTCTAATATGTAAGGCTGTCATTTTATGTGTTGACATCGTTGACAACATTTAGCAGAGAACATTCCGGTGTTGGTTTATAAACGCGCATCTAACCATTTAGGCTACTGGAGCAGAAACGAAACGTTGAACTTTAAACTTTCCTAAAAGTCTCTCGTCACTTGTCCGTCCAGTGTGGGCGGAGCTGCTGGTGTGCAAGTCTATTTTCGAGTCTTAAAGCATCGATTAGTATTCACGCGGATGAGGTAAAGGAACAGATTGCGTTAAACGAGGGAAGGCTGTTCTCCGGGATAAGTATGACCGGGATAAGTGATGCTGAAAAGCCGATTAGCCTTCAGAAGCGCATCAAAGACTTAGGAATGTCTTTTATCTCTGCGTCGTCGTCATCATCATCATCATCATGTAGAAAGTGTCCTCTCATCCTCTTCTCTCCTCTCTACTCCTCTCCTCACCTCTCCTAATCTCCACTCCTCCCCATCTCCCCTCCTCCCCCTCCCCATCTCCATGGTAACAAGACTCCATCCTCCCTCATCACACTTCTCTCTATATTTACTGTGCTGCCATGGCAACCAGCAGGAGGACCGCTGTGTACACATGTCTCCGAGAGGGAGGAGAGGAGGAAGAAAGGGGAGAGGAGGAGAGGGATAGAGGGATGGAGGGAGAAGAGGGATGATGGAAAGAGGAGAGGGATGGAGAGGAAAGGAGAAGGATTGAGGGATAATGTTGAGAGGAGGAGAGGAAAGGGATGGAGTGATGACTGAGAGGAAAGGAGAAGGATGGAGGGATTATGTTGAGAGGAGGAGAGGAAGGGGATAGAGTGACGACTGAGAGGAAAGGAGAAGGATGGAGGGATGATGTTGAGAGGAAGGGGATAGAGTGATGACTGAGAGGAAAGGAGAAGGATGACAGAGAGGAGGAGAGGAATAGAGGTATATCTCTGTTGGGGTGGCTGGTCAATGAGGAGGAGAGGGATGGAGGTATACAGTGGCAAAAAAAAGTATGTGAACTCTGGAATTATCTGGTTTTCTGCATTAATTGGCTTGGCTCTTTATCAAGATTCAAGATTGCTTTATTGTCTGTGACAGAGTGACAGAAATTCTCCTTTGACAGGCTTTGTGCAGTTCATGAATACGGTATCCACATTAAAAACACACATAGGTCACATACAATAAAAACAGACAGATATAACAGTCTTTATAAAATGTAGTGCCTATTTAAAAAGTCCAGTCATTTAAAAATAATAGTAAAAAAAAAACAGTATTATGATTTAAAAAGCTAAAATGTTGTGGTTTAAAAGAAAAACAGTGTGCTTCCTATTTTAAAATGTTCAGGGCGGTGGTTGCAGTGGGAATGAAGGATGTTTTATATGTGTTTTTCCGGGCCAGTGGAATTCTATAACGGCGGCCTGATGGAAGTGGCTGAAATGATTGGTGGAGGGGGTGAGAGGGGTCCTGTGTGATTTGTGTGGCTTTCCTGATTAGTGACCGGTTGTAGATTTTAAACAGGGGAGTTTGAGGTGAGCCGATGATTTTACTTGCCTGATTGACTATACGGGAGAGTTTGGTTTTGTATTTGACAGTGAGGGAGTTGTACCAGGATGTGTTATTGAAGGTGAGAATGGATACAATGAGTGATTTGTTAACCAGGGTTAAAATGTCCTTGCTGACGTTAAAAGCCCTGAGCTTCCTCAGCAGGTGGAGGCGCTGGTGGGCCTTTTTGTAGATTGAGTCAGTATGCTGGGAGAAGGACAGAGAGATGTCAATCTCTGTCCCCAGGTACTTGAAGTATTGTACCTGTTCAACCAGCTGGCCGTTGATGCTGAGGGGTTGGAAGAGGTGGTGACAGTCTGCCTTCTCCCTGTTCCCAAAGCACATCTCCTTAGTTTTGCTGGTGTTGAGCTCCAGGGAGCTTTGCTGGAACACCAGGGCTAGGTCTTCTGCTGCCTGGTGGTACTTGGCCAGTGCATCGGCCCCAGTCAGGTGGGCCACCAAGGCCATGTCGTCTGCATATTTCAGCAGCACCATCCCTTCTGTGCTGCAGGTGATGTGGTTGGTGTAGACAGCGAAGAGTTGGGGAGATGAGACGCAGCCTTGGGGGAGGCCTGTGTTTAAAATCATCTTGCTGGATGTCTGGATTTGTCTAAGTCACAAGTATAGACAAACACAATGTGCTTAAGCTAATAACACAAAAACAATTAGAATATGTTATGTCTTTATTGAACACATCCATTGAACATTCACAGTGCTAGTGGAAAAAGTAAGTGAACCCTTGGATTTAATAACTGGTCGAACCTCTGTTGGCATCAATAACCTTAAGAGCTTCCGGTAGCTGCGGATCAGACCTGCACCATGTTCAGGAGGAATTATAGACCATTATTCCTTACAGAACTGCTTCATATCAGCCATATTCTTAGGATGTCTGGTGTAAACGGCTCTCTTGAGGTCATTCCACAGCATCTCTATTGGGTTATGGTCTGGGCTCTGACTGGGCCACTCCAAATGGCGGATTTTCTTTAGATTTATTTTTTTATGCCATTCTGTAGTAGATTTACTTCAATGTTGAGGGTCATTGTCCTGCTGCATCACCCAACTTCTACTGAGCTTAAGCTGGCAGACACCCTGACGTTATCCTGTAGGATTCCTTGATAAACATGGGAATTAATTTTCCCCTCGATGGCGGCAAGCTATCCAGGTCCCGAGGCAGCAAAGCAGCCCCAAATCATGATACTCCCTCCTCCGTACTTCACTGTTGGGATGATGTTTTCGTGTTGGTATGCGATGGACAAAATATTTTCCTAATAGCATTGTGGGGAGTGTCAAGTTGCTCATTGGCAAACGTCAGGAGCGCAGCAATGTTTTTTTGGGAGAGCAGCGTCTTTCTCCGTGGTGTCCTGCCATGGACACCATGCCTGTTCAGTGTTTTACGTATGGTAGACTCATGAACAGAGATGTTAGCCAGTTCCATGGATTCCTTCAACCCATTAGCTGTTACTCTAGGGTTCTTTTTTACCTCATTGAGCATTCTGTGTTGTGCCTGGAGTCATCTTGGCTGGGCGCCCATTTCTAGGGAGAGTAGCCACAGTACTAAATCGTCTCCGACAATTTGTCTAACTGTGGACGGATGAATATCGAAACTCTTTGATATTACTTTGTAACCCTTTCCAGCTTTATGCAAATCAACAATGCTTGGTCGTAGGTCTTCTGAGATCTCTTTTTTGCGAGGCATGGTTCACATCACAGTGTTTCCCCTAGGTTTGCTGCCTTGGGGGGGTGGCATTGGACTGTGGCATGCCCCCCCCCCCCCCCCCCCCCCCCCCAGGGGGTAAGACCCTGCGACATACCATCGTCATGTCCAGGGGTGTACTTGTGCATTAAGCCGCCTCACGCTACGGAAATATTATTATTATTACTTTAAGTAATAAAGTGCCTTCAGTTAGCTCTTTAGCTGGCAAGTGTGCAAGCATCATCACCTCTGAGCTAGCTAGTTAGCTTGCTAGTTCTTTGACACTATTTACACTATGGAACTATAGTCACACACTTTGTAGTCACGATAATAACAACCATTTTTAACCAACTTTCTCTGTCAGAACACTCAGCAATTATATTTGCTAACGTTTCAACTTGCTTACTTTCCATCTGCAGACTTGCAACTTGCTTACTTTCCATCTTCCATCTCACCCGGCAAAAACTCTCGCGTCGCTCGCGCACACTTGCGCAAAATCTTGTATTATTCTCCAGTGCTGGCACAGCGCGAAGCGAAGTGTGGAGATAGGTCTGGCTATGCGAGACTACTGGCGGACTAATGTTACCAACGAGCCTATGGGCTTGCCACTCGCCAGATTCGGGTTGGATGCGTTTAAAAAAATTCGGATATTTTAGCCTGCTTGTCAGATGTTTGGTGTACTGTCTACGTACGTAATAATTATTCTTTCTTGGGGGGGCGGGGAGTTCCGTTGGGAGGGCGGCCCGCCCCCCCAAGGCAATGGTAGGGGAAACACTGCATCGGCAAATGCTTCTTGTGAATAGCAAACTCAAAATGTGGAAAAAAAGTGTCTGTAACCCACACCTCCAATCTCGTTTCATTGATTGGACTCTAGGTTTGCTAACTCCTTTTAGCCTTATGAACAAGAACAATACAATCATGTGTGTGTTATTGGTTAAAACAGATTGTGTTTGTACAATTATTGTAACTTAGATATATGAAGATCATATTTTAAGACACATTTATACATAAATGCAGGTAATTCCAAAGGGTTCACTCACTTTTTCGTGCCACTGTATCTGCTGGTCAGGAGGAATTTACCGCTGATGCAGAAAACAATGACATGATTGAGCTGGGAGGGGGGGAAGAAGGTAAGGAGGGAGGGGCTGGACTGGGTCTTAATAGATGGGCTCCTCCATGATGATCGTAAGTTGTACACACGTGACTTGCTCTTTAAACAGTTAGTATTGATCCTGTGTGTGTGTCTGTGCGTGCGTGCGTGTGTGTGTGTGTGTGTGTGTGTGTGTGTGTGAAGTGGCTAAAGAGACGATACACACACACACAAGCCTTACAAGGCAGTTTACTGCATTAAAGACCTTGACAACGCACCAAGCCTCCATAACGTTTGTCTGAGGAGTAAATGAAATGATGTTGAGGAGGAGAGGAGGGGGAGGGAGGAAGGAAGGGAAGAGAGGGAGGGAAGAGAGGGAAGGGTTAGATGTATGTTTTCTGGTCTCTGGAGGGGCTGACCTTTAGGAGCGTTGGCTAATGAGAGCAGAGCATCATGGGAGGTGAGAGCGCTAATGTTGATTAACTCACCTGTGGTCCTGATGACTGACATTAGACCTCTCTCTCACCCCCTCTCTCTCTCTCTCTCTCTCTCTGTCTCTCTCTCTCTCTCTCTCTTTCCTTGTCTCTCATTCCCTCTCTCTCAATTATAGGATACAAAACGTTAAATGCCTGTTTTGTTTGAGTGGTCAGGCAGACAGGCAGGCAGGCAGACAGACAGGCAGACAGGCAGAGAGACAGGTCCTAGCTGGTTGATGTAAACACTGCGTTGGTTCTGATCCAGCTTGTTCTGGAGACAGAAGTTGTGAGGAGACGTTCATCAGGAACAAAGATGGACTCTACAACTAAATGGGATCCTAAAAAGTTTTTCACGCTTGTCTGAGCGTGTCTTGTTACGTGGTGTTAGTGTGTGTTAGCGTGTGTGTGTGTTTGTGAGTGTGTAGTCTGTCAGAGTCTCTAAAGCGCACCCACGTACGTGCACCCACACACACACACACACACACACACACACACACACACACACACACACACACACACACACACACACACACACAGGTAAATC
>NC_137678.1:34042828-34062828 GCF_963989245.1 Nansenia antarctica | reverse complement strand
TGTGTGTGTGAGTGTGAGTATGAGTGTGTGTTTGTCTGAGTGAGTGAGTGTGAGTATGAGTGTGTGTTTGTCTGAGTGAGTGAGTGAGTGAGTGAGTGAGTGAGTGAGTGAGTGAGTGAGTGTGTGTGTGTGTGTGTGTGAGTGTTAGTGTCAGGGGAGACTGATGGAGGTAGAAATCAGAGGACACATGTTTTTATTCCATTCCATGTCCCCCCTGTTCCCTGTGTAACACTGTCTTCTGTCCCCCTGTGTAACACTGTCTCCTGTCCCCCTGTGTAACGCTGTCTCCTGTCCCCCTGTGTAACGCTGTCTGCTGTCCCTCCCTGTGTAACACTGTCTGCTGTCCCTCCCTGTGTAACACTGTCTCCTGTCCCCCTGTGTAACGCTGTCTCCTGACCTCCTGTGTAACACTGTCTCCTGTCCCCCTGTGTAACGCTGTCTCCTGTCCCCCTGTGTAACACTGTCTCCTGTCCCCCTGTGTAACACTGTCTCCTGTCCCCCTGTGTAACGCTGTCTCCTGTTCCCCTGTGTAACGTTGTCTCCTGTCCCCCCATCCCCCTGTGTAACGCTGTGTCCTGTCCCCCTATCCCCCTGTGTAATGCTGTCCCCTGTTCCCTGTGTAACACTGTCTCCTGTCCCCCTGTGTATTGTAACACTGTCTCCTGTCCCCCTGTGTAATGCTGTCTCCTGTCCCCATGTGTAACGCTGTCTCCTGTCCCCCTGTGTAACGCTGTCTGCTGTCCCTCCCTGTGTAACACTGTCTGCTGTCCCTCCCTGTGTAATGCTGTCTCCTGTCCCCCTGTGTAACGCTGTCTCCTGTCCCCCTGTGTAACGCTGTCTCCTGTCCCCCTGTCCCCCTGTGTAACGCTGTCTCCTGTCCCCCCTGCCCTGGCCCAGTGTTCATATGTTCCTCCCTGTGAGAGGGACAACCAGAAGAACAGAGACAACGTCCTCTGGTGGCAGGACTACTGGAGCAGAGAGGCCCCGTTACCTTTCACCTGCTTCTTCAACCAGCAGAGGAGGTAACACACTCACACACTCACACACACACACTGACACACACACACACACACTCACAGACACATACATAGACACACACACTCACACACACACACTTACAGACACATACATAGACACACACACTCACACACACATTCACACACACACTCAAGAACCACCTGTGTGCCAGTAGCAGACAATTAATCCCCAGGCTGCCGCCGGGCATCAGCTGTGTGATGATGAAGAGTTGGTCACCTTATCACCTAGTGTCACGCACGCACGCACGCACGCATCCACCCACCCACCCACCCACCCACACACACACACACACACACACACACACACACACACACACACGCACACACACACACCACTAACCAGAGCCAATTTACTGTGTTTTCTTATGTTTTCTCCCATCTTCTTCTCTTGACTGTGGTCATGTGACATCATGATATTGATTGTGATAATAATGAAATGCTTTTACATTCACCAGCATAGATGTTGTATCAACTGAGATCCATTTGCCTCCCACCCTCCTCCTCTCCCCCCCCCCCCCCAGGCCTGACGACGTGTTGTGGCGGCGTTCCCACGACGCCAGCGTCCTGCTCCACTGTGTGCTCTGGCCAATGGTGAGCCTGCTTGTTGGCACGCTGATCGTGCTGCTGACCGTGTGCGCCCGCAGCCTGGCCGTCCGCGCTGAGGCCATCCAGAAGAGGAAGTGCTCCTATGAGGTCGCCGCGGAGGCCCGTCCCCCCCCCTCCACAGCAGCATTAGCAGCCCCGCCCACTGCCAACCCCACCGCCATGACCCGGACCCTGCCGCTGTTCGCTGTGCCCGTACGCCGCCGCGACCGCGACCACTAGACCACCTCGCTAGACACCACCACCGCGCCCGTGTGTGTGTGTGTGTGTGTGTGTGTGTGTGTGTGTGTGTGTGTGTGTGTTTGCGTGGGTTGGTGAGTTTGTGTCTGTCTGTCTGTCAACCGCTGCGTCCTGTGACTGTTGCTATACTGTTGCTATGCTGTTGCTATGCTGTTGCTAGGCTGTTTCCGTCTCGCTTTGCTGATCAGTTCTGTACCTCATTCTCTACCTGGCCCTGCCCACTATTACAGACACAGGTTAGTCTGCTACAGGAAGACATACCCTCTACTTCCTGTCTGCTACAGGAACACAGCCTCTACTTCCTATCCAGCTGACAATGACCTCTGAACTTTTCACACAGAGCTCTTATCCAAATCACAGGACCGGCCAGTGTGTTTCAGTCCCAGCTACATGCCCAGCTTGTTTCTGACTGAGGTGAAGGGGGTTCTGGGTAATGTAGTTCTGGGAGCAGCTCTTCAACACTCTCTGTCTGTACAACTTGTTACTTGTTTATCTGTTTAACCAGCTAACCTCTGTCTTGGCGTTAGGCTAACTCAGCTAGCCACTCTCTTAGGGTTAGGCTAACCCAGCTAGCCTCTGTCTTAGCGTTAGGCTAACCCAGCTAGCCTCTGTCTTAGGGTTAGGCTAACTCAGCTTTATCTCCCTCTCTCTCTCTCCTGCCTGATGTAGCTGTGACTAGTCCTGTCTGATGTAGCTGTGACTAGTCCTGTCTGATGTAGCTGTGACTAGTCCTGTCTGATGTAGCTGTGACTAGTCCTGCCTGATGTAGCTGTGACTAGTCCTGCCTGATGTAGCTGTGACTAGTCCTGCCTGATGTAGCTGTGACCAGCTGTGACTAGTTCTGTCTGATGTAGCTGTGACTAGTCCTGTCTGATGTAGCTGTGACTAGTCCTGTCTGATGTAGCTGTGACTAGTTCTGCCTGATGTAGCTGTGACTAGTCCTGTCTGATGTAGCTGTGACTAGTCCTGTCTGATGTAGCTGTGACTAGTCCTGTCTGATGTAGCTGTGACTAGTCCTGCCTGATGTAGCTGTGACTAGTCCTGCCTGATGTAGCTGTGACTAGTTCTGCCTGATGTAGCTGTGACTAGTCCTGCCTGATGTAGCTGTGACTAGTCCTGTCTGATGTAGCTGTGACTAGTCCTGCCTGATGTAGCTGTGACTAGTTCTGTCTGATGTAGCTGTGACTAGTCCTGCCTGATGTAGCTGTGACTAGTCCTGTCTGATGTAGCTGTGACTAGTTCTGTCTGATGTAGCTGTGACTAGTCCTGCCTGATGTAGCTGTGACTAGTCCTGCCTGATGTAGCTGTGACTAGTTCTGTCTGATGTAGCTGTGACTAGTCCTGCCTGATGTAGCTGTAACTAGTTCTGTCTGATGTAGCTGTGACTAGTCCTGCCTGATGTAGCTGTGACTAGTCCTGCCTGATGTAGCTGTGACTAGTCCTGCCTGATGTAGCTGTGACTAGTCCTGCCTGATGTAGCTGTGACTAGTCCTGTCTGATGTAGCTGTGACTAGTCCTGTCTGATGTAGCTGTGTTTTATGAGCAGAAGAAACACCTTGTTGCTCTTTGCTAAACATGAATGATTGATGATGATTTCGTACTAAAGCCATATGCTGAGATTTGACTGCAGTAAGAGACAACTGTAGATGATTGCTAGCTCCGGCACAGCAAGGGCGTTCGAAAGATCTGACGACGTAACCCGGACAAATTTTGGCCGCTGCACAGTACTTGCCATGACAGTTCCTCAACATTGTGGCTGCATTTGTAAATTCGCTCTGGAAATCTGATCAGCACTCATGGAATGCCTCTTGTCCAATCAAATTACTTGATCCCTTTATGACATTGAACCCAGTGTGCGCTCCGGCGCTCTCAGAGCGAATTTACGAACGCAGCCTGACATTGCAGCATTCAAAAAAAGTAACCTCACATCGGCAAGGAAATAAAGTGACCTTTTGGTAAAGTGGTAATTTCACAGTGGCCTCAATAGTGCAAAAATGCTGTACAGTGACACGAAACGCAATACAACACAATACAGCACGGCAGTGAATCAATCCAACGGTACACCTAGTAATCCAGTAGTGTGCAGTAGCCATACTACTGCAATATGTTCAAATCCGCAGTGTGCGTTGGGTTGGCCTGCGGGTGGCAGTACCTTGCACCCTTCCACTCTGTTTGTCAGCCTCTGGCTTTTAGCCCCAAGGCTTCGTTTCCGTTTCCCCGAAGGCAATAGCTTGAACAGTTTCTGATTGGGGTGGCTGGGGTCCCTAATAATCCTGAGGGCCTTTCTGACACACCGGTCTTTGTAGGTGTCATGGATGGAGGGAAGAAGGCCCCTAGGATCTTAGGCCCTAAACCAAACCTTTTCAAGTCTGGAGAGGACTATGGTGTTGAATGCTGAACTACCATGTGTACAAACAGCATCCTCACATAGGACTTTTTCCTGTCAAGGTGGGTGAGGGCTGAGTGGAGTGCCGAGACAATGGCGTCATCTGTCGATCTGTTTCCTCGGTAGGCAAATTGGTGAGGGTCTAGGGAGGGTGGCAGCATTCTGCAGATCAGGACCTTGATGATCTTCTCAACGCATTAGCTCACTATGGGGGTGAGGGCAACAGGGCGCCAGTCGTTTAGGCATGATTCCATACCCTTTTCCATACCCTTTTTCCGGTACCGGGATGATGGCAGATGACTTGAAGCAGGAGGGCACTATGCCCGTGGAGAGGGAGAGGTTGAATATGAGGTTGAATATGAGGTTGAATATGAGGCTTGAAGCTGTCTTCACTACGGTCAGGTCTACGGCCAGGTCTTCGCTACTGTGCCGATATTCAGGCTGATTTACGTATTACTTATAACACATATTTCTACACCATTTTTAAGAGGCAGCATTTGGAATCGACTCATCTCTGATACACAGAGAACTAGGACACACAAATTAAATTCAAATAAACGTTTTTTATTAATCATTAATATACTTTTTTAATTTAATATACTAAAGTACTTTGATTGACTGATTGTATTGGGAGTAATGTCAATCAATGAAAGAACAGATAAATTATTAATCTAAATAAGGACAGGGTGATTGAAGACATGGCAGCAGGAAATCCTACCTTTATACCTGTGAGCATAACTCAATATTTGGTGTGAATCTCTCATTGACCACAAGGTGTCATTTACGTGAAAGTCAGTTAGGATACACATAGGATCTCAAATTAGGATTTAGGCCGAAGTGGAATGGAAAAAGACGTTATAAAAAGCTTCAGATTTTCACTTAATTGAGAAATCATTTAAATTAAATCCCCTTTTTACAGTCACTGAATTGTAATTCCTGAATTGCGATTAAACTCACGACAACACCTGACTGAAGACCTCCCTTAGAGAGAGATAAGACTGTGATGGTGGTGACTCGGCTAGCTTTAGCTAGTTGTGGCTAGCGTTAGTTAGTAGCTAGATTTAGTTAGTTGCTAGCTTTAGCTAGTTGTGGCTAGTGTTAGCTATCTGTGCTAAAACCATGCCTCTTAGCCCTGAGTTGTACAAGAAGACTTCTGTGTCAGAAAGAATGTTTTAAAACACTTCACTGGTGTAATGATGAATAGTGCCTGATGTAGATACAGTATGTAATAAAAGAGGACTGTCTTCAACATGAAACTGTATTCTGTACCATCTTCTGTACCACCTTCTGTAGCCATGATGGAGTTAGTGATGGGATTTGGTTTCAGTTGAATCCCTCTGTGAGGCTCTTTGTTATTATCATGGTCTGTCTCCAATTACACATGTATTTACTGTGGTAAATACAATGGTTACCATGACAGCCAAGCTTATCAGACAGAAAGGCTTAGTTATTCTTAGATTCTACGTATGCTCCTTGTAAGAACACAGACATACACAAACAAACACACACACTTTGCTGAATAGCAAAGCTGGTCAGGACACATGTGTGCATGATGGATGACAGGGCCAGTGACCCCCCCCCCCCCCCCCACCACCAACACCACCATCAGAGATCCCCCTGGATCTCCGCCCCACCCCCACCACACACACCCAATAGGCAGAGGAAACCTAACACACCTAATCCAGATAAAAAATACCTTGTTCTATGCACACACACACACACACACACACACACACACACACACACACACACACACACACACACATAATCCAAATGAGGAAGACCTTCTACCAGCAGGATTATAAACCTGATCTCTCAATCCCAAACACTCTCTTTTCATTCATCCACTGTTTCTCTCTCTCTCTCTTTATCTCTCTCCCCCTGCCTCTCTTCCCCCCCCCCCTCCCCTCTTTCTACCTCTTTCTCTCTCCCCCCCTGTCTCGTTTCATTCATTCCCTGATGTTTCTACAGTACTGAGATTTGGAGATATGTAGATTGAAAGACTCTGACTCTAAAAATAGAGGTGTCAGGTGTCAACTGTCTGTCTGTCTGTGGTTTATTGTAATCTTCCTCTGACATGCACACACACACACACACACACACACACACACACACACACCTCCCTCCTCAGACCCATTCACAAATCTCCATCAGGGATGATGCAGCGCGGCACTGGGCCACTGGCCAATCAGAACAGACAATGTTGACGTCACACGCAGTCCACTTCACATACGCAGACATACACACACAGACATAAGCACACGCAGATATACACACGCAGATATACACACGCAGACATACACACACAGACATACGCACATGCAGATATACACACGCAGATATACACACGCAGACATACACACACAGACATACGCACATGCAGATACACACACGCAGATACACACTCGCAGACATACAAACACATGGAGACATCCACACACATACGCAGACATCCACACAGACATCCACACACACGCAGACATACACACACATGCAGACATACAGACACACACAGCAATATACACACACACTCAGACATACACACACACACGTAGACATGCACAGTCCATTTCAATCTCTTCAACCCTTGACACAGACAAAGGTACACCTTGACACACACACACACACACACACACACACACACACACACACACCCACACACACCTTTCCACCTAGGGCCATCCATGGCTGACGTGTCTGAGATTAGTGTGCAGGAGGAGAGGCAGGAATGTAATTACCGTCAGCCACCAGTCTGAGTCTCCTGAGTGTGTGTCCCACCATTCATACAAATCCCTGCTACCCTCCACCACCATTCATACAGCAGGACTACAAATCCCTGCTACCCAGAGAAGGAAGAAGGTGCCGGTGTGTGCAAGCTGATATGAATGTTATTGTCAAACAGGAAATAAGGTAGGTTTTTCTCAAAAATTCAAATGACTTCAAAGCAATGTTAGATTTATTTATGAATAAAAGGTACAGCATCTTTATTGTGAGAACTACATATTTATTTTCGTATACAAACAATATTTGACTGGATAGTTCTCCTGTCAAACGGCTACAGTTTATAATGTTGAATGTCTAATTCTAAAAGGTCAATTATACATTCATCTATTACTGTAAATGTTTCGTTTAAAATGGAGGATTATCCAGATAACTATGGATATTAAGGAATATTCATACAAATGTCACAGCTAATATTCAAAACAATCTTTAGCTCTGTGGCTAACATGTATACATTAGCTTATGGCCCATCCACAGTGGTAATAAACAGCATATTTACAATGTTTCTACATTCACATTCATCCAGCGGACAAGACCAGAGGAAACGGAGAGGAGCTTCTTTCTCAGCTTACATTACAGTGGTTGGGTATAGCGCCCCCTATTGGCGCCTGGAAGAAAATATACAATCATCACAGGGAGGCATTGCCAGAAGGTGCCACGATGCTACGATGCTACGACGTACAGTTATACACCGGTATGTACAGTAATACACTGTTACCTACAGTAAAACACTGTTACGTACAGTAATACACTGTTACGTACAGTAATACAACGTTACATACATGCACTGTTAAATCACAGATTAATATGCTTCATATAATACAGTAATACAAGCATAGCTCACAGGTCACACACTTCTGTTCGTATTTCTTTTCTCAGGGAAATTAGTTGAATATTAACAACAGGAAGTCCTCTGAGTTAGAGGCCAAATAAGGACTACCTTGCTACCAGCAGTAGGATGGGACAGGAAACAGGAAGTTGCTCTAGGTGTACTGTGTGTCCGTCTAAAGCAGAGAGGTATCCTTGGGAGTTGCGGTGAACAAGGTAACGCGTTTAAATGCTGCTCATTCCAAAATGGAGGAGCACAATAATACCAATTGTATTACAGCATAATGGTCATCAGGGGAGGCTGGCCGAGGTAGAAACCAGACCTGCACCCGCCTCCCCTGGCCAGCATACAGGACAGGTGTATATGGCTTGTTTACTGCGTCACAGACAGGTCAGCCCCCTTCCATGGTCTCCACATGGCTTTCCATTACTTTGATTGGACGGTTTCCCCTGCTCACATGATGCTGTGTGAGGTAGTAGCACTGTGACCGACTGAGAGGCTGGGACTTGTAGTCCAGAGAGAGAGGGATATGTAGTCAATACAGAGAGAGGGGGATATCTTATATCTCATTATCTCAATCTAATATACTATATATATAGCTGACGCTTTTATCCAGAGCGACTATCTCAATCTAATATATACGCTGTTTAGCTGACACTTTATCCAGAGTGACTTATATTGCAATGAATGCATATATTTGTCTCAGTATGGTCCCAGCGGGAACTCCTTGTGTGTATACACAAGGAGTGTATACACTCCTTGTGGTGGCCTAGTGGATAGCTGGACTGGTGATCAGAAGGTGAGCTGGGAACACCACCACTAGTGTGGCCTTTGGTAAAGCACTTTGGTAAGTCCCTCCAGGAAGACTGTCCCTGTAAACCCTAATTGTAAGTCTCTTTGGATAAAAGCGTCTGCTAAATGGTGAAAAATGTAAATGTGAAATGTAAATGTACACTTGAAGAAGAAAGTGTAGAATGTACAACCCTTTTCACAGAAGGTTCTAAATGGGACCCAACAGGGTTCTTCAAAGAGTTCCCTACAGGGGCGAATGAGAACCATTTAGAACCATTCCTTGTGGTCGTCCACCCTGCAGACAGCTTCCTGCTTCAACACAGAGCCGTCTGATAGGCTGATACTGCTTCAGTGTGATGATGTCACAGCCCTCTGATAGGCTGTTACTACCTCAGTGTGATGATGTCACAGCCCTCTGATAGGCTGTTACTACCTCAGTGTGATGATGTCACAGCCATCTGATAGGCTGTTACTACCTCAGTGTGATGATGTCACAGCCCTCTGATAGGCTGTTACTACCTCAGTGTGATGATGTCACAGCCCTCTGATAGGCTGTTACTACCTCAGTGTAATGTTGTCACGGCTGCTCGCTGCGCCTCGGTGCTGATAGAAATGCGTTTTAGTTTTAACAGTAGCACACAAAGACGTTGGCCGGGGTGGGGTGTGTGTGTATATAGAAGAAGGGGGGGTTATACATACAGCCTTTTTTATATGAAGACAATTTTTCCATTTTTAAAAGTGCACTGAATGCTTATTCACTGCTAGTGATTATTCAGTGTTCCCACTGTACAGCATAGGAGAACACATAACGCAATGATTCAGCGCAAACAGAGACAGAGAACTATACCATAAATATATACAAACAATTTATGCAACATTTAAATAGACATCTTGAGAGGTTGCTGTGAAGCAACAACAGTGTATAAAAATATATATTGCTATCATATCCCTGTAGAGCTTTAGTTGAGTTGGTGGGGTAGCTAATGGTAGGTAACAGTAGCTAAGAGTAGCTGGCTGTAGCTAATGGTAGCTAACCGTAGCAGGCTGTGGCTAACGGATCCTTCCCTCTTCTTCTCTCTCTGTGGTGCGGAGAGTGTCTTTAGCGTCCTGTGTACACAACATCTGGGGAGGACAGAAGAAGAAGAAACATGAACAACATGGTCAGTCTGATGTGTGTAGCAGCTGCTAGCTAGTGTATAGCCCATTTGGTGGTCTTACCGCGGTAGTATTGGGGGTTGAAGTTCTCGTAGATGGGGTACAGCGGGTTCTCCTGTTGGCTGCGGAGTTTCCTGGCCCTCAGCACGTCTCTCACACACTGGTGCAGGTAGCTGTACTGGACCTGGGGGGTGGAGGAGGGAGGGGGTTAAGTGTGTGTGTGTGTGTGTGTGTGTGTGTACACCTCTGTCTGGACCGTGCGCGTGTGTACGTGCGTGCGTGTACCTCTGTCTGGACCATGTGAGAGCGGTGCAGGCGGAGGTCAAACACACATCCATAGACGTCCACCGTCCCTCTGCTGTCCAGCTGCTGCAGAGCACGGTCCAACACGATGAACGTCCCTGTACGGCCCACACCAGCACTGAGGGAGAGGGGGAGGTGGAGGGGGGAAGAGGAGAAGAGAAGAGAGTGGAAGAGAGGAGAAGAGAGAGGAAAAGAGGAGAAGAGAGAGGAGAGTCACATTTGAGTAACAGATTGGAATAAAGGATGACTGAATTGGAAGTTAAACTATCCCCCGTTCTCCAGCTGGTCTGGCCAAACTCAGCTGTTCTCCAGAGAACAGTCAGACATGTTCCACTCAGCTGTTCTCCAGAGAACAGTCAGACATGTTCTACTCAGCTGCTCTCCAGAGAACAGTCAGACATGTTCCACTCAGCTGTTCTCCAGAGAACAGTCAGACATGTTCCACTCAGCTGTTCTCCAGAGAACAGTCAGACATGTTCCACTCAGCTGTTCTACAGAGTGACAGCCCCGCTGTCATGTGTGTGGCGTGGTTGAGGGAGACGGGGAAATCAGCTACACACACACACACACACACAAACACACACGTACCTGCAGTGCACTAGCATGGGCCCGGTGCGGGGGGCGTGGTCAGCGTGGTCGCGGGCGGTGCGTACAAACTGGACCAGCGCCTGGGTGGTCTCGGGGACCCCGTGGTCGGGCCACACAGTGAAGTGGAGCTGACGGACCACCCTGGGCATGCTGGGACGGCCCTCCTACAGGACGTGATGTCACAGCAGGAAGTGATGTTATTCATCTTTATTAAAGGAGACTGCCCTGAGTACAACATATCACTATTATTGTCTCTTATACTGTCTCTCCATATGAATATACATATACAGTATATCATCACTATTATTGACACGATTTTAAAAGGACATGTCACCACATGAGAGGGACAGTAACTATGGAGATAGAAGAGATGTATACAATATATATGCATGTCTGATACCATTCCTCGTCCCATTCCATGCATAACAGTGTCGTCCTAAAGACACTTAACGCCATCTTGGTTTTTCGTCCAGCAGAAATGAACCGTAAATACATCCCCCTTTCTGGATTCCATACAATTAAAACAAAACTCAACAGATAAAAAAGAATTATTAAAGAAGAAAATAACAGAAGAGGAAATATTAGGAATTATAAAAACATTTTCATGTAAAAAGGCCCCAGGGATGGATGGATTCCCTATAGAGTTCTACTCAGCCTTCTGGCATAGAATTGCTCCATTGTTCATGCAAATGATAAGCTATATGTCTCTTAAATCGGTTTTACCACAATCCATGTATCAAACAATTATTTCAGTTATATTAAAACCAGGAAAGTCTGGTGAGTCACCTTCAGACTATCGACCCATAAGCTTAATAAATTGTGACAATAAAATACTAACAAAAATCATAAGTAATAGAATTGCAACAGTTCTACCTGAGTTAGTCCACATTAATCAAACAGGGTTGATATAGACATTTACAAACAAATACAAGAACCTGCTTTAATATTATACAGTACGCAAAAAGGCATAACATAGATCTATCAATAATGGCAGTGGATGCGGAAAAAGCCTTTGATAGAGTTGAATGGGCTTATTTATTTAAAGTATTAGAAGCATATCATTTCCCAGAGGAAATTATTAATTTTATAAAATTACTATATAAACATCCTAAAGCAAAAATATATACTAACAACACATTATCTGCAGAATTTACTTTAGAGAGGGGCACCAGACAAGGTTGCCCCCTATCTCCACTTCTTTTCGCTCTGGCAATAGAACCACTGGCAGAAAAAATTAGACAAGATCCCTATGTATCAGGCATAAGCGTGGGCAAAAATAACTTTAAGATAAATTTATTTGCGGATGATATTCTGTTATATTTAACGAACATAGATACATCTATAGTCCCTTTGTTAAAAATATTCTCTGAATTCTCGGATATCTCAGGATATAAAATAAACATGGATAAAACTGAAATAATGGCAATTGGTAAACAAAAAAGAATAAACCCAGAATTACAATTACCATTTAAGTGGACAAAAAATATTAAATATTTAGGTTGCTTAATTAGTGACAAAAAAACTCAGATCTATAGAGAGAACTTTATTCCACTACTCAATAACATGAAAGAGACTAAGTAAATGGAAAAATCTTCCTATAAATCTGACAGGCAGAATAAACTTGTTTAGGATGGCATGGCATGGCAAGTTTCTTTTTTTGTTTTCAATTATACCAATTACTCCACCAAAAACGTACTTTAATATGGTATACTCAGCCATAACAGATTTTATATGGGCAGGGAAAACACACAGAATTAGAAGGAATATTTTACACCTTCCTATGTCAGAGGGGGGCTTTAACCTTCCAGACTTGGAGCTATACCAACTGGCCGCCCAGGGGTTCTATCTGAGGCATATAGTCCAACACACAGCAGAAGAACAATGGATCCACATTGAAGATTCAGGTGTACATCCCCAAAACCTCTTAACTCTTTTATTTTCAGAACATAAGACTAAGAAAAAAGGAAACTTTATTGTAAATAATATAGAAACGTCATGGAAAAAAATTAAGAGGATACTGGGAGAATCAATATCAATCCCAAAAAGTACTATTTTGTGGAACAATCCTTGGATAGCTCTTCAGAATGCTACAATAAATTGGTCTACATGGAGAACAAGGGGAATAGAAACTATAAACGACTTAGTAGGAGGGGATACCATTATTCCATGGCACGACTTCCAAAGTAAATATAAGTTGGCCAACGCTGAATATTTCAGATACATGCAGCTAAGAAGCTACATAAATCTACATTTTAATTTAAAATCATTTGGGCAGCAGAGTACAATTGAGGATATCATATTTGATGGAGAAATTGATAAGAATTTGATAGGTAAAATGTATAGAACTCTACAGAAGACCTATGTAGCTGAAAAACTGTTAGAAAGTAGGATTGAGATGTGGAATCGAGAACTAGGAAGAACAGATATAGGTTTAAAATGGAAAGAGTGTTGGAATACTACAAATGACATGACAGTTAATGAAAATCTACGTTTAATCCAATATAAAATAATGTATAGAGTCTACCACACGCGAGATAAAATCCATAAGTATTATAGTAATGTATCAGATAACTGTTTAAAGTGTGGAAAAAAAGACTCACTAATACACGCATTCTGGGAGTGTCCCAGAGTACAGAAAACCTGGGTTGACATAGAACATTGGCTCTCAGGGGTACATAAGGAAAGATTCAAATTTGATCCTTCAATCTGTCTTTTCCAGGATGTAGCCACAGTAAGATACCCTAGGGCAGGGGTCGGCAATAGGCGGCCCGTGGGCCATTGCTGGCCCGTCACCAATAATATTTGGCCCAGCAGATTATTTTGAGAATCCACTTTTTTTTTTTCTTTTCTTTTTTTTACAATATCGGACCGACAGTCCCACACCGCGCATATAATGTCCGAATAGAGAATCTACCTCCACCTAAATAATGCTTATTGTACTTTTATTAATGTTGAGAGTGAATGACACAGGGACAGACAATCAGGCAGCGGGGTGCACCGAAGCGCACTGACCCTGAACCCCTCAGAGTGAATCATAAGTAGGTGGACAAGGCGTGGTGCTGAAATAGCCGACATGCGGTGTGTGGTTTGAAAAAAATAACATCAGCTCATTAAATCATTCAAACGTAATGTTTACGTATGTGACTGCAACACACATATGAACAGTAACAAAGCAAATTCTGTTTAATTTTCTGAAAAACATTGACAACAAAATCGGCGCAAAAGTGGTGGTAGGCCTATGCTCCTGAAACGACAGAGCAAAAGCGCTATTAGGGATAATAAGTACAATGAGCCATAAGCCATTCATTCAAAATATACAAAATACAATTAGGTTATTAAATACAATAACGACAGGCTTGGTACTCACTTAATGTGAAAAGTGGCATCTCCCATCGGTCACTATTTGCTTGATATCTGGTGATATTGACGTCACTTTAATCCGCAGGCATTTTTTATTTATTTTTATGCATCAATCGATTCCTCTCGTGCGTCTTTATCACATTCATTGACGAAAAGGACGACTCGCATGTATAGAAAGGGAACATTGTGAGCACGGAAGATGTGAGTCTCTCACAACGGCTTTGCATTGATGAAACCAGGTAGGATAAACGTATAGTTCGCTGTCCATTCCTCTTTAAATGCCCTGTTTCCACCGTCAACTTTCCTCTTTAGACCTTAGGAGAGTGACATTATGTTTCTCTTGCTAGCTAGCAGGTTAAATGTTTAGCTAACTTCACCCGACACGCAAACAACCAATCCAATAATAAATGATGTGACCTTGTCTGGGAGGAGGTGGGAATAATTATCACAATAAAAGTATGTTAAATAATTATTAGAATAAGTTAGGCTGCGATACATCGTCAGTCCACATATTTATTATTTAAAAATATGGAAAAGGGTGGAACTACGTTTCAACGTTGTTGAGAATCACAACACAAACTTGCTAGTCAAGCCAAAACACTGCAACGTAATGGATTGGACTGCTACCTAGTTAACTATAAAGGATTATTGCATCACAATGGGACAATTGGGAAAACTTCAACTGGTCTATCTAAATTAATTGAGTCACTCATAACGGGGAGAGAGACTGGAGCATACCTTTTTATATAGTTATAGTTTAGCAAAAAAGCTTGCTATCATTACATAAAAGCATATCAACGTTAACATTGCTACTCACCCATTTTCGTTTGTCTCCTTTCGTTGATGACTGTCTCCGTCCCCCGAATCTATGTCTGCCTGATCATCGCCCATAATAATAAAGTGGCTTTTATAATACACCTTTCTGGCTGTGTGTTTTGTGCGCTCCCTCTCCTGACATTTTACCAATACCCCTAAATCAGGGGACCCACATATTTTATCACAATATGTCCAGTTGTATCTTGTAGAAATTGTGGAAGCAAGGCAAGCAATATTGGTAGAGCCTATTGTAATCAGCCTGCCTGGTCCGACTACGTAACAATAAAGTAACATTTGAGAATGGAATGTTGTGGTGCAACAAAATCTCGCACGCCGTGTGCATTGGGATGAGATTTTTTATGATTTTCTCATAGACTTCAATGGTGTGAGTTGAAAATGGAATTTTGCGGTGCAACAAAATTGCATCGCACGCCGTGTGCATTGCAATCGAATGTTGTCGTGCAACAAAAATCGCACGCTGTGTGCATTGGCCTTAAGACTACTTTACATTGTTAGCAGGCTCACAAAACAAGCTGTGTTAGTTGACTAGCGATGTGTACATTTTTCGAAAGAAAAGTCAAAGCATTAGAACGTGTCACATTTTTTTACAATCAATTACTTGAATTAGCTTTTGATTATGTTCGGGCCCGCCATCTAGTGGCTCAAAAATGTTTTGGCCCGAGGCCAAACCTAATTGCCGACCACTGCCCTAGGGGGTGGATAATTATGTACTCATCAATTATATTTAAAAAACTAATACTTGGAAGTTGGAAATCAAGTAAACCTCCAACACTACAACAATGGAAAAACGAAATTCTTTATTATACCAATATTTAGCCATAGACAATAATAAGAAAGATCAGTTTGAAAAGATATGGGGAGAGATAGTGAAGGCCTTAGCTAAGACGTAAAGATAGTGCAAGAAACATAGTACTAAGAGATTAATTTGATTATGCATTAGAATTATTAGTTAGATAAGTATAGGGGGTAAACTGGGATAAACTTTAGACGGTTTAAAAAAAAAAAGTGGGGCTTTGGGATGTTAGGATGTGGTGTGATGTGTTGTGATGTTTGTCAAGTTGTGATGTGTTATGATGTATATCAAGGTGTGAGGTGTGGTGATGTATATCAAGTTGTGATGTGTTGTGATGTATGTCAAGTTGTGATGTGTTGTGATGTATGTCAAGTTGTGATGTGTTGTGATGTATGTCAAGCTGTGATGTGTGGTGATCAGTGATGCCGGTAACGCGATACTAAGTATCGCGATACTCTAATCTGATTACTTTTCCCAGTAACGAGTATTCTATCGCGATACTATTTCCAAATCAGTAATCTGATTAAAGTTACTTATTCGAGTGACTGTGCGTTACTATTGCGTTACTACCTCATAACTTAGGCTAAATGCAGTATTTCTTTGTAATGTTCGATAGTAAACAAACATTTATTGCTTTTCTCGCGTCTTGGGGAGTGACGTCAGTGATCACGTTTTCAACACGAGGTGCAGCAGAATCGCTCACGTGTATCACCACGCTGATTGCACAGTGTAAACAGAAGCGTATAATGGAGCGAGAACAGAGATATGCGTTAAATAGCTGGAAATATAGGGATTATTTTGAGTTTGTGTCAGCAAAGGATGACAAGAACATAAATGTTCGTTGTACACTCTGTGCTGGAAAGAAAATATTGTCCTGTGGTAAAACCACAACATCAAATTTAAAGAAACATTTGGAATCTCTGCACAGCACAGTCAAGCTCGCGGAGAAAGTCCCAGAGACCGCGGCCTCGACTTCTGCGGGAGGTCCCACACCGCTCAAGCAACAAAAGCTGGACTTCAGTAGGCCTACAAAATCACAACCTGTAAGTGTGGGAGAGTTGAATAAATTGGTCGGGCGGTATGTTGTAGAGGAAATGCTGCCCATAAACACAGTTGACTCGCCCTCTTTCCGTGCCATCATTAACAAGATCCCCACTACTACCAATGCCGAGCTACCTCACAGAACATCTTTTTCTTCGTACTTGGAGAAGGAGTATGCAGAGATGGAAAAACATCTGAAGGCTGCGCTGAACGAGGTCGACTATGTGTCAACTACAGCGGACATTTGGACAGCTAACAATAGGAGCTATATGGGAGTAACGCTCCACTGGATTAGTAGATCCACATTAGACCGCAACAAGGCTGCATTGGCGTGTAGGAGAATCCGCGGTAGACACACGTATGATGTTATTGGTGCAGAAATCGAAAACATTCACTCTTCATATGGACTAATCAACAAAGTAGTAGCAACAGTGACAGATAATGGATCTAACTTTGTCAAGGCATTTCAAGTCTATCAGCCTGCTGTCACAGAGTCCGATGATGAGACGGTGGAGGAGGCCACGGATGATGTCACTTTTTTAGATGTGTCAGAAATCCTATCAGCTGAGGATGATAGTGATGGCCAGCTGATTCTTCCCCCGCACCAAAGGTGTGCTTCACATACCCTCAACCTTATTTCTACAAGTGATGTGGAGAAGTACATCACTTCCAAACCAGAGAGCAAGGCTGTGTATAGGAGCAGCACAGCAAAATGCACAGCTCTCTGGACGAAAGCAAGCCGATCTACCGTTGCGTCAGAAACGGTGGAGGAGGTTAACAAAAGAAAGCTCCTGGTACCGACATCCACAAGGTGGAATTCCTTTTACGAAGCCATAAAGAGAATCGCAGAAATCCCCATGAATGAGCTGACTACTCTGTGCAACAAGCTGGGAGTGAAGTGCTTCAAAGACCAGGAGTACCAGTACCTGCATGAGTACTGTACCGTCATGAAGCCTCTAACTATAGCACTGGATATCCTACAAGGTGACTGTCCGTATGGGACTTTACTGCCCACACTTGAAGTCCTGATGCAGAAGACCCTTGCTGTGAAAGACACCCTATCCAAGATGACTGCAGGCCTTCCAGATGCCATAGTGCAGGTATGCTATGTTGTTCCATCTTAAAGATAAATAAATACATTTTCATTGCACTATTCATGAACATGGAGCAGAGTCACACCATACTGCAGTATGTAGGTTGTCAGTTGCACAAACTAATTGCATACATAATTAGTAAATAAAGGTATAAATAATAGACCTTATAGGCTACAACTAGATAATAATAAACATATCAAATTATATCTTTCAGGCTATCCAGACTCGTTTTGCCAGTGTGCTGGACAACAAAGATGCCCTTCTCGCAGCTGCTAGTTGTCCAAAATTCAAACTCCGATGGCTGAGTGATGAAGGTAGGAGGGAGCAAGTAAAGGAGCTTCTCACAGCAGAATGTCGCAAAACTGCTCCTGCAGCACAGAGCCCTGCCAGTGTACCCACCACGACTGCCAACCAAGGCGAGATGGACTTTTTTGCTTTTGAGGCGGAGCCAGAGGAGACCTACTCGGCAGAAAAGGAAGTCATGGACTACTTGAGGTCAGGGCATGAGCTTCAGATTCTGAATCAGTATCCAAACATTAAGAACATTTTCTTGAAGTATAACACTCCAACCCCATCTAGCGCTCCTGTAGAGCGGCTCTTTAGTCTGGGAGGTTTGGTGCTCACGCCTAGAAGGAACAGACTTTCTGACAAGAGGTTTGAGAAGCTTCTGTTAATGAGATACAACCACTGGTTTACTCGCCCCTTTCCACTGTTTCACTCATAGTGTGTTCATGGCCTCCATAGCGTGTTCATGGCCTCCATAGCGTGTTCATGGCCTCCATAGCGTGTTCATGGCCTCCTTCCAGTCTTGACAGCTGAGTTCACTCTTCATTGATAAACTCAGACTCACCCAGTTTAGGATTAGGATTATATTAGGATCATATCTGAATGGTCAGGGTAGGTTTTAGGTTTTGTGAAACCACTCCTTGCTAGTTACTGTGTTAAATAAAGATTATATTTATTTTATTGTTTAAAAACAAGTATTTATGTTGGGTGAGGCAAAGAAAGACTCTTTATTTTGTTGTTTTAAGTTATTGTTTAAAGTTTAATTATGTAATTTAAGTTACTGTTAAAATAAAGTGAGTTTTGGCAAAACCAGTTTTCATTTTTATGTTGCGGGGGGGGGGGGGGGGGGTCGGGTGCCTAGGCAGCTGCCAATAGTAACTAAAAAAGTAACTAGTAATCTAACTTAGTTACTTTTTAAATCAAGTAATCAGTAAAGTAACTAGATTACTTTTTAAAGGAGTAATCAGTAATCAGTAATCAGAATACTTTTTCAAAGTAACTGTGGCAACACTGGTGGTGATGTATGTCAAGTTGTGATGTGTTGTGATGTATGTCAAGTTGTGATGTGTTGTGAGGTATGTCGAGATGTGTTGTGATGTTTGTCAAGTTGTGATGTATTGTGATGTTTGTCAAGTAATGTGTGTATAATGTTTTGTGTAAAAAGAAAATGGAAAATAAAATCGTACAAAAAAAACCCGTAACTTAAGGGCAAGCTGCTTATATTTACTGGGAAGTATCGCTGTGTACACACACACACACACACACACATACAGACACAGACACAGACACAGACACACCGCACACACACACACACACGCGCACCGCACCGCACCACACACACACACACACACAGTACTCACAGAGCTGATCCTGAACTCCCGTACGGTCCAGTCGGGCAGCAGGGTCTCAGAGAGCATGTGGACGACCAGGTCTCCGTAGAGGAGGGGCTCCTTGTCACACGGCCAATACTGGTCACACTTCACCTGCACACACACACTTCCTGTTTACCAACGCTGCTCTGACACCGGCACACAAACGCTTCCTGTTTAGACTAACTAACACTCCTCTACTCCATTACAGCACAAATAAAAAGACATGACTAAATCACTGTTACAAAGTTATTACAATGTTACTACAATATTATTACACTGTTACTAACTACACTGTTATTACAATGTCATTACAATGTGCAAAAACCATTACATCAACAAAAGTCTATCTATCTATGGGTCGCTATGGTAATGGGGCGCTCCGTGACCATTGCCACACACTCACCCGTCCCTTCTCCACGCACTGTGTCACCATGACGATGTTGTAGACGTTGTGCTCCCACACCATCCTCCAGAAGTCATCCTTGGTCCCGGGGAGGGGGCCC
>NC_137678.1:34035328-34037828 GCF_963989245.1 Nansenia antarctica | reverse complement strand
ACACAACTGATAAAACTGACTATCACATCCCATGTCCCTGACTATTCCTTAGTTAAAGCTGCAATCTTGCGTGCTTATAAATTGGTTCCGGAAGCGTACCGCCAACGTTTTAGAACTGCAAAGCGGCGTAACGAGCAATCTCATGTTGATTTTGTCCGTGATTTGACGTTACAGTTTGATCGGTGGTGCTCTGCCTCCTCTGTTACCAGCTATGAGGAGTTGTGTCAGACAGACAGTTTTTGTCTGTTGAAGGGTTATTGGCAGGTGCCATTGTCAGCTAGGGCGAGAGAAATCTCTGCTTTTATAACCCCGTCTGGGTTATATTCTTACTCAGTCATGAGTTTTGGATTGCATAATTGCCCCTGCCACCTTTCAACGTTTGATGAATCGTGTTGTTGCTGGTCTGGAGGGTTGCGCCGTCTATCTGGATGATGTGGTTATTTTTAGTGACACTTGGGAGCAACATCTGGCCCGTGTCCGTAGTCTTTTTGACCGTTTGGCTGAGGCTCGTCTAACTGTGAACTTAGCAAAGTGTGAGTTTGCTAAGGCTACAGTAACGTACCTTGGTAAAGTGGTTGGTCAGGGGCAAGTGCGTCCTGTGCGTGCTAAGGTCACCGCTATAGACCTATCCTGCCCCATCAACTAAGAAGGAACTCCAGCGTTTTCTTGGGTTGGTAGGGTATTATCGTGGGTTCTGTAGGAACTTTTCGACTGTAGTGGCCCCACTTACCAACTTGCTTAAGACTAGGGTAGTGTTTGACTGGACTTCTCTTTGCCAAATGTCTTTTGAGAATGTTAAACAACTTTTGACATCCGGTTCTGGCTGCTCCTCGGCTTCAAGAACCTTTCTCCCTGCAGGTTGACGCCAGTAATGTGGGCGCTGGTGCTGTTTTGATGCAGGGGGATGATTCTGGTGTGGATCGGCCTGTTGCTTTTTTCTCTAAAAAGTTTAATAGTTATCAATTAAACTATGCGGTCATTGAGAAGGAGGCCCTTGCTCTTATTTGGGTTCTTAGGTATTTTGAGGTGTATGTGGGTTCGGGGGTAGTACCATTGGTGGTCTTTACGGACCATAACCCTCTCACCTTTTTACGCTCTATCTATGCGGTGCCCTAATCAGAGGATTATGCGGTGGTGCCTTTTCTTACAGGCGTTCCACCTGGACATCCGTCACATAAAGGGATCTGAAAATGTGGTGGCGGATGCCTTGTCGCGGGCGCCTATTTGTTGAACTGGTGGTCATGGTTACCACATTTTTGATTTTTGATTTTGGTTTTGGCAGGTCATTCAGCCGCTCCCTTTTTGTATCCTTCCCCTGGCTCTCTTCACCCTCTTAATTTGCTTCCATAGGCCGTGGTTGCTGAGGTGTGCGGTGTGGCCTTGGGGGGGGGGGGGGTGCTTTTGTGGTGAGTAGGTTGGTGGCTATGGGGATATGTTTATTTTGTATTTTTGATGTTAGTATTTTGAAATTATTTTGGGTCCTTTTTGGTCCCCAATTTTTATGGGGGGGGGGGGGTGTTACAGTCTCCTCCCTCCACTGCTGTCTTGTTCTGATTGTGTTGCAGGATGGCAGTGGGGAGAGGAGGCCTAATTAGCTGATGTAGCACACCTGTGCCTATTTAGGCTGTGCTGTGGAGATCAGTCTGCCCTCTCTCTCCATACAGGACATCCTTTTTTGACCCTTCTGTTTGTGGCAACCTTTTGTTCCTTTGTTTACCCTTTACAACATTCCACATTACAGATCACTCACCCACACCCTACACAACTGATAAAACTGACTATCACATCCCATTTCTCATTTGCTTATTTTCTTTAGTTATTAATTAAATAATGATTTACCTTTACCCTCGACTTGTCTCCCTGTTTGTCACTTTCTCTGAGCCGGGTTAGTGACGCACACACACACACCCAGGTAGGAGGGGTGTGTGTTCAGCCTACCTGCTTGCGTGTGCAGTGGGGGGGAGAGGTAGGTGTCTCTGTAGAGAGGGTGAGAGACCTCCCTCTGGTCCTCATCAAACAGCTGGGTGAATGCTCTGATACTCAACCTACACACACGCACGCACACACACACACACACACACACACACAAACCTGTTAACTCCCACAGGAAGGGCAATGGTCAAACAGAGTGTGTGTGTTATCATGGGCTGTCTCCACAGTTACCTGTAACAGAGTGTGTGTTATCATGGGCTGTCTCTCTCCATGGTTACCTGTAGGCCGTCTTGGGACGGAGCGGTCCGTCACAGAAGCGGCGGGCGTCGTCATAGTTATGGCCGCCGCCGTCGTCGTCCTCAGAGTCGCAGGCCCCTCCCAGACGCTCCAGCCCCGCCCCCAGGCTGAGCTCATACACCTGCCCGCCCGCCAGCTGCTGCTCCTGGGCACAGCGGCTAGGAAAGTAGCCTGTCTGGTAGGCCTGCACAGAGCTGTTGGCTCTGTAGGCCTGGTAGGAGGGCAGGGGGTGGGTCTGCTCCGGCTGGAGGACTTCACTGTCTGTCAGGAT
>NC_137678.1:34022828-34030328 GCF_963989245.1 Nansenia antarctica | reverse complement strand
GATTAAAGTTACTTATTCAAGTGACTGTGCGTTACTATTGCGTTACTACCTCATAACTTAGGCTAAATGCAGTATTTCTTTGTAATGTTCGATAGTAAACAAACATTTGTTTGCTTTTCTCGTGTCTTGGGGAGTGACGTCAGTGCTCACGTTTTCAACACGAGGTTGCAGCAGAATCGCTCACGTGTATCACCACGCTGATTGCACAGTGTAAACAGAAGAATGGAGCGAGAACAGAGATATGCGTTAAATAGCTGGAAATATAAGGATTATTTTGAGTTTGTGTCAGCAAAGGATGACAAGAACATAAATGTTCGTTGTACACTCTGTGCTGGCAAGAAAATATTGTCCTGTGGTAAAAGCCTGAATGGTCAGGGTAGGTTTTAGGTTTTGTGAAACCACTCCTTGCTAGTTACTGTTAAATAAAGATTATATTTATTGTATTGTTTAAAAACAAGTATTTATGTTGGGTGAGGCAAAGAAAGACTCTTTATTTTGTTGTTTTAAGTTATTGTTTAAAGTTTAATTATGTAATTTAAGTTACTGTTAAAATAAAGTGAGTTTTGGCAAAACCAGTTTTCATTTTTATGTTGCGGGGGGGGGGGGGGGTCGGGTGCCTAGGCAGCTGCCAATAGTAACTAAAAAAGTAACTAGTAATCTAACTTAGTTACTTTTAAAATCAAGTAATCAGTAAAGTAACTAGATTACTTTTTAAAGGAGTAATCAGTAATCAGTAATCAGAATACTTTTTCAAAGTAACTGTGGCAACACTGGTTGGGTGTGTGTTGGGTGATCTGCCGTCACATTAAAGGCAATGTTGTTTGTGTGTCAGGGACATGAGGATGGATGTGAGATGATGTGGAACTGCAGACTGACTCTATTAAACCACTGAGAGATAAAGAGCTAGGCAGTTACAGAGAGGCTCTCCATCAATATAAGAGAGAGAGTGTGTGTGTGTGTGTGTGTGTGTGTGTGTGTGTGTGTGTGTGTGTGTGTGTGTGTGTGTGTGTCGGTTGAGAACAGCTCCAATTCACTCATTCTAGCCTCCTTACCATCAACTCATCAATCACATGACTTTACTTCAGACATACACTGGTCTCCTCTCTCTCCTTCCTTCCTTTCCTCTCTCTCTCTCTCTCTCTCTCTTGCTCTTGCTCTTTCTTTCTGTCTCCTCTCTCCTCTCTCCCCTCTCTCTCTCTCTCTCTCTCTCTCTCTCTCTCGCTCTTTCTTTCTGTCTCCTCTCTCCTCTCTCTCTCTCTCTCTCCTCTCTCTTTCTCTCTCCCCTCTCTCTCTCCTCTCTCTCTCCTCTCTCTCTCTCTCTCTCTCTCTCTCTCTCTCTCTCTCTCTCTCACCATACTCTAACCCTAACCTTAGCCACTCACTGTGAATACCTAATACTGCCTAACCACAACATATGTTTAGTTTTTGACATACTGTCTTAACTTAACTTACGTCAGAACAGGTGGTGATGAAATCATCCCCCAAACTGTACCCGTGGGAGACCAGGGTTGACATATCTACACTGGAGTTCACTGTGTGTGCGTGTGTGGTGTGTGTGTGTGTGTGTGTGTGTGTGTGTGTGTGCATGTGTGTGCGTGTGTGTGCGTGTGTGTGTGTGTATGTGTGTGTGTGTGTGTGTGTGTGTGTGTGTATGTGTCTGGTGTGTGTGTATGTGTGTGGTGTGTGTGTGTGTGTGTGGTGACAGTGACATGGTGAAGTAGGGCAGAACTGCACCCTGGACCCTCATCTACTATTCTGTTTGGCCTCCTCCTCCCCCTCCTCCCCCCCCCTTCCCCCCTCTCCCCCCCACCCCTTCCCCCCTCTCCCCCCCACCCCTCTTCCCCCCCGCCCCACAGAGACCTGCAGGGGGGTTCATTAAGTACTTCAAACAGCCGAGCTGGACCTGTCCCTTGCACACACACTCATACTCACTCACTCACACACACACACACTTTTTTATTAGTTTCCACTTATGAATATTTCATTTCCGAATGAACTGTACTCCAATTTGCTGTCCCCGATATTTACCCTCTCTCTCTCTCTCTCTCTCTCTGTCGCTCTCGCCCTCGCTCTCTCTCTCGCTCTCTCTCTCTCTCTCTCTCTCTCTCTCGCTCTCTCTGTGGTGTGCTGCCCTCTGGTGGCCATTTTTGAAACTCTCTCATCTCTCACCCTGACCGTGCCAGGCCACCGTAGACCACAGCTCACACACTCACCCCTAACCCTTGACCCCCCCCTAGACCCCACCCACTCTCTCCGACGCACCACCTACTTGTTCTGACGCTTCTCTGGAATGGCTGGCTTTTGGCGATGGGCCCACCCCCGCCCCCAGCCACGCCCCCGCTGACGGTGCGGATGGTGAAGTTGTAGAGGCGCCCGGGGAACATCCCGCCCACCACACGGCTGGTTGGTCCGGACGCTGTGACGGACAGGCGGTCCGCGGGAGTCCATTGGAGGTCGAAGTGGTGGTAGTCCCCGGAGGCGGGAGTGACCCAGCTCAGCTCTACGCTGTGATTGCCCGGAACGTCTCTGACGGACACCTGGGACGGCGGCTCCGGGGCTGTGGGAGGAGGAGGAGCCTAAGTCATGACACGGCACACACAGGACAGCAGCAGAGGCTGGCGGAGGTAGAAATGGGAGGATGGGGCTCGTTGGAACAGTCGGTGTTGACACCGTTCCGATTTCTATCTCCGCCAGCCTCCCCAGGTTTTCTACCTCCGCTAGCCTCCCCTGGTCTACATGAGGCCAGGGCAGGTTAACAGGGGGCGAATAACGAGAGAGAGGGCGAATAACGTCCCCAAACTATCAACATTCTAGAGATGCCACTTGCGACTTTGTTCACCTGAAACGCATGATGCTTCATTTTGTAGCCAATCAATGTGAGTGTTGTTGCTAGGTAACCACTGTGGGTACTGACCAGTGCGGCCCAGAGCCCGGGCGGTGTTGGTGAGCTCCCCGCTGTGTGTGGTGACTTCGGCCTGGTACAGGCGACCCGGGACCAGGCCCAGGAACTGGTGCTGCCTGAGGCCTGGGCCCAGGGTCTGGCCTGCCTGGGGAGATCCGTCTGGGCCGTACAGAACCAGCTGGTAGCTGGTCCACTCCCCCACCCCCGCGACCCAGCTGAACTCCAGCCTGTCTGTTGCCCCTCCACTCTGGAGGAGCAGGGACCCCACGGCCGCTGGGACTGGAGAGAGAGGCAAGAGAGAGGATCAATGCATTGTGAAAACCTCGAAAGTTGAACTCTGCTGGTAACTCTACAGCGTTAGAGGTGTTAGCCAGCGCTACCTAGTGTTAGCCAGTGTTAGCCAGTGTTAGCAGTGTTAGCCAGTGATAGCGGTGTTAACCAATGTTAGCAGTGTTAGCCAGTGATAGCGGTGTAAACCAGCCTCACCTGTACGGGCCAGGATGGAGGAGTCGCTGCTCAGGCCTCGGCTGCGGCTGACGACCTCCATCTTGTAGAGCGTCCCAGGCAGCAGGCCGGAGAAGGAGCACTCCTGAGTCCCAGCCTCCACTTTGCTACGGCGGCTGTGCAGCGAACCGTCAACGCCGTACAGCGCCAGATCATAACCGTCGACGACGCCCGCCCCGGGGCTCCAGCTGAAGCTCAGCGTGCTGGTGTTGGTGGTCGTCATGGCAAGGCCCCTGACCGCTGCTGGACCTGGGGGGGGGTGGGGGGTGATGAGGGGATTGAGAGAGAGAGGGGGAGGTGGGGTAGAGGGAGAGGGGGGTGGTAGAGAGAGGGGGGGAGGTAGAGAGAGAGAGAGGGGGTAGAAGGAGAGGGGGGTAGAGGGGGGTGGTAGAGAGAGGGGGGGTAGAGAGAGAGAGAGAGGAGGGGGGTAGAGGGAGATGGGGGTAGAGGGGGATGAATTTATATATATTATATAACCTCATATAACATAACATATAATGAAGTTATATGACCTCAATATATTCTTTATTATTTTATAGGTATTAAAATGAATCAAGACATGGTGGTGGAAACATTCATACTGATCTACATAATATTCATGAACAATAATACTTCACTTGTGTCTCATATGAATGAAGCCTTATGTAAATGATTAAATGTGTATCAACTTGTTATAGAAACACAACCACACACCTTTTCACAGAATAGAAGTTTCAAAGTCCAGTCTGACATGGACATAATGTGGCCTTGTGAAAATATCACTGTAAGTTAGTAAGTAAGTAAAGCTTTATTTATATAGCACCTTTCATACAAGAAATGCAGCTCAAAGTGCATTACAACAGGAATAAGAACATAAAGTGAATATAAAAACATATATAAAAACATATACATGCATAGAATGAATATAAAAGCAGGGGAAAACACTAAAAAGAAAAGGTAAAGATCTAACTTTCCATATCCCTTTCATCTCCCTACCTTACACAGTCTTTCTGTACTTCCCACTGGCTTTCCACCAGCACCACAAACAGTTTACCTAAGACTGTAACCTAAGACAGCAGAGGCTTATGGGGAATAAGATGATCTCATCACTACATTGTGCCACGTCGTTGAAATCAGACCAATCGGATCAATAAATGGTGGAGCTGTGGTCCAGTACAGTAATCACCATGACAACAACCAATCAGTGATCTGAGGCCCTGTGACAACCAATAGATAACAGGAAGTATCAGGAGGTTTACACGTCCTATGAAACTGATGTATGAACATATCAATTTACTTGCTTTTCTGCAGAACCAGTTTTAAATAAAAGACACCTGCTTCCCCCTATACTGTGTCTCCTAAGAGTTCTACTTCACCCCCTTGTACTGTTTCTCCTGTGTAAAAAAAAAAAAAAAAAAAAAAAAAAACGAATCTAAAAATCTACCGACTGCCAATGGACCCAGGCCTGAGCTAGATTACTCTTCCTGCTACGACTGGTGAATTGATGATTCACTTGCTTAGTTAAATGTATCTTTGGAATAAGGCGTCTGCAAAATGCCAAAAATGCCAAAAATAACTGTAACTGTAAATTGTTATGATAAATACAAGTCTGTATCCATCTGACACCCTGGTCTCCTGAGAATTAATTTCAACCACAACATCCTGACTCTGGAAAAAGCCTCTTTCATACAGTCGTCATTGCTCAATGCACCAGGGGAGGCTGGGCCAGGGTAGGAATGGGAGGATTTCCCACATGGAGGATGTGGGAGGATGTCTCTCTCTCTCTTACGTGTCTGTGCTTCCGCGGTGGCCTCCAGGCCGGCCAGCCCGGCGCTGCGCGCCCGTACCCGGACACGGTAGCTCCTCCCTGGGGTCAGACGCTCCCACAGGACCCTGGTGGTCTCGGCCCCCGTGGAGACGTTGCCTAGCAACGCCCCGCCCTCGTCCAGCAACGTGACGCTGTAGCCGTCGCAGACCCCCGGCGCGGTCTCCCAGGTGACCGTCAGGCTGTGGGAGGTGTGGTCGCTGTCCGCCTGCAGCGCCGTCACCGTCGCTGGGACTGGGAGGGATGATACACACACACCGATACTGTTACCATGGGGACACACTCCACACACACGTTGCGTACATACTACATGACCTTTTCTACTACTACTGTTACCATGGGGACCTGAGGGACACACACTCTACACACATGTTGCATATACTACATGACCTCTACTACTGTTACCATGGGGACCGGAGGCTGCAACGTTTGCAGGAAAAGTGCTATAGTGAAACAAATAAAAGTTATTATTATCATTATTATTATTATTATTATTATTATTACTACTACTGTTACCATGGGGACTTGAGGACCCTGCCCCCCACCCCACCCAGCCCCCCCCCCCTCACCTGTCCGTCCGGCGGCGGAGGTATGGTTGAGTAGCGCCCCGCTGAGCGTGGTAACCGTGGCAACGTACAGCTCCCCAGGGACCATACCACTGAAGACCACCTCGCCCACGTGTCTGGGCACCGGCCGCGTCTCCAGCAGACGGCCCCCCAGGGACAGAGACACTGTGTACATGTCCATGTCCCCCTCCCCGGGGGTCCACCACACCCTCAGACTGGCCCCGCCCCCCCCCGGACCCCCCACCCTCCCCGGCTGGACACGCAGGCTCTTCACGTGGCTGGGCACTGGAGGGACAAGACAGACAGGAGGGGGACGGACAGACAGACAGACAGACAGGAGGAGAGGGACAGACAGACAGACAGGAGGAGAGGGATAGACAGACAGGAGGGGGAGGGAGGGACAGACAGACAGACAGGAGGGGGAGGGACGGACAGACAGGAGGGGGGAGGGAGGCACAGACAGACAGGAGGGGAGAGACAGACAGATAGACAGGAGGAGAGTGACAGACAGGAGGAGAGTGACAGATAGACAGACCGACAGGAGGGGAGGGACAGACAGACAGACAGACAGACAGGAGGGAAGGGATAAACCGACAGACAGACAGACAGGCAGACAGGAGGGGAGGGACAGACCGACAGACAGACAGACAGACAGGAAGGGAGAGACAGACAGGAAGGGATGGACAGACAGACAGACAGGAGGGGAGAAACAGACAGACAGACAGACAGGAGTAGAAACAGACAGACAGGAGGAGAGAGACAGACAGGGGGAGGTGGTGACAAGAAAAGGTTGTTAGTCCATTTGTTCTTTTATTTACAATGCTTAAAGATAACATACACTAAAAATACATTTCATGGATTCAATTGTTATATAGTACTCCTACTGCTAGTGTCACTACTAACTCCACTAAATCCACATTTTTGTCATTGCAACGCGGCTGCCGCCAAGGTTGTCCGTTGTCGCCATTACTGTTTTCGATTGCAATCGAGCCGCTTGCCATCGTTCTTAGAAGCTCACCGGTTTTTAATGGTATCTATAGAAATGGGGTTGAGCACAGGGTTTCGCTGTATGCGGATGATTTATTACTTTATGTCACTAACCCTACTGCCTGCATCAATGGCATTCTAGACGTGTTACAAACATTTGGTTCCTTTTCAGGTTACAAATTGAACATCAGTAAAAGCGAATGCTTCCCCCTTAATCCTGCGGCTAAATTTATCCCAGCTCAAAGACTACCTTTCCACCTGGCCTCCTCCAATTTCCGGTACCTGGGCATTAATATCTTGCACAATTTCCCTTCACTTTATAACCTTAATATTTTGAGGTTGGTGAAGGAGGTTAAATCTGACTTACAGCGCTGGGGCGCTCTCCCTTTGTCACTTATAGGTAGAATCAGTTCAATCAAAATGAATGTGCTTCCCAGATTCTTATTCCTCTTTCAATGCTTACCATTATTCCTCCCCAAATCTTTTTTTAAGGAATTAGATAAGACTATATCCTCTTTTATTTGGGCAGGAAAGACCCCAAGGGTAAAATATTCTGTCCTTCAAAGAACCAAAGAAGAGGGTGGTCTTGCACTACCTAATCTCCTGGCATGCTACTGGGTGGCCAATATTCAAAAAATTCACACTTGGTACAATTCCCCCACTACAGATTGGTGTCAGATGGAGGCGCACTCCTGCGGCATTGTCTCCCTATCAGCTTTGAGTTGCGCCACTTCCAA
>NC_137678.1:33990328-34015328 GCF_963989245.1 Nansenia antarctica | reverse complement strand
TTCTGTGGCGTATATCATAGTCCAATCAGCTAGTGTTCTGTGGAGTATGTTCCAATCAGCTTCAAGTCCCGCCCCTTTCGGGGCAACTTTCACACTACGCGAAATTGCACTAGGCTGTTCTCGTAGACTTGCATGTAAAATCTATTTTGGTAACTTCAGGCCATTCGGTCATTTGTCTATGGGGTTTTGGGACATGCACAAAGAATCGTACGTGCTTACGTCATGTCATACGGACGTTCGTTCACCTGCTTTACCATCGCTATGGCGGCTAGTAATGTTCTGAACAACTCGGTTGAATCTTTAAAAGAAACACCGTTCAGCCGTCGTAGCAACCAGGAGAAATTAACAGTAAAGGAATTAGGACCACCCAGACCAAATTTAATTATAAAGCAAGTTTATACAAAGGCAGGGAAAATTGGAAAATCGTATAACCGAGGATTTAGGAGGATTTCTTTCTGTAAACAAATTGAACAAATGGATTAGAAGGAGGCATCTTTTGTTCCCAACTTGAGGATATTACAACTGGACCTATTACCGAAGTCAAACTTCGTTTGTGGTCGCAATCTCCGCGGCTGTTAGGCTGCTACTGTTGGTGTTTTGCGAAGCCAGAATACACAAACTCGACCTGAAGGTAAGAGAGTCAGCTAAGATAAAAGCTACTTCAAACATTTAGTAATATCGTCAGCATGGTACGTTTTCTATTGTCGTCTTTTAGCTTGTTTGTTTATGTATTCAGCACACGCACACACACACACACACACACACGCACACACGCACACACGCACACACACACACACACACACACACACACACTCACACTCACACTCACACACTCACTAGAGGGGATGAAGAGGTCTGTACAGGGGGGTAGGGGGGATGAAGAGGTCTGTACAGGGGGGTAGAGGGGATAAAGAGGTCTGTACAGGGGGGTAGAGGGGATGAAGAGGTCTGTACAGGGGGGTAGAGGGGATGGAGAGGTCTGTACAGGGGGGTAGGGGGGATGAGGAGGTATGTAGAGGTGGGTAGGGGGGATGAAGAGGTCTGTAGAGGTGGGTAGGGGGGATGAAGAGGTCTGTAGAGGTGGGTAGGGGGGATGAAGAGGTCTGTAGAGGTGGGTAGGGGGGATGAAGAGGTCTGTACAGGGGGGTAGAGGGGATGAAGAGGTCTGTACAGGGGGGTAGAGGGGATGAAGAGGTCTGTACAGGGGGGTAGAGGGGATGGAGAGGTCTGTACAGGGGGGTAGGGGGGATGAGGAGGTATGTACAGGGGGGTAGAGGGGATGAAGAGGTCTGTACAGGGGGGTAGAGGGGATGAAGAGGTCTGTACAGGGGGGGTAGAGGGGATGGAGAGGTCTGTACAGGGGGGTAGGGGGGATGAGGAGGTATGTACAGGGGGGTAGAGGGGATGAAGAGGTCTGTACAGGGGGGTAGGGGGGATGAGGAGGTATGTATAGGGGGGTAGAGGGGATGAAGAGGTCTGTAGAGGAGGGTAGAGGGGATGGAGAGGTCTGTACAGGGGGTAGAGGGGATGGAGAGGTCTGTAGAGGTGGGTAGAGGAGATGTAGAGGTGGGTAGAGGTGATGAAGAGGTCTGTAGAGGTGGGTAGAGGGGATGAAGAGGTCTGTACAGGGGGGTAGAGGGGATGAAGAGGTCTGTAGAGGTGGGTAGAGGGGATGAAGAGGTCTGTACAGGGGGGTAGAGGGGATGGCGAGGTCTGTACAGGGGGGTAGAGCTATTCTCATGCTAAAATCGACTGTAAATCCAGATTTTAAAGTTGATATTCTTCCCCGTGGAGCATGCCCCCATAACCTGTGCCCCACCCAAAATGTTTAGCACCAGCCGCCACTGCCTGACCCTATATTTGTGTTGCCAGTGATAACATGTGTAGGCCTTCCATCACTTGCACCTCTCCTTTGCCTCTCCAGGTCTTTGATTGACTGTGGGCCGTCATACCTGTCAAATACCATGACCACACATTGCATTTCATCCTGCCAGCAGCCCGGAACCATGGTATTGCTTCAGACATGCAGTTGAGATGAAGGTCAAAGTTAGCTTCACGCTCTGATCGTAGCATTCTGAGTAAGAGATCAGCCCCTTTGAGGAAATTCAGCCAGTACTTAAAAGTTGCTGCTTGTTGAACTCCCCTCTCTGAAAACTGTTGTATTCTTCTCCTCAGTTCAGGAAGGTCTGTCTCCACTTCACTTAAGAACTGTCTGGCAGAGACCTGGTCGTTGCCATGAAAGGCATGCTGCACATCTCGCAGGAGGTGTTCTTGTTCAGCAGACAATGGACTTTGGCCTTTTTTGTTCAGCCAGGAGACCAGTACCATCCAGAAGAGCCTGAACAGAGCCTCTGAAACAACCTTGATGCTCCTCACACCTCTTGTCAGTTGTTTCCCCTGAAGCATCTGCCGAGCTGTTGCGTCAGCATAGACTCCAGACTCGGTTATCATGTCAAAGAGGCCCCCGTCTGCATACACCTTCCCAATGCTTGCCAGAAAGGCCATGGTGACGTGCATTCCTCCAATTCTCATGGTGATCTTGCCATCCAAAGCTTCAGGTTTGCTCCACAGAATTTGCTGTGCTTTGCTGTAGATGGCAAGGTCAGCAGTTACAAGTATATGCCTCTGTCCCAGTTCTTGAGCAAGCTGTGTGAGCTGCAAAAGAGCTGTATAGATTGTAGATAGGTCTGATGGTGAAGCTCTTATGAAGGGCATATATTGTACTGTTGTTAATGGGATGTCTGACGTGGATACATAGGCATTGAATGCAGACCATCCTGGGATTCTCTGTTCTTCTTCTTTCATGATACGGCTCACCTTCCAAAGTAAGTCTTGGCCTTCTGCTGCCTGAGCTTTTGTGCTGTCTGATTTGAGGACCTGTGGTAGAACTGCTGGTGGTTCAGATCGCCTACCTGGCTTGATGTATCTGAAATTCAAGAACAAGTCATTAGGCATCTTTTGTCATATAATTCAATCTTTAACAAAATGCCCTTACAAACAACAACACTCCAGATTCCTTAGATTATGATGTGTGACCTCACAAATAATGTGTAACTTGAATATTGGACAAATGCTAGTCTGACTTACACAAGTGTAATGTGAAACTTGAAGCCTCCAGTGCACATTTTACATTTTAATATTGGATTATATTGCATTAACATACAGTATATCAGAGCCATTTCAATCAAGTATTGCATGTGTCTGGCAGATAGTTGGTCTATAATATTTACCTCTGAACCTCTTCATTATCCAAATCACAGCTGTCCAGGGCATGGAGAGATCTCTCTGGGATTCTCAGGATGGGGTTGTGTGCTGTGGCAACATCACCTCTTCTGTATACAACAATTGCCATGGAATGTGTTGTATTTTTGCCATCCAGCGTCTCTTCATTCTGGTCAAAGTTGTCAATGGCTGCATCAATTATCCCATGTTCTGTGGTTCTTGTCAGTCCATTTGGAATGTAAACACCTTTGCTTCTCTGTAATTGATCTGCTGCTACTGATGTGAGACATTGACGCACTTCATCATACGACACACAATGACCCATCATGTGTAGCTTGTTGATAAGGGCCTTGCTGCCAAACTCATGATGGATCATAATCCCAAGTCCTAGTGTGATAGGTGTACGTCTGCTGCAGCACTGTGCAATTAGATCATGGCAAAAGGTTATAACACTTGTGTTATTCTTCAGAGCTGGGTCCTCATCACAGGTCTGCACATTTTTAAATGCACCTGCATTGACACACCAGTTCACAAAATCATACAGAGTGTTTGGCACATATTCACTGCACTGGAGAAGGGAAAGCTTGTCACTGCTTATGTAGAATTGAGGCTCATGCTCAACCTTTTCCATAGTTTTCCTCAATATACCTGCATCCTGGTGGAGGATTTGAGTGTCAGTGAGGGTCTCTGTTCTCTGTGGAGGCATTGTCTCCCTGTCTTCTGTTATGTTTTCTCTGAGGAGAGAAGCTTCTCTCATTGCATGGCCAACAGTCATGGCACCAGAACAGATCAGATCAGATTTTCCAGGACGTTCAATGAAGATGAGTTTATCCCCATAATGCTGGTTCATCTTTTCTTTGAGTTTCCAGGATTTATACATTGTTGGTTCTGTAGCTGTACTCAGTTTTCCTTTATAGCTCTCAGTTACAGCACTCAGTGTTGTGACAGTCATATGCTTTGAAAAAACTGTCTTAGTTAATTCTTCAGTTAGCTCAATGAAAGCTCTTTCATGTTCATTTAACTTCTTTTCTGTTAAATGTTTGTTTCTAGCTGCTAGAATGTTCCTTTCTGAAAGATAGTGTCCTAGGCAACTTCTGTGATACTTTGCATCATAGGCAAAAAGATCTTCATAGGTCAGCATACGGTGATGTATTATTTCATCAAACCTCTCTGAGGCTGCATTGAGGACCTTTGGCCTTGTACTTTCACCTGTACCGGTACATATAGGGGTCAGGCCTTCTCTCTTTGTGACTTTCTGGCTGCAATTGAAACATTGGCTGCAAATGAAACACTGGCTACGGATGTCAAATCTAGTGTCTCTGGACAGTCTAAGTCTTTTACTTTGACACTGATCCTGGGATGGTTCTTGATCACTGGTTGTAGGCGTATAGTTATGTGTGCTTGAATAACTGGCCCGACATGACCTGTGATATGAAACCTTGACCTTGAAGGACAGTATGTCATCTGAGTGGGGCGATAGTCTCTTATGAACTTCATTATCTCGTCCTTGAGCAACGTTCAGTATGGTTCTGAGTCCTTGTAAGCTGGGATTCTTGACATTATTTTGATGTCCTTGTAGAGCTTTTTCACATAATAAGCAGACTTTTTCATCCTGTGTCTGTAAATATGGCTGGCTAGCTGTCTGCGTTGGCCTTGTTGGCTCCATTGTTACAGTGAACTCTGGTAAATATGGAAAACACACACACACACGCACACACACACAATTAACTTATCCTAGCCTCTGTTAGCTAGCCTCTGTTAGCTAGCCTATGTTAGCTAGCCTCTGCTAGCCTCTGCCTAGATCAGAATGCCTGCACTATGGTTTAAAAGCTCACAAATCTAACAACATATTCAACAACATATTAATATCATAGTTGGACATATGTGTTACCTGTTATCTGTCATTAGATTGGTGATAATCTGAACAGAACTGTCAATCCACAGCCCCTCTCCCTCTGAGATGGAGATTGTTATGGCTGCTGCTGCCCAGTTGGCTACACAGTTTTGAAACATGCAGCTGTCACTCAAACCAGAGTGGCAGAGAGTGTTCCACTGTCAAGCTTCAAAATTATTTCTATACTGTACTTTGAATTAAGGTTCCAGTTTTAATAACACCTGTACTATTTACACCTATGTTTTAGAGGCTTGCAATTTAGAACTAATAAACTTTTATTTTATTGGGTTACTCTTATTCTGACTATTTGGTGATGTAGTTCAGCCACCTGGTATTTCCCTCTCCAAATATGATGACCATCAGAGTGAGCATTCTTAACTTATAGGCTATTATGCCACTTATCCCCCATTCAGAATTTGACTGTATCAGAGAAGAGGTAGGCCTATGTCTAAAGAAATCTAATTTGCAATAGAACTGTATGAGATATTTCCATACAACTACTGGTTATTGTTCAATAGCACCCTAGACAATTCAGTAATGATATATTTTTCAGGGATTTCTGTTTTTCTGATAAATGAGAGAAAAGTGATGGAGTCCTATGTTCCTGTCACCAAAAAGTACAATTTCCGTCTAAACTAAAGCTAAGTTTACAGGACTATAATTCAGTATTTATTTAGGTAAATAGTTGTCTGACTATTTGGTGATGTAGGACAACCACCTGGTTCATACCTCAGCAAATCTGAAGAGGAAAAGAGTGATCATTCTCAACGTATGGGCTTTTTTGTCACCTTCCCCATATTCGGCCTGGTCTAATTTGGCTCTTTTTCAGGGATTGGGGTAGCTCTAAAGAACAACCAAAAAAACATATTTTCCCCAAAAATAAAATTTGACAACAATCAATTTCATTAATGGGAGACCCTAAAGATAAGAAAAATCATTGTTGTCATTTGCTCTACCTCGGGTAGGGGTATCTTAAAATCTGAGGGCCCTTCCTGCTAGACTACTAAGTCTGACCTTGATCCTGACCCTAACCCAAATCAACATCTTGGTACATTCTGAGAAAGAAAGAACGCACTGGTGAGCTCGGCACCACAAAAAGGTCTGGACGATGATCGCAGGATCCTTTACATGATAAATAAAAAAACCTTCACAACATCCAGCCAATTGAAGAACATTCTCCAGGAGGTAGGCATATCATTATCCAAGTCTACCATAAAGAGAAGATTTCACGAGAGCAAATACAGAGGGTTCACTACACGGTGCAAACCACTCATAAACCTCAGGAATAGAAAGGCCAAAAAACATCTAAAAAAGCCAGTAGTTCTGAAACAGCATTCTTTGGACAGATGAAACTAAGACCAACCTGTACCAGAATGATGAAAAAAGTATGGAAAAGGCTTGGACTGGCTCATGATCGGAAGCATACCACATCCTCTGTAAAACACGGTGGAGGCAGTGTGATGGCATCGGCATGCATGGCTTCCAATGGCACTGGGTCACTAGTGTTTATTGATGATGTGACAGAAGACAGAAGCAGCCAGCTGAATTCTGAAGTGTTTAGGGATATACTGTCTGCTCAGATTCAGCCAAATTCAGCAAAGTTGATTGGATGGCGCTTCACAGTACAGTTGGACAATGACCCAAAACATACTGCAAAAGCAACCATTGAGTTTTTAAAGAAGGTAAAGAAGTGAAATATTCTGCAATGGCTGAGTCAATCACCTGATCTGAGCATGGATTTCACTTGCTGAAGACAAATCTAAAGGCAGAAAGACCCATGAACAAACAACAACTGAAGACAGCTGCAGTAAAGGCCTGGCAAAGCATCACAAAGGAGGAAACCGAGCATTTGGTGATGTCCATGGGTTCCAGATTCCAGGCAATCATTGCCTGCAAAGGATTCTCGACAAAGTATTAAAAATGAACATTTTATTTATGATTATGTTAATTTGTCCAATTACATTTGAGCCCCTGACACTCGGGGACTGTAAAAATTGTTGCAATTCCTAAAAGTTTCATACAATATTTTTGTTCAACCCCTTGAATTCAAACTGATAGTCTGCACTTCAATTACATCTCGGTCATTTCATTTCAAATCCATTGTGGTGGTGTACAGAGACAAAATTAGGGAAATAAATATTTCCGGACCTAACTGTATATGTATATATATATAAATAGGTACTGTAGGTGTGTGACTGTGAGAAAGTTGAGCAGGGGGCCAGGGTGGAGATGGAGGAAGGGGATAGGAGTGAGCTCTGTGAGCTCGGCACCACAAAAAGGTCTGGACGTCCACGGAAGACAACAGTGGTGGATGATTGCAGGATCCTTTACATGGTAACGAAAAAAAAACTTCACAACATCCAGCCACTTCAATTGCATCTCAGTCGTTTAATTTCAAATCCATTGTGGTGGCGTACAGGGACAAAATGATGGAAATTGTTTCACCGTCCAAATATTTCCGGACCTAACTGTATATATGTATATATAGGTACTGTAGGTGTGTGTCTCTGTGAGAAAGGTCAGAAGGGCGCCAGGGGGGAGATGGAGGAAGGAGATAGGATTGTTCCAGACTGTTTAAAAACCTGCCTGGGAGTGCATAGAACAGAGGAACAGAAAGCATGCTGGGAACAGAGGGCATGGAGGGAACAGAGCATGGTGGGAAGAAAAGGCATGGTGGGAACAGGAACGAGGAAAAAGGGGGACTTCTGGCTGGGCGGAGGTATTGTCTGTCCATACCTGGCCAGCGGGAGCGAGAGTTGATGGTGGAAATCATGGAGGGACAGAGAGAGAGAGAGAGAGAGAGAGAGAGAGAGAGAGAGAGAGACAGAGAGACAGAGGACAGACACCCATCAGCCTCAGTGTCAGAAATAACTTTAAAGGTCAAGAGAAGATAGGCTGTGTGTGTGTGTGTGTGTGTGTGTGTGTGTGTGTGTGTGTGTTGCGTGCTGGGAAGGTCATGAGCGGGGCCCTGCCCTGTGAACAAAACACAAACGACCCCCCTTGCCCCCTCCTGCCCTCTCCTGCCCCCCCCCCGGCACCCCCGCCCTCCGTATCCGCTAGCACAGAGGAACAATAGCATCAGGAAATGGCTGACTGGTGAGGGGGGAGGGGGTGGGGGGGGGGCTGGACACTCTGGACACACACTTAAGGTCAGACTTCTGTTCTGGCAACATGCCACTAACATACACCCACACACCCACACACCCCCCCCCACACACACACACACACACACACAACTGTCCCGTTCATACACACTGTACACGTTCGTCTGAGACCAAAGCACATGCCTGTCTCAGACGGACAGTCTGATTGGCTGACAGGCAACTCAGGAGGAAGTTACATTAGAACATCACCTCCCCCAGCCTCCCCTGGTGTTCTACCTCCCCCAGCCTCCCCTGGTGTTCTACCTCCACCAGCCTCCCCTGGTGTTCTACCTCCACCAGCCTCCCCTGGTGTTCTACCTACCCTAGCTTCCCCTGGTGTTTACCTCCCCCAGCCTCCCCAGTTGTTCTACCTCCCCCAGCCTCCCCTGGTGTTCTACCTCCGCCAGCCTCCCCTGGAGTTCTAACTCCGCCAGCCTCCCCTGGTGTTCTACCTCCGCCAGCCTCCCCTGTTGTTCTACCTCCGCCAGCCTCCCCTGGTGTTCTACCTCCCCCAGCCTCCAGCCTCCTTAGAGGAACACACCAAACTGAGTGTTATGCGAAATCTCCCAGAATTCGCTTTGCGAATCATCAGCAAAATAGTGCACAAACAAAAACAAAAGAAAACCACAAATGTAATTATTTTCTTCATTAATAAATATTAAAAAATTATGATAACCATCTATTATCTTAGTTTAATGTCATTTCAATGTATTATAGACCTTTTCTTTATAACAAGCATAACAAGAAATTCGCTAGGGATGACCCCTTAAATTCATTGCATGAAAACGAAACTGTGCGTTATTTCACGAACTTTGCTTCTCGGTCTGTCAGCCTCTATAGGAGAACCGTATCGAGTCCATTCAAGGCTGGTTATCTCACCCATTTTCATACGGTCTGAGGTGTGTCGTTTTCGATGATAGCACCCCGGGAAGTGAGGCTAAGTTCACATTGAAGTTAGAGATTCTGAGATTGGGCCCCCCGTTCTGAGATTGGGCTATAACTATACTTTAATACTTATGTATTATTCGAGATACCATGGGAACCCAGATGTTGCCATGGTAGCGGCAGGAGGTGGGTCAGGGGTCAGGTCAGGGTCAGGGTCAGGGTTAGGGTTAGGGTCAGGATCAGGGTTAGGGATAACCTATCTCTTGATAAATAACGTTTAAATAAATAACTAAATGTTAAATGGACTGCACTTACATAGCGCCTTATTCCAAAGCGCTTTACAATGGCCTCTCATTCACCCATTTACACACACATTCACACACCAATGGCGGCCAAGCTACCATGCAAGTCGCCGGCCCGCTCATTTGGAGCGCTTTGGGGTGCAGTGTCTTGCCCAAGGACACCTCGACACGTGGCCATCTGGGGATCGAACCGCCGAAACCACTAACCTTGCGATCATTAGAGGCCGGGTCTACGTCCTGAGCAACAGCCGCCCCCAAATAACTAAATAAATGAATAAAATGTATTTTAAAATGTACACCCTGATGACTCACTGGTGTGCACTGTGACGTTGAGGCGTGCTCCGGCTGGCTGTGATGTCATCTCCAGGAAGTAGGGGGTCCCAGGTTCCAGGTTCTCCACCTGACAGGTGAAGCTTCTTCCCCCCCCCGCCCCCCCGAGCCCCTCCGGCCCCCCCAGGTCTCGGACACAGTCCCTGGCCTCTGGGCTGCTGCCTCCCGCCACCACGGTGAAGCCACAGCCTCCTGCCCCCCCGGCCCCCCCCGGGCCCCCCTCCGTCCTCAACCTCAGCAGCACACTGTCCACGCCACTGCTGGCCTCCACCGCCGTCACCTGACACGGCCGCTCCTCACACCCTACACACACCACACACTGGGAGTAAACACACACCGGGTCAGAACACACACTACACACACCACACACTGGTATAAAACACACACCGGGTCAGAACACACAGTACACACACCACACACTGGGAGACAACACACACCGGGTCAGAACACACACTACCCACACCGTACACACATCACACACTGGGAGACAACACACACAGTCACACACTGGGTCAGAACACACCCTACACACACCACACACTGGGAGACAACACACACACACACACACACCCACACCCTACACACACACACACACACACCCTACACACACACACACACACACACACACACACACACACACACACACACACACACACACACACACACACACACATTGACTTACACTATATGGACAAAAGTATGTGGACACAATTATGGTCTGGGGCTGTTTTCATGGTTTGGTTTAGGCCCCTTAGTTCCAGTGAAGGGAAATGTTAATGCTACAGCATACAATGCGATTCTAGAGGATTGTATGCTTCCAACTTTGTGGCAACAGTTTGGGGAAGGCCTTTTCCAGTTTCAGCATGACAATGCCCCAATACACAAAGTGAGGTCCATAATGACATGGTTTGCTGAGTTTGGAGACATGGTTTGCATGAGTTTGGAGAACTTGACTGGCCTGCACACAGAGCTCTGACCTCAACCCCATTGAACACCATTGGGATGAATTGGAACACCGACTGCGAGCCAGTCCTTCTCGCCCAACATCAGTGCCCGACCTCATTAATGCTCTTGTGGCTGAATGGGAGCGAATCCCCGCAAACATATTCTAAAATCTAGTAGAAAGTCTTCCCAGGAGAGTGGAAGCTGTTATAGCAGTGAAGGTGGGACCAACTCCATATTAATGCCCATGGTTTTGGAATGAGAAGTTCAACAAGCACATATGGGTGTGATGTTCGGGTGTCCCAATACTTTTGTCCATGTAGTGTATATAGCACCTTATTCTAAAGCGCTTTACCAAGGCCTCTCATTCACCCATTCACACACATTTACACACCAACAGCGGCAAGCTACCATGCAAGGCGCTGGGCCGCTCATTGGGAGCAATTTGGGAGCAATTTGGGGTTCAGTGTCTTGCCCAAGGACACCTCAACATGTGTCGGGACTCGGGACACAGGTTTGAACCGCCAATATGCTAACCTTGCGATCATTAGACGGTGGCTCTACCTCCTGCGCCACAGCCACCACTACACACACACTACACACATACAATACACACACACTACGCAGTGCGCACTCTATAGTTTTGTGAAATTCTAGTAAATAATAGAAAGTATTTGATCAGATCACATCAAGGTTATCAATTAATAGCAATGGAAATGGAAAATGGAATTCATTTGATTCAGTGTGTAATAAACAATAATACAATTTCAAACTGGCATTTAAAACTATCACGGATAACACAATATCGTACACCACTGTTGTTCTCTCAGCTTGAAGTCATCAATCAGATGTATTGATAAGTCATCAATAAGATGTATTGATAAGTCATTAATCAGATGTATCGATAAGTCATCAATCAGATGTATTGATAAGTCATCAATCGGATGTATTGATAAGTCATCATTTAGATGTATTGATAAGTCATCAATCAGATGTATTGATAAGTCATCAATAAGATGTATTGATAAGTCATCAATCAGATGTATTGATAAATCATCAATCAGATGTATTGATAAGTGATTAAGTGTTCGTTCAGACTTACCCAGAGAATCCATGAGACCACCCAGAGTGATACATGAAACCCTTTCTGTTTCAACATGGTGGTCATTCTGTTAAATCTTTCAAAACAAAACAAAAAAAAAAAAAATCTGTTAATCCTAAAGCTTGTTCAAAAGCATAATCCCAGAGATGTTACGATCATCTGTAAAGAAACACGATGATGTCCTGATAGGAAATTAAAACAAATAATCAGCGACTCTTAGTTCCTTAGTTCCTGAGCGACTGAATCCTGTATAATCCGTAAAAGCAGGACTGAGTAGCGTTGTCCACTCCGGGTAGGAAGTGTTCGTCCTGGAGTGTTCCTGGATCTTCTATGGATCTTCTCTGGATCTTCTTTGGATCTTCTATGGGTCTTCTCCGGAGCCTTGCAGGCATTCCAACACAATAAGACACTTATTAAGAGAGTCTCTGCCGGATTTCCTTAATCAGTCCTCCGTTGGCGTGAAGCAGAATGAGACACTAGAGTATAAACAAGGACAACACCACAGACCCTCTACTGTGTGTGTGTGTGTGTGTGTATGTGTGTGTGTGCATGCGTGTCTGGACACTGGCTGATCTCTGTCCACGTACTCAGTAGAGCGGAGGTCTGTGTGTTTGTCTCCCGCTACGTGGCTAAACTTTCCCCTGACAGAACGCCATCCAAAGCTTTGTTCCCTGACTAGCCCTAACCCTCCCACCCGGGTTTCCTTCCTGCCTCTACTCCATCCCACCCACCCTCCCACCCTCTCTGAAGTTTGAGTCATGGGGGGCGGGGGGGTCTGTAATAATGGTGACGTCATCTCAGCGGAGATCTCATGGTGTTCTAGAATGTCATGGGGTTCTAGTCCCATTCTAGTCTAGCCCGTCACACACCCCATCCCTAACGCTGAGGGAAGCCTAGAGACAGGAGGCCTGTACAACTATGACAGCCACCAGGCAGGCCATGACAGACTCTTCAGTACTGCTTTGAACAAACATGTCGATAAAGCTTTAGTTTGATGCATTTTTCTTCTATTTCTTTTCCCAATTAGTGTGTGTCTCTCTGCTATTCAATCGTGTTGAAGATCTATGTCCTTCTCTCTACAAAGCACAAAATCACGTAAAATAAATGTTTGAAGAACAAATCAAGAGTGCAGTTTGTCATTGTCAGTAGAAAAGGAAGGTGTTGATTCACCAACCCCAAAATAGCCTGATTGTGGGTTTCAGAGGGAGTTTCCATTCAGTTGATATCACATGATAGAGCACCTGAATATGGACCATTAAGGACCTGTTTGATAGGAGGCTCTCTCTGTGTCTACATCTGGGTGGTCTAACTGGGAGGACTGCTCATGCGCTGTCCACCTGAAACACACACACACAGACAGACAGACAGACAGACAGACACACAGACACACACAGACACAGACACAGACACAGACACACACACACACACACACACACACACACACACACACACACACACACACACACACACACACACACTGTTCAAACCTCAATAACACCATTGTAGTTGTCCTTCCCCAGCACAGCAGAGTAGACAACATCAGGAAGGCCAGCCAGCGGTGTAACAGCTTAAACAGGTTGTCTTTATTGGCAGTAATAGTAGGATGAAGACCACGGCCGAAGGGGAACGGCAGATCAACATTGAGGAAACATCTGTGTCTCAACAAAATGGCCGCCACTGGTCAGTTAGCAGTATGGCTTTAGTGACCCCTCAAAGGAACGAACCCCCCCGCCACAGTAACCCCCCCCCCCATAGTCAACTCTCTGTGGTTACCATGCCAACATCACAGACAGCAGTATTCCCTCTGCTATCACACGTTGTTGTCAAGGTTATGGCGGGTGTATGTGTGTGTCTGTGTGTGTGTGTGTGTGTGTGTGTGTAGGTGTGTGTGTGTGTTTGTGTGTACTTAGTCTCTCCTAGGTACCATCAGCCGATCAGCTGCTTCCCAATGTCTTAGTACTCAACACCAGCAGCCTATCAACTGTGTCAGCTGGGTCCCACAGACATACAGTTCATATGTACAGATTAAAATAGTCCTGTAAATATATAAATAGTTACTATTGTGATTATAATGCTGGACAGTCAACTAATCACGACATTCAAGTTTGATTAGCGTTACATGGAGAACACCTATAACATAGCTAACATGGCTAACATGGCTATCATGGCTAGCATGGCTACAACCCCACATAGTGGACATTAGCTGAACAGTGAACAGCACGCACCAACGGTTACCATGGCTACACACCCATCCATAGGCATAGTACATTGTACCTCCTACATACATATTCATATCCATATTCATAGTACAAGTAGACAAATATACTTTTCCCAAAACCTTTGTATCACAAATAATAATAATTTAAAAATTGGTACATAATAATTATACAAAAAAAGTGTCCTTAAAGTGTTTCTCATTGTCAAACAACAATCCCTCCTTCTCCACCTCCCCCACCTCGTGCCCCCCCGCCCCCCCTCTTCCACCTCCCCCACCTCATACCCCCCCCCCCCTACTCCTCTCCTGCCCTCCTCCTCCTCCCCCTCTGACTGGAGCTTGGGAGAGGTGAGGTGAGTTAAATCTACAGTTAGCGTTTTATAACATATTTGAAGGAGTTACCCAGGAGTAACCCAGGAGTGACCCACCTCCTTAGGTTAGGGTTGGGGGGTGTGGGAGGATAGGGGGGGCGGGTGTGGGGGGGTCTAGTACCACCACCAGGATTAACAGTCAGTTATTAATACCCTTTGTGTAACAAACAAGTAGAATTATTAATACATAATAATTAATACACTAATAACAACAAGTTACCCACAGTACAGTCAGCCACCATAACAACCAGTGGAACGGTGTCGCTCAGTAACCACTGGTTACGGTATCCATGACAATAGAGACAGAGAGGTACAGGACAAGAGTCGGACCATCTGATTGGTCAGGGCTGTACAGAAGCAGGCTGCTGATTGGATCAACCAGACAGAAAGTAGCAGAAGAAGACGAAGAAGAGGAGGAGGAGGAAGTAGAGAAGAAGAAAGGATACTTAACATTCTACAGCAGTGTTCCTGTCTCTCCCTTTACACTGACATTTACATTTTAGACATTTAGCAGACACCTTTATCCAAAGCCACTTACAACAAATACATTTGTCTAAGTAAGTGAATCATCTGTCCATCAGTCATCATAAGAAAAAGTAATCTAATCTATGCTAGGACCAGGGGCCATTGGCAGTCATAATTCTCTCTCTCTCTCTCTCTCTGGGTGGAGCTGCAGCCAATTGCAGTCCAGGCTGTCTGTGTTCCACACACATACACACACACACACACACACACACACACACACACACACACCCAAATGCTGTCTTCTTCTTCATCATCACCATCATCGTTGTCCTTTGTTTCACATGACTGACAGTCTCCAGGTTGCTAGGCACCCACTAGGGCGGAATTCCACTTCCTGGTAAACGCGGTGCATCCAGTGACAGCTTCCTGTGGCTCCTCATTGGCCGGCAGAGAGGCGGGTCTCGTAGAGGCTCAAGGCGTGGTGGACGAACTCATACTGCTCCTCGGTCTGGATCATCCCCCCCCTACACACACACACACACACACACACACACACACACACACACACACACACACACACACACACACACACACAGACACGTGCACACACACACACACACACAGTCACAAACAGACACACACACACACACACACACACACACACGCACACACACACACACACACACAGCTCATTTCATTAAGAGGTAATTATCTATAAAAATGACATTTCCTTTGTCCAGCGGTTACAGTCTCCATGGTTACAGCCTCCATGGTTACAGTACATTGTGGTCAGGGACAGGGCTTGGGGTCAGGGTCAAGGTCAGGGCTAGGGGTTAGGCCTAGGGGTCAGGGCTAGGGGTCAGGGTTAGGGTCAGGGGTCAGGGCTAGGTCAAGGGTCAGGGTCAGGGCTAGGGGTCAGGGTTAGGCCTAGGGGTCAGAGACAGGTCTAGGGGTCAGGGTCAGGGGTCGGAGGTCTACTCACCTGTCTGTGCGGAGCTGGCAGACAATCCTCAGCACATCGACCACGCCCTCCTGCAGCAGCTGGCGACAGCCTATCGTTGTGGCGATGAAACAACCCGTCCGGCCAATCCCGGCGCTGCAAATCGGGAGAGGCGGGGTTTACGAGGAGCATGGGCTAGGACTGTGTGTGTGTGTGTGTGTGTGTGTGTGTGTGTGTGTGTGTGTGTAGGACATCTGGAGCACAGTCTTTGTTATTCCACGTTCATCTGAGCGACTATAAACTCTCGTTACACTGAACCTCAGATTTCTACCTGGACCAGCCTCCCAACCAGATCTCCTTTCCTCCCTGCGCCTCCCTCCCTCCCTCCCTCCGTCCCTCCCTCCCTCCCTCCCTGGGCCTCCCTCCTTCCCTCCTATCTCCCTCCCTCCCTCCGCCCCTGCACCCTCCCTCCCTCCCTCCCTCCCTCCCTTCCTCCCTCCCTCCCTCCCTCCCTGGGCCTCCCTCCTTCCCTCCTATCTCCCTCCCTCCCTCCGCTCCTGCACCCTCCATCCCTCCCTCCCTCCCTCCCTGGGACTCCCTCCTTCCCTCCTATCTCCCTCCCTCCTACCTCCCTCCCTCCCTCCGCCCCTGCACTCTCCCTCCCTCCCTCCCTACCACCCTCCGTGGGCCTCCCTCCTATCTCCCGCCCTCCTACCTCCCTCCCTGCACCCTCCCTCCCTCCCTCCCTACCTGCAGTGGACGGCCAGAGGGCCGTGGGAGGCCGAGGCGAGGCGGTCCTCCTCCACGTCCGTCATCAGCTGCAGGAGGGGGGAGGCGCTGGCGGGGGTCTTGTGGTCGGGCCAGGAGGTGAACCAATAGTGACGCACCGTACGACTCTGACCCCCCAGCTGCACACACACACACACACACACACACACACACACACACAGGGTCAGAGTTAGGGTCAGGGTCAGGGTACCTTCAGGGTCAGGGTTAGGGCCAGGGTCAGGGTCAGGGTCAGGGGTCAGGGTCAGGGCCAGGGTCAGAGTTAGGGTTAGGGTCAAAGTTAGGGTCAGGGTACCTTCAGGGTCAGGGTGCGGGTGGTGTAGTGGTCACACTCCTTCAGACTGGTGATGAGGACCTCCACCCTGCCGTAGATGCCCCGCCTCTCTGGCCAGTACAGCACGCATTTCTGAAACACACACTGGTCATCCACCTGGACACGACGTGTGTGTGTGTGTGTGTGTGTGTGTGTGTGTGTTCACCTCGTTCTTCTCCTTCAGCTTGGTGATCATGATGATTACAGGACAGTCTTCCTGCCAGACCAGCAGCCAGAAGTCATTGACTGTGTTGATCATCGGTCCCTGCGTGGCGATGTAAGCCTTCTCGTCTCCTCGGTAACCCTGGAACATAGCAGGGAGAGGGGGCGGGGTCACCAGGAGAGCACCCTGATTGGTCAGGTAGGGGGTTAACGTTACCTGTGTTTCTGGTGACTTAAATTAAAAATAAATAAACGGAAATATGTGATCAATTAAAACTGGCCGAACCCAACTCTAACTCTAACCCTAAACGTGTGTGTGTGTGTGTGTGTGTGTGTGTGTGTGTGTGTATCTCTGAGGGTGTGTGTGAGTGTGTGTGTGTGTGTGTGTATGTGTGAGTGTGTGTGTGTGTGTGTGTATGTGTGTGTGTGTGTGTGTGTATGGGTCACTTCTGTGTCAGCCTCTATAGACTCTCCGGTGTGAAAGAGAAAACTAGTGGTTCAACTTCCTGTGACAGGATGTAACCTATTGTATGTGCGGCGCTGGAGTCCATTAAGGGTCAGTCCATGGTTCCTGTGGCGACGGCCTCTCCTCTGCGTCTGTGTGTGTGTGTGTGTGTATGTGTGTGTGTGTGTGTGTGTGTGTGTGTGTGTTCCTGTGGCCTCTAGTTTCCAACGTTCTCTCAGATGAACACTGATAAGACTTGGACTGTTTACTGATTCTGTTCCAGTATTATAAACATATAACACCTCAGCTCACATCTGAACCTTGCACACAGACACACACACACACACACACACATGCACACACACACACGCACACACACACACACACACACGCACACACACTGTCTGTACATGATAGCGCTATATCTTTACAATCTAATGGAGGGGAGGTAAAATGCAACTGATACATTGTTGTTGATGTTGTTGTTGTGTCATGTACTGTATGTAGTTAGCATGTTGTGTCATGCCACTCACTCGTATGTAGTTAGCGTGTTGTGTGATGTATGTAGTTAGCATGTTGTGTGATGTATGTAGTTAGCGTGTTGTGTGATGTATGTAGTTAGCGTGGTGTGTGTGATGTATGTAGTTAGCGTGGTGTGTGATGTATACAGTTAGCGTGGTGTGTGATGTATGTAGTTAATGTGTTGTGTGATGTATGTAGTTAGCATGTTGTGTGATGTATGTAGTTAGCATGTTGTGTGATGTATGTAGTTAGCGTGGTGTGTCATGTATGTAGTTAGCGTGGTTTGTGATATATGTAGTTAGCGTGGTGTGTGATGTATGTAGTTAGCATGGTGTGTGATGTATGTAGTTAGCGTGGTGTGTGATGTATGTAGTTAGCGTGGTGTGTGATGTATGTAGTTAGCGTGGTGTGTGATGTATGTAGTTAGCGTGGTGTGTGATGTATGTAGTTACTGTGTTGTGTGATGTATGTAGTTAGCGTGGTGTGTGATGTATGTAGTTAGCGTGTTGTATGATGTATGTAGTTAGTGTGTTGTGTGATGTATGTAGTTAGCGTGGTGTGATGTATGTAGTTAGCGTGGTGTGATGTATGTAGTTAGCGTGGTGTGATGTATGTAGTTAGCGTGGTGTGTGATGTATGTAGTTAGTGTGTTGTGTGATGTATGTAGTTAGCGTGTTGTGTGACGTATGTAGTTAGCGTGTTGTGTGATGTATGTAGTTAGCATGGTGTGATGTATGTAGTAAGCGTGGTGTATGATGTATGTAATTAGCGTGGTGTGTGATGTATGTAGTTAGCGTGTTGTGTAATGTATGTAGTAAGTGTGTTGTGTGATGTATGTAGTTAGCGTGGTGTGATGTACTGTATGTAGTTACCGTGGTGTGTGATGTATGTAGTTAGCGTGGTGTGTGATGTATGTAGTTAGTGTGTTGTGTGATGTATGTAGTTAGCGTGTTGTGTGATGTATGTAGTTAGCGTGGTGTGATGTATGTAGTTAGCATGGTGTGTGATGTATGTAGTTAGCGTGGTGTGTGATGTATACAGTTAGCGTGGTGTGTGATGTATGTAGTTAATGTGTTGTGTGATGTATGTAGTTAGCATGTTGTGTGATGTATGTAGTTAGCATGTTGTGTGATGTATGTAGTTAGCGTGGTGTGTCATGTATGTAGTTAGCGTGGTTTGTGATATATGTAGTTAGCGTGGTGTGTGATGTATGTAGTTAGCATGGTGTGTGATGTATGTAGTTAGCGTGGTGTGTGATGTATGTAGTTAGCGTGGTGTGTGATGTATGTAGTTAGCGTGGTGTGATGTATGTAGTTAGCGTGGTGTGATGTATGTAGTTAGCATGGTGTGTGATGTATGTAGTTAGTGTGTTGTGTGATGTATGTAGTTAGCGTGGTGTGATGTATGTAGTTAGCGTGGTGGGTGATGTATGTAGTTAGTGTGATGTATGTAGTTAGCGTGGTGTGATGTATGTAGTTAGCATGTTGTGTGATGTATGTAGTTAGCGTGGTGTGTGATGTATGTAGTTAGCGTGGTGTGTGATGTATGTAGTTAGCGTGGTGTGTGATGTATGTAGTTAGCGTGGTGTGTGATGTATGTAGTTAGCGTGTTGTGTGATGTATGTAGTTAGCGTGTTGTGTGATGCCACTCACTCGTATGTAGTTAGCGTTAATGTAGCTGCTCAGAGGGTCGTAGGAGCTCTTAGTCCTCAGGATCACCCTGGAGTGAGGATCTACACACACACACACACACACACACACACATAGGTCATAAAAGCGTGGTCATAGAGAAATATCACAGTGAGTCCTTCACCCCCCCTCCCACCCACCCTCCCTCATTCCCTCCCTCCCTCATTCCCTCCCTCCATCACTCTGTTGGACCTCTTCTAAGACTCTCCTAAGAAGATTGGGTTGTGTGTGTGTGTGTTTCTTGCGGGACATTGGACGGAAGGAACCCCGCCCCTGAAGGAACCAGGAGGGAAGCTGATAACAGACTGTAGACCCCACACACACACACACACACACACACAGTGGGTTATATAATGCGTTAATCAGCCGTTCATGGCTGGTATTGTTCTTCTTAAGGTCCAGGCAGGAAGTGACCTCTGACCCCTAACCCCTGCCCCGCCTTTGGCCCCACCCAGCAAATCAAAAAACGTCCTGCTTCAACCACTGACCTGTTGCTGAGCAACCAGCAGGCCTCTGATTGTAACCATAGTCCTGTAATGTGTGTTTGTGTATGTGTGTGTGTGTGTGTGTGTCTGTGTGTCTCACTTGGCAGTATAGTCTTGTATCTGTTTTTGGTGCCGTGACTCGGGACGTCCAGCTCCTTTGGATCCACAAAGTTCATGGGGATTTCCTAAGAGAGGGAAACAAAACAATACAAAACAAATGTTTTGGACATAATCAATACCATCATAACTACTCCATGTGCAGGGTGCGTGTGTGTGTGTGTGTGCGCGCGTGTGTGTGTGGACTCACAGCAAACTCTGTCTGGAGGGTGTGTGTGTGTGTGTGTGTGTGTGTGTGTGTGTGTGTGGGTCTGTGTGTCTGCGGACTCACAGCGAACTCCACGTGGATGGTGCGTGGGTGTGTGGGTGTGTGTGTGTGCGGACTCACAGCGAACTCTGCATGGAGGGTGTGTGTGTTGCGGACGACGTCCCGGAGGTGCTGGCGTGAGAGGGGGTGCCCCGCCGCCTGGAGGTACTCCTGAGAGGCGCGTCCTTTTGTGGGGGTTCCCACCCCACTGTTCAGGGGCTCCACGGCCCCCAGGGAACTCATGTCCAGAACCAGGGACACGTTGGACCCCCGTCTAGAGGAGGGGGGAGGAGGGGAGAGGAGAGGAGAGGGGGGGGAGGAGAGGGGAGGGGAGGGGAGGAAAGGAGAGGAGAGGAGAGGAGAGGGGAGGAGAGGGGAGGGGAGGGGAGGAAAGGAGAGGAGAGGAGAGGAGAGGGGAGGAGAGGGGGGGGGAAGAGGGGGGGAGAGGAGAAGAAGGGGGGGAGAGGGGAGGAGAGGAGAGGAGAGGAGAGGAGAGGGAAGGGGAGGAAAGGAGAGAATTATACCCTGGGTTAGAGAGGGTATACAGAGGGTATACAGTTTGAAAAATGGGAGGTGAGGGTGAAGGTTGTGTGATGGTTGTGTGAAGGTTGTGTGAAGGTTGTGTGAAGGTTGGGTGAAGGTTGTGTGAAGGTTGTGTGATGGTTGGGTGAAGGTTGTGTGATGGTTGTGTGAAGGTTGTGTGATGGTTGTGTGAAGGTTGTGTGAAGGTTGTGTGAAGGTTGTGTGAAGGTTGGTGAAGGTTGTGTGAAGGTTGGGTGAAGGTTGGGTGATGGTTGTGTGAAGGTTGTGTGAAGGTTGTGTGAAGGTTGTGTGAAGGTTGTGTGATGGTTGTGTGAAGGTTGTGTGAAGGTTGTGTGATGGTTGTGTGATGGTTGTGTGAAGGTTGGGTGAAGTGTCTCTCTGTCTCTCTCTCTCTCTCTCTCTCTGTGTGTCTCTGTCTCTCTCTCACACAGACAGACAGACAGACAGACAGACAGACAGACAGACAGGCAGACAGACAGACATCACTAAGAAGCCTCAGGGTCGTCGAGGATCACATGACATGCTGTCATCTCTGGTTCTCCTCACAGTGTTTACCCTGAGCCAATCAGAATCACAGTGTTTACCCTGAGCCAATCAGAGGGCTGTCGTCATGGCGTCCGGTGTTGTCGAACAACAACATCCCGTCCATGTTTGGAATGACCTCTAATAACCAGACACACACAGACACAGACACAGACACAGACACAGACACACACAGACACACAGACACACATAGACACACATAGACACACACAGACAGACAGACACACACACACACTCACACTCACACTCACACAGACACACACACACACACACACACACACACACACACACACACACATAGAGTAGAAGGTGGAGTCCAGGGGAGGCTGGTGGAGGTAGAAATCCCCTGGTGTTCTACCTCCCCCAGCCTCCCCTGCTGTTCTACCTCCCCCAACCTCCCCTGCTGTTCTACCTCCCCCAGCCTCCCCTGCTGTTCTACCTCCCCCAGCCTCCCCTGGTGTTCTACCTCCCCCAGCCTCCCCTGCTGTTCTACCTCTGCCAGCCTCCCCTGGTGTTCTACCTCCTCCAGCCTCCCCTGCTGTTCTACCTCCCAGTCCCCCAGCCTCCCCTGGCGTTCTACCTCCACCAGCCTCCACCAGCCTCGACTCACAATCCAGCTTCAGGCCAGTGTGTGATACACACACACACACACACACACACACACTTGACCAGCGCTTGATTCAGTTCCCCTGGTACAATGGAATGGTCTCACAGAGCCAGCTATATCAATCACACCTCACTGTCACCTGTCATGTGACTTATGAAACCACCTGACCCAGGTCTGTATCCACTTCATGTCTCGTGTGTGTGTGTGTGTGTGTGTGTGTGTGTGTGTGTGTGTGTGTGTGTGTGGCAGCAATCAGCCCAGTGGCAGCACAGGAAGGGGCCAGCATCCTGTACAGGAAGTCAGTTGACACACAGAGAGACACGCCTTTCCCTTCTGTTGGGATCCTGAAGCTAAGTGTGTGTCTCTCTCTTGATTTCACTCTCTCTCTCTCTCTCTCTCTCTCTCTCTCTCTCTCTTTCTCTCTCTCTCTCTCTCTGTCTCTCTCTCTCTGCCTCTCTCTCTCTCTGCCTCTCTCTCTCTCTGCCTCTCTCTCTCTCTCTGTGTCTGTCTCTCTCTCTCTCTCTCTCTCTCTCTCTCTCTCTCTCTCTGTCTCTCTCTCTCTCTCTCTCACATTAACCCTCTTTCTTCAGTGACCTTCCCAGTCACCAGATCAGTATCCAATAGAACATCTTTGGGATGTGGCAGAATGGGAGATTCACAGTTTGAAAGCGCACCTGAAAAATCTGCGTGATGCAATCATGTCGTCATGGACCAGAATCTCAAAGGAACGTTTCCAACAAATCAATCAATGCCATGAAGAATTGGCATAAAAAGGGAAGCTCTACCCAGTATTAGTAGAGTGTTCCTAATAAAGGGAGGCCCTACCCAGTATTAATATAGAGTTCCTAATAAAGGGAGGCCCTACCCAGTATTAGTAGAGTGTTCCTAATAAAGGGAGGCCCTACCCAGTATTAGTAGAGTGTTCCTAATAAAGGGAGGCTCTACCCAGTATTAGTATAGTGTTCCTAATAAAGGGAGGCTCTACCCAGTATTAGTAGAGTGTTCCTAATAAAGGGAGGCTCTACCCAGTATTAGTAGAGTGTTCCTAATAAAGGGAGGCCATACCCAGTATTAGTGTAGTGTTCCTAATAAAGTGGTCGGAGAGTGTATTTAGAAGAGAGGTGGATGTTCCTCCATTGTTGCTCCTCCTGGAACAATGTTTCATGTTTGATTCCAGAACATTCCAAGAGAGAGAGAGAGAGTTCCGGAACACTCCCCCCCCTCCCCCACCACCCACCCACACACACACACACACACACACACACACACACACACACACACACACACACACACACACACACACCTACACACACAACCTACACACACCCCCACACACACACACACACACACCCAACCTACACAGCCACACACACACACACACACACACACACACACACACACACACACATACACCCATCAGAGGGGGTCTACTCCTCAGTCTGCACGTATGCTACCGAGAACACCTGCCTCGACACATACACACACACACTCCCAGGTCAGAGATCAACAGACAGAGAGAGGATAGTGTGTTTGTGTGTGTGTGTGGGGCAGGCAGGCAGGCAGGCAGGCAAGCAGACAGACAGATATACAGACAGACAGACAGACAGACAGACAGATAGATATACAGGCAGACAGGCAGACAGGCAGGCAGACAAACAGAGAGACAGAGAGACAGACAGATAGATATACAGACAGACAGACAGACAGACAGGCAGACAGGCAGACAGGCAGACAGGCAGGCAGACAGACAGAGAGACAGAGAGACAGAGAGACAGAGAGACAGACAGATAGATATACAGACAGACAGACATACAGACAGGCAAACAGACAGACAGACATACATACAGACAGACAGACAGGCAGACAGACAGGCAGACAGGCAGACCTCACCTCTCCTGCAGACCAGCGGCTGGCTTCATCCTGAAGGGGGAGGGGCTTGCAGACAGGCAGGGCTTGAGCTCGCGCGTGACGTTGGACGCAGGGATCAGTACTGGCGCCGCGGGGGCGGGGCAGCACGCTCTGATAGGCTGGGGTGTGGGCGTGGCTCTGGGTGTGGCTGGCAGGGGACTGGCCTGCACCATGCTGCTGGAGAGACCGGCAAGGGGCGGGGCTTCTGGACAGGGGGCGGGGCTGAGGCTGGGCAGGGTCACAGGGACGGGGGTCAGGTGGACGTCGCGACACACGGGCGGCTCCTTAAACTGCCTGTCGGAAAGGTCGACTTTCTCTTTCAGCCTGTAGAGGACCTAGGACACAACAACCACTTTAGTCAAATCAAATCAAATCAAATTTTATTTGTATTGCGCATTACGCACAAAATGTGACCCAATGCGCTTCACAGAGAGCAATGAAGATAAAGCAACAACTAAGATGGACATTTAAAACCACACGATGACAGAACACGCAAGCAGGCAAGGGCGAAAAACCTTTACACCGTGTATCCAGGAAAATTCCCTTGCAGCCCTCTACTCATAGAGCGACTACCTCCAGTACCTACTTTATCAGCGTATACACTGTCCCCAAGTCAATAAAGTCATAGTCTCCTTAGAACACGACGGAAAGATGTCTGACTCACACTGTCTCTCTTTAATAGTTAACATAGTTAACTTATTTAACAGTTAACATGTTTAATAGTTAACATGTTTAATTGTTAACTTATTTAACAGTTAAATGTTTAATAGTTAACATGTTTAATAGTTAACTTGTTTAACAGTTAACATGTTTAATAGTTAAC
>NC_137678.1:33952828-33985328 GCF_963989245.1 Nansenia antarctica | reverse complement strand
AAGCCTTTCCATATATGTTTACACACCCCATTATTTTGTTCACACTATTTACATCCCTGACAGTACATGTCGTGTCATCTGCATATTGATGAATTATGCTAACTCCTCCCCCCGGCATATTTATTCCCTTAATTTCTTTCTCCTGCTTAATATAAGCTGCCAATGGCTCCACAGATATGCTATATAGCAATGCTGACAGTGGACACCCTTGTCTTATTGATCTCCCCAAAGGGAAGGAGTCAGTCAATAATCCATCTATCTTTACTTTACTTCTAGCATTCTTATATAATAATTCAATCCAATCCCTCATAACAGTCCCAATCCCAAAATGTTCCATTGTTTTCAATAAAAAAACATGTTCCACCCTGTCAAAAGCCTTATTTAAATCCAAAGATAACAATAAACCCCCTTCCTCCCTCATGTCCTTCACAACATCCCTTAATGTGCACATATTCTCTGCCACATCCCTCCCTGGGACTCCATAGGCCTGGGTAGGTGCAATCATGTTTTTCATTACTTTATTCAATCTATTTGCTAATACTTTTGCTATGGTTTTATAATCACAATTAAGTATGATAATGCTCTATAATTCTGTAATTTGTTCCTGTCCCCTTTACCCTTATACAATAAAGTGAGCACCCCCAAGCCCATAGAGTCCGGAACCACCCTTTTATTCCCCATACACATATACACTCTGCACAATATAGGGGCCAGGATGTCAACAAAAGCTTTATAAAATTCAGCCGTCAACCCATCCGAACCCGGACTCTTATTTGGGTTTAACCCCATGATGGCTGTCTTAACCTCCTCCACCCTTAGGTCTGCATCACACATTTTCCCTTCTTCTTCTGTCACCCTAGCTTCCACTGCTTCTAATACTTTATTCATACATTCCTCATTCACACCCCCAGATGTATATAGGTCTGTATAAAATGACTGCACAGTATCCATTATTCCCACAAAGTCTGTTATTATTTCACCTTTATCATTCTCTAATTCCTTAATTTTCCCTTTCTCTTTCTGTCTCTTCTCTAAACCTAAAAAGAATGCTGTACTCCTTTCTCCCTCAACCACATACCTTGCCCTACTCCTTACTAAAGCACCGTCACACTTTCTCTTCTCTAACTCCCTCAAATCTTCCCTCACCCTCAAATACTCTGTTAAATCATGCCCTGGAATATGATCAACTCTCTCCTGTTCTATTGCTAACCTTTTCTGCAAATCTCTTTTCTCCCTCACCCTCTCTTTCCCTCTCCGTTTTGCGAATGCTATTATTACAGCTTTTAATTTATCCTTCATCCCTTCCCACCACACACACACATCACTCTCATACATCTGGTCTTCCATAGCAACACTCACACACTCTCTTACTATCACCCCAAAACGTATATCTTTAAGTAAACTTGCATTAAAGCACCATGTCCCTCCTCTTCCCCCTACGTTCCCCGCACCTAGCTGGAAAGACTGAGCATCGTGGTCACTAAAGGCCATAAACCGATACTCAACCCTTCCAACCAGGTGCCTCACCTCCCTCTTCACTAAACACAAATCGATCCTTGATTGTCTCAAAACCCCCATCACCATTTGTCTCCTTGAAAAAACCTGTGCATCAGGGTGCCCCTCCCTCCATATATCCACCATTCCTCTTGTGCGCATCATTTCTAATAATACTGGGCGTGACGGATCATTCCTAAATTTCACCCCCCTTGTTACATCTAACCTATCCACCACCACATTATAATCCCCAACCATAATACAATTCCCAACACATTTCTCTTTCAATGATTCAAAAAAAACTTTCCTATATTTGTCCACATTTGGTGCATATATACAATACAGTGCATACTCTATCCCTTGATATTCAAACCCCACTCCCACCACTCTTCCCTCATTATCACTCATTATATTCCTTACATTGTTCACCACCCCATTCTTTACCAAAATAGCCACCCCACAAGCATACACTGTTCCATTGCTCACATAAACTTGTCCATTCCACCTCCTTCTTACCTCCTCCATTATGTCCTCTGTCCAATGCGTCTCTTGGAGGCATATGATCTCCTCTCTGTATGCTGCCAACACAAGCTCCATCTTCTTCCTATCCCTGAGTCCATTTGTGTTGACAGCAACAACCCTGACCATAGTCAAGACACACAAAAAAGTAACATATGCACCGCCATGTCATTTTCCTACCTTGGTCTTCTTCCCTCGTGCACCTTTTGCACCCCTTCCCGATCTTGTCCTCACCCTCTGTACATCCGCGTATAGTCCTTCATCTGAACCTTTTCTTTTCCACACGCCCTCTGTTGAAGGCCCTGCCTCATCCATCTCTCCATCCCTCACTGCGTTGTCGAGGCTGGCTCCAATCTCCTCTCTCTCTTTACCCTCCACTTCCACCGGACCCGGCCCCTCCGCTCCTCTCTCCACTTCCGGCTCCAGCTGGGTCTCCTCCACCACCTCAGCTTGTCCTCCTCCTTCCGTCACGTCTTCATGGCTCCTTTCCCCACCTTCTCCTTGTGTCTCCACCTCTTCCTCCTCCACCACCTCCTCCTCTCCCTCCATCTCCTCTTCTTCGTCCCCCTCCACCTCCACCTCCACCACCTCCTCCTCCACCTCCACCTCCTCCTCCTCCTCCTCCTCCTCCTTCTCCTTCTCCTTCTCCTTCTCCTTCTCCTCCTCCTCCTCCTCATCACTGCTCACTCTCTCTCCTCCATCATATCTCCTTCCCATGCATTCACGTGCATAATGTCCTTGTTTATTGCACTTAAAACATACGAACTCCGGGCATTCTCTTATAACATGTCCTGGCTTGATGCACAGCCTACACACCCTTACTTGTTTGTCATGAATAACCCTAAAGTGATCCACTCCAACCAGGGTCTCAAACTTAGTCGAATATGGTAACGACCTCACCTCTTCGGTGAACTTCACCTTCATGTATCTCGTCCCGTCTGCTATGTCCGTTCCCGGCCACGTCTTTCTCTTAATCGGTGACACCGCCTTCACCCGCCACGACTCCAGCCTGTACCTTATCACGTCATCCTTCAGATATACCGGGAGATTTAAAAATGAGACCACCATTTCATCCACTGCCAAGTCCTTTCCCATTATTCTCACGTCTTTTATCATCTAAAACCATCCGTGAGCTTGTCCTTCCCTCTCCTCGATGCCAGCGTGATCTCATATTTTCGGTCTCCTTTATCCCGACAGCCCTCCACATTTCCACACACCTCCTTTATGCCTCTCAACATTTCCATCATAGTGATGTTACTTCCCTGCTCCAGTCGCACTTCCACCGTTAAACTTGCGTTGTACCGTTTGTCAGTGTTGCTTTCATCGTCGTCCATTCCGTTCGCTGTGTTCGTTGCCATGCCGTCCGTCCTTAGAAGCCCCCGATCAGCACGAAGCTGTCGGGGTACTCAAAACCCTAAACTCACTTAAATATAGATGTTATTATAATGTTCGTTAGTTGTTTGCAAAAACACGCTCAAACTTTTCTTCGACTCTCACTCTCATTCACTTCCGCTCATGCGCATAGACGGCGGCTCTACCTCCTGCGCCACAGCCACCCCTGTGTGTGCATGTGTGTGTGTGTGTGTGTGTGTGTGTGTGTGTGAGCGTGTGTTTGGCCCAATCCCATTTCTCATTTTTACCCCTACCCCTCGTTTTGGAGTGCCACTCGCTTTTCGGCTTGTTTCGGTTTAAATTTTCCCCAATGAAATGGGACAACCTTTCAAGACCCTGATACGTCATCAGCAGTATCATAGAAAAGCATAGACGCTCACGATTCATTCACAACTTAAGTTTCACGCTATCAATTGATCAAATAAAAGGCATCAAATAAAAAAGAACAATGCTTCATTACCAGGCCAGTTCATGACAGAATAGTGGTGCTCTGTGGGCTAGCAACCCGTGCTCCTACCCTGCCTGATATTAGAGGACCGGTAACAAGTGCAACAACTTCGCGGCTGAACTATAGTTACATTTCGGGCGTCATATCATATGCCATCAAAGGGGGGAAATGAGACATGGAAATATGACAAAATGCAGGACTGTCATGCACAAATCAGCCTTAAAACATGTAACGTTAGATAGCTAATGTTAAACACACAGCTAGACACATCGGCATCATAGCGATGATTTTGCTACGCTAGAAAATGTCTATAATACATTGAATACGATGGTTATCATAATTTTTTTAATCTTTAGTCATGAAGAAAATAATTACATTTGTGGTTTTCTTTTCCTGCTTGTTATTTTGTTGCCGATGATTCGCAAGGCTTTCTGGAATTTCATAACACTCCATTTGGAGTGTGCATTTGAAAAGATATGAAGATGTAGCCCTCCCACTTAGCCCTAACCCTACACAATAGGTGTGTGTGTGTGTGTGTGTGTGTGTGTGTGTGTGTGGTGTGTGTATACGTGTGTGTGTGTGTGTGTGTGTGTGTGTGTGTGTGTTGGGATGTAGAAGCCCACCTGCCCGTGGGAGGAGACAGACAAGATGGCCGACGGCCGAGGGTTGTCACATGTAACACACACACACACACACACACACAGTCACACACACACACAGTCACACACACACACAGTCACACACACACAGTCACAGTCTCACACACACACACACACACCTCTGAGGAGATGCCTGTGATGCCCAGGTGTTGGTCCAGGACGTTGAGCTTCAGCAGGTGGATGATGTCGTCTGCTGGGAAGGGCTCCGTGGCTCCAGGCCTATCAGAGGACACGTACAGCTCGATGCCATTCTTCCTCTCCTAGGAGGAAGAGGAGGATGAGGAGGAGTAAGAGGAAGGTGGGGAGGATGAGGAGGGAGTGGAGGAAGAGGAGGATGAGAAGGATGAGGAGGATGAGGAGGAGGTCTGTGTGTGTCTATGTGTTTCTGTGTGTGTGACTGTGTGTGTGTGTGTGTGTGTGTGTGTGTGACTGTGTGTGTGTGTGAATGTCTTACGTTGAGTCTGTTGATGTGGACATGTCTGGGGGAGGTGTCCAGGGCAGAGGCCACACCCTCACGGAACCACCGCAGGAAACTCACGTTCACCTGCCTCACGTCCACCTGTAGGGTCTGAGAGGGGGAGGGAGGGAGGGAGGGAAGTGGGTGGAGGGAAGGGGGTGGAAGGAGGTAGGGAGGGAGAGAGGGGGGGGTGGAGGGAGGGAGGGTGGTGGAGGGAGGGATGGGGTGGAGGGAGGTAGGGATGGGGTGGAGGGAGGGAGGAGGGTGGAGGGAGGGAGGGAGGCGGGTGGAGGGAGGGAGGGAGGGAGGCGGCGGGTGGAGGGAGGGGGTGGAGGGAGGGAGGTCGAGGGAGGGAGGTAGGGTGGAGGTGAGAGAGGGAGGGGAGGGGGGGGAATAAAAAGGAGAGAGACAGTGAGAGAGAGTTATCACCATGGTAACCGCTGTTAAGGTCCCAGGGGAGACTGATTGAGATTGACTGGTGACACACACAGACACAAACACACATACACACGCACACACACACACACACACACCTCCCATCCCCCCCCCCCCCCCTCCGCCTCACACCTCTGATCCAATCAGAGACAACGTGACCTGCAGCCATGGGATCAACACTCTAATCCACTCAGCTGTTCAGCACATCAACACCCCGCCCCCGCTTCCTGTCTGTCACAGGGATATGTGTGTGTGTGTGTGTGTGTGTGTGTGTGTGTGTGTATCTAGGAGGGTTCCCAGAAGTGTCCATAGAATCAGAGACGGAGCATTCTGAGAACCTCTCCTGGTGAAACACACCCACACACTTGAACAGACACACACACACACACACTTGAACACACACAGTCACACTTGAACAAACACGCACATACACACATTTGAACACACACACACACACACACACACACACACACACACACACACAGAGAAACACACAGGAAGACAAAGCGAGTGGCACCATCTGTGGGTTACACAACCTCTCAAAGGCTGGAGGAAACACAGCTTCTCTCTCTCTCTCTCTCTCTGCCAACACCCTTTCTCTCTCCCTCTCCCTCTCTCTTTCTCTCTCTCCTTTCTTTTTATTTCACAAATCTCCATCCTTCCATTCGTGAAATCGTCATGGCGATGATGAATGGCCCGCAGGAACAAATCATTGTGGTTGCGGAGAGGAAGTGTATTTCTGTCCCCCCCCAGAGAGAGAGATAGAGAGAGGCAAAGAGAGAGAGAGAGAAAGGCAGAGATAGAGAGAGAGAGAGAGAGAGAGAGAGAGAGAGAGAGAGAGAGAGAGAGAGAGAGAGAGAGAGAGAGACGAACTACGGGATAGGAGATAGGGACTAGGGGATAGGGGATAGGGACTAGGGGATAGGGACTAGGGACCAGGGGATAAGGGATAGGGGATAGGGACTAGGGGATAAGGGATAGGGGATAGGGGATAGGGGATAGGGACTAGGGACTAGGGACTAGGGACTAGGAACTAGGGGATAGGGACTAGGGGATAGGGACTAGGAACTAGGGGATAGGGACTAGGGGATAGAGACTAGGGGATAGGGACTAGGGGATAGGGACTAGGGGATAGGGACTAGGGGATAGGGACTAGGGGATAGAGACTAGAGGATAGGGACTAGAGGATAGGGACTAAGGGATAGGGACTAGGGAATAGGGACTAGGGGATAGGGACTAGGGGATAGGGACTAGGAACTAGGAACTAGGGGATAGGGACTAGGGGATAGAGACTAGGGGATAGGGACTAGGAACTAGGAACTAGGGGATAGGGACTAGGGGATAGAGACTAGGGGATAGGGACTAGGGGATAGGGACTAGGGGATAGGGACTAGGGGATAGGGACTAGGGGATAGGGACTAGGGGATAGAGACTAGGGGATAGGGACTAAGGGATAGGGACTAGGGAATAGGGACTAGGGGATAGGGACTAGAGAGGGACTAGGGACTATGACACATACACACACACACACACGCACACACACTCACTCATGCTAACACACACACACACACACACAGACACTTATGATCGCGCGCACGCACACACACACACACACACACTCACTCACTCATGCTAACACACACACACACACACACACACACACACACACACACAGACACACAGACACACAGACACTTATGCACGCGCGCACACACACACACACACACACACACTCATGCTCACCCACACACAGACACACACTCACACACACACTCACACACTCACACACACACACACACTCACACACTCATGCTCACCCACCTCATTCTATTTAATGAGCGTGATACTGATAAGTCATGTGATTACTAGTTAGCATAGTTAGCAGTTTTAGCATAGTTAGAATAGTTAGCTATGTTAGAGCCAGAAGCCGTACCAACATGTGTCTGCAGTGGGGGGAGATACGATACAATAAGATGTGAGTAGCGTTCTTATCTCTGGTAATCAACCTCTGACATCATCTCTCATATTACCCACACAACCCTGCTCCCGCTCAATTCCTATACGATAGAGATAGGATCACAGATAGTCTCTCTCTCTCTCCTTGTCTGTCTGTCTGCCTGTCTGTCTGTCTGCCTGCCTGCTTGTCCGTCTGTGTCTCTGTGTTTGTCTGTCTGTGTCTCTGTGTCTGTCTGTCTGTCTGCCTGTCTGCCTGTCTGTCTGCCTGCCTGCTTGTCCGTCTGTGTCTGTGTTTGTCTGTCTGTGTCTGTCTGTCTGTCTGCCTGTCTGCCTGTCTGCCTGTCTCTCTCTCTCTCTCCTTGTCTGTCTGTCTGTCTGCCTGCCTGCTTGTCCGTCTGTGTCTCTGTGTTTGTCTGTCTGTGTCTCTGTGTTTGTCTGTCTGTCTGTCTGTCTGTCTGTCTGTCTGCCTGCCTCCTGCCTGCCTCCCGCCCGCCCGCCCGCCCGCCCGCCCGCCCGCCCGTCCGTCCGTCCGTCCGTCCGCCCGCCCGCCCATCTGTCTGTCTGTCTGTCTGTATAGAGTATACTTTACAGCTAACAGGAACCAGACAGAGGGTCTGGTTGTAAACAGAGGGTCTTGTTGCTGCTGCATCAGAAGCTTTCCTTTGTTCTTGAAAGGCAATGTGGCAGAGAGAGAGAGAGAGAGGGAGAGAGAGAGAGAGAGGGAGAGAGAGAGAGAGAGAGAGAGATAGAGAGAGAGGGGAGAGAGAGGAGAGAGAGCACATGTACAGATCAATGTGTTATTGATAATCTCCTTTAATAACATGGTTCCTCCTCAGTTCCTCCCCCCCCCCCACACACACACACTCACAAACACACGCATACTCACGCACACACACACACACACACACACAGATGGATTTGCTGGTGCTAGCTTTGATGTATAGTTAAAGGTGTATAGGTTACAGTTGAATGAGCCTGTCTCCACCTCTCTCCCTCTCCCACTTCCTACCCCTCCCTCCTCCTCCTCTCCCTCTCCTCCTCTCCCTCTCCTCCTCTCTCTCCCCCTCTCTCTCCCCCTCCCTCTCCCTCCCCCTCCCCCTCCCTCTCCCTTCTTCTCCCCTTCCATCCTCATCTACCTCTCCCTCCTCCTCTCCCTCACCCCTCCTTCCTCCTCTCCCTCCTCAGGGTTCGACATTAACGCCGTTTTACTTGTCCGGAGCAAGTAAAACTTTCGGCGGGTTTGTTTGCACGAGCACAACGACGCTGCTAGATCCCGGATATTTTTACCTGTGTGCAGGAAGAACAACACACGGCGCAGGCGCGAGACTAGACTAGATGATCGTGAGTGAAGATATTATCAAAGCGTACTCACCTGTCGATCACCCGTACGCTTTGATAATATCCGGGATCTAGCAGCGTCGTCGTGCTCGCGCAAACATACCCGGCGAAAGTTTTACTTGCTCTGGACAAGTAAAACGGCGTTAATGTCGAACCTTGCTCCTCCTCTCTATCTCCCTCTCCCCCTCCCTCCTTCTCGCCCCCCCCCCTCTCTCTCTCCCTCTCCCTCCCCCATCAGTCATCCAGTCTGAGGTTTCAGGTCTCCAGAGTGATGACGCTGTACCACTGAACCAGAGAAGTGATTGATTTTGGAATTCTCTAAGTAGAGCCTCTTCCATAAACCTATCAACACACACACACACACACACACACACACACACACACACACACACACACACACACACAGGACAGGTGCATTACTCTAATTGTCAGGGTGAGGAAAGAGACCACAGAGGGAATAAGAGAGTAACATCCACCCTCCTCAAAGACTGACACACACACACACACACACACACACACACCTCCCTCTGAAGGCCTGCCTCTTGTTATAGCAGATGGCCCTGCTCAACCATCGCAGTGGGAGAGAGGGGGACAGCAGGGCCATCTGTACCCAGCAGGACCCACCCTCCCTGGGGTCCAGACCCAACAGGACCCACCCTCCCTGGGGTCCAGACCCAACAGGACCCACCCTCCCTTGGGTTCAGACCCAACAGGACCCACCCTCCCTGGGGTCCAGACCCAACAGGACCCACCCTCCCTGGGGTCCAGACCCAACAGGATCCACCCTCCCTGGTGTCCAGACCCAACAGGACCCACCCTCCCTGGGGTCCAGACCCAACAGGATCCACCCTCCCTGGGGTCCAGACCCAACAGGACTCACCCTCTGGGGTCCAGACCCAACAGGACCCACCCTCCCTGGTGTCTAGACCCAACAGCACTCACCCTCCCTGGGGTCTAGACCCAACAGGACCCACCCTCCCTGGGGTCTAGACCCAGCAGGACTCAGCCACCGGTAATTGATACCATTCCTTATTCCGTTCCATGCATTACAATGAGCCCGAAATCCTCAGATTTCTACCTCCACCAGCCTCCCCTGGTACCCAGGGCACATGGTTCGGTTTGGCATCATGATTCTCCCCTGAATATCCTGCCTCTGTGTTAGTCACATGATCCTGACCACTGGATGCACCTGAGGAATGTACAGAGGGTCCACTGGATCCGTCTCAGGATGCCTCTCAAACTGATGCCTCTCAAACTGACCACCCACTGGCTGCCAATCACATGACATCATCATCTGCTGCCCAATCAGAGGGTATCTACTCACCACGGTGACGATGTGGCGTGTGGAGACAGGGGCGTTCTCCACCTGCACCTCGTGTTCCGGTCGGGCCAGGAGGCTGACGCTGCTGCTGCTGCTTCTGCCGTGGCCGTGGGAAGTCTGCCGGAACCGGGAGTCCAGCAGGCTGGCTAGCCTGGCTTGAGTCTGGGGCTGGGCCTGGGCCTGGGCCTGGGGCTGGGGCTGGGGTTGGGGTTGGGGCTGGGGCTGGGGCTGGGGCTGGGCCTGGGGCTGGGCCTGGGGTTGGGGTTGGGTGTAGAGGTGGTTGGACCCCCCCCTCAGCTCCCAGCGTGCCCCCCCCAGGTGCAGGGCCTTCTCCTGGCCGTCCGCGTCCACATAGCGGTAGACCAGGACTGGGCGTGGTCGCTCCAGACGCTCCAGCCTGCCACGCAGCACGGTCATGTGACGGTCATGGTCACCAGAGAAACCGCCTGGCAGAGAGGGAGGAGATAACACTGTTAGAGGAGAGAGGGAGGGGGGTGGAGAGGGAGGGAGGAAAGAGGGGGGAGAGAGCGAGCGGGTGGACAGGGAGGAGAGAGGTAGGGGGGAGGAGATTAGACACTGTTAGAGGAGAGAGGGAGGGGGGTGGAGAGGGAGGAGAGAGCTGAGATGAGAGGGGTGGACAGGGAGGAGAGAGGTAGGGGGGGAGGAGATCACACTGTTAGAGGAGAGAGGGAGGGGGGTGGAGAGGGAGGTGAGAGGGAGGGGGGTGGACAGGGAGGAGAGAGGTAGGGGGGGAGGAGATAACACTGTTAGAGGAGAGAGCGAGGGGGGTGGAGAAGGAGGTGTGAGGTGTGAGGGAGGGGGGTGGAGAGGGAGGAGAGGGAGGGGGGTGGAGAGGGAGGTGAGAGGGAGGAGAGAGGGAGGTGGGTGGAGAGGGAGGAGAGATGGAGGGGGAGAGACAACACTGTTAGAGGAGAGAGGGACTTACTTCCCCTCTGCCTGGCTGTGTGCCAAGGACCTCATAAAGCTAGGTGAAATGGACAGGCCAGAAATGTCATCAGTCGAGAGGAGAAGGGTCCACCTGCAGCCGCAGCATGAACGTGAAGTAGTTTGAAGGAAGTTGGCTCGATCATCCCAGAAGAGACCTTCAAACTACTTCACGTTCATGCTGCAGCTGCAGCTGGATATACACTATTATGGACAAAAGTATGTGGACACAATTATCGTCTGAGGCTGTTTTCATGGTTTGGGCTAGGCCCCTTAGTTCCAGTGAAGGGAAATCTTAATGCTACAGCATACAATGCGATTCTAGAGAATTGTATGCTTCCAACTTTGTGGTGAGTTTGGTCTGGGAGAACCTGACTGGCCTGCACACAGAGCTCTGACCTCAACCCCATCCAACACCTTTGGGAACGACGACTGCGAGCCAGTCCTTCTCGCCCAACATCAGTGCCTGACCTCATTAATGCTCTTGTGGCTGAATGGGAGCAAATCCCTGCAAACATATTCTAAAATCTAGTAGAAAGTCTTCCCAGAAGAGTGGAAGCTGTTATGGCAGCAAAGGTGGGACCAACTCCATATTAATGCCCATGGTTTTGGAATGACAAGTTCAACAAGTACATATGGGTGTGATGTTCGGGTGTCCCAATACTTTTGTCCATGGTGTCCATAGTGCACTTGGTCTAGACTCTAGGGTCTGTAAGGTGTTTGGAGACATCTACTATCAGAAAGCGAAACTTACAATCAAGGATCTTCTACACTCTTTGAGGAATCCTCAACTTTTGACTACATAATAATAACTTTAAAAATAACTTTGTATAGTATACATTTGTATAGCACTTTTCTTGCAAATGTTGCAGCTTAAAGTGCTTTAATCATTATATAATCATAATTTCATTATTTTGTCATTTAAAGGCAATATTAAAAAGATGCGTTTTTAGTCTTGACTTGAAAATATTTGCTGAGGTTGCATCCCTAATATAAACTGGCAGTGCATTCCATAATTTGGGTGCATAAAATGAGAATGCAGCCTCACCAAATCTCCTCTTTTGTACATAGGTAATAATAATAATAATAATAATAATAATAATAATAACTAGACAGGGACAATTCCTGTGGAAAATGTGAAGTGTGCTTGCCCCTCACAGCCAGTAGGGAGCAGGTCAGTGGAGAAATATTGCCTGTTTGTGCATAGGGGTCTTGAACAATTTGAGAGACATAAATTGTGTTATTGATTAGAGGGTATAACATGTGATATTTAAGTATGTATAGTAGCCAGTACATAGTACTGTAGTGTAGGTTAGGACCATAATGAATTCACGCAAAATGTGTTAAAACCAGCTTAAGCCTGGTTGTTATGGTTACACTGCATGATGTCGCCGTGACATCATCAGAGGGTGTCATGGTTGTTGTTACTTATAGATGTAAACATGATTGGCAACAAGTATGACAACACCGGTAATAGGAGTTGGCTTGGCGACCAGGAGTGAGTGGTATGATTGGTCAGAACTGCAGTGCGATACCACTGGGGTTGTCAATTCTAGAACACTGAAGAGGTTATGTGAGTAAGATATCTTTGTATTGTTTGGTTAGCAGGGAATTTGACTCGCTCTTTGAGTAATAGCTATGTATTTTATCTATCTGTATCGATATCTATATGTTTACTCTATCTATGGGATAGAATTTGATTAACTTTTCATTGTTTAATGTTTATGCACTATGTGTGTTATTGTGTCATATTATTATACTTATGTATATTATAATATATATATATATATATATATATATATATATATTATGCACACCTTCAGTAGCAACACACAGGATTGCTTACATGCAACTACTCTTCCTCTCCGTACCAGTTAAGATGGAGGAGTGTAGTAATGGAAGTCTGGACGACAAGGTGGGCCTGCTACAGCACACAGACAGCAGGATGAAGAGAGCACGGAAACTGCTGAGGAAAGTGCAGCTGAAGTTCCAGCGCTTTGTGAAACATATGAGGAGGCATGGAGAGAAAGAGGGGAGCTATAGGAGACTGGAGGAGGAGGAGGAGGAAGGAGAGGAGGAGGAGGAGGAGGAGGGAGGAGGAGAGAGAGATGGAAGGAAATATGAAGATGGAGGTATTTCCTTGAGTGTGGTGGGATGGCGAGACTGCAGCAGGGAGGAGAAAGAGGTCATGAAGGAGGTGTGGAGGGAGGTAGAGGAAAGACTGCGGGGAACCAGACAACACAGACTTCAGAAGAGAAGGAGTGATGAAAGAAGAGGAGATAAGGAAGGGAGGCAGGAGGGAGAGGAAAGGAGGGAAGAAAAGTCTCTTGAATTGTTCATGGAACAACACACTGAGAGAGAAGCAAAGGAAAGGAAAAAGAGAGAGACACAGAGAAGACAGAGAAGACTGCAAGAAGAGACACAGAGAAAGACTGGATCAGAGAAAATGAAAGATCTGGAAAGAAAGAGAGAGGAGGAGAAGAGAAAGGGAAGGACAGAGGGAAGAAAGAAAAAGGAGTGTGGGAGAAAGAAGGGATTGGAGGGACTGCAGAGAGATGACAGAATAAGAAAGAGAAAGATGGGGGGAGGGGGGAGGGAGGACAATAATCAGACAAAGGCAGAAGAAGGTGAAAATAAAACATTGGAGGAGAGGATAATGACAGAGGCGGAGCAAAAGCAAGAGAAGAGAGGGAGAAAGGTGGAAGGAGAGGAAGAGGAGAAAAACATAGCTGAGAAAGAGGATGAATGTGATGAAGAGTGGTTACAGAGTGACTGTAGTGAGAATGGAGAAACAACTGTCAACAGTGATAGTGCAAGTATCAAAAGAAACCAAAATGTTTCGAAAGGAAGTGAAAGGAAGACCAGAAGAGAGAGAAACAGGGTGATGAGGAAAAGAGAGAGGGTCTGCGGACTGACGAATGGACAGCTAATGTTGACTCTGTAGAAGACAACAGAAAACAAAAAGATATGAAAGAAAAATATGTGTGGGGAGGAAAGGAAAACTAGTATTGATCTTGAGAGTGAGAACATAATACAAACGAGGATAGAAAAAGGAAAAAAAGAAAGAAAGAACGAAAGAAGGAAAGAAAGAAAGAAGGAGAAAGAACGAAAAAAAGAAGGAATGAAGGAAAGAAAGAAGGAAAGAAAGAAAGAAAGAAGGAAAGAAAGAAAGAAAGAAAGAAAGAAAGAAGGGGAAAAAAAGAAAGAAAGAAAAAAAGAAGGAAAAAAAGAAAGAAAGAAAGAAGGAAAAAAATGAAAGAAAGAAAGAAGGAAAGAAGGAAAGAAAGAAGGAAAGAAAGAAAGGAAGAAAGAAAGATGCATAACCCATTACGAAGGTTTTGCTGAAAGAATAGCAAAGGAGGAGAGGAGAGAACCACATGAGAGAAGAAAAAAGAGGGAGGAAGTTGAAGTTGGGTTAGGGTAAGGTTTGGGGATAGGGTTGGGGGTTGGGGTAAGGTTTGGGGTTAGGATTGGGTTAATGTTTGGGGTTAAGGTTGGGGTAAGGTTTGGGGTTGGGGTAAGGTTTGGGGTTAGGGTTGGGGTAAGGTTTGGGGTTAGTGTTGTGGTAAGGTTTGGGGTTAGGGTTGGGGTTGTGGTAAGGTTTGGGGTTAAGGTTGGGGTAAGGTTTGGGGTTGGGGTAAGGTTTGAAGTTAGGGTTGAGGTAAGGTTTGGGGTTAGGGTTGTGGTAAGGTTTGGGGTTAGGGTTGGGGTAAGGTTTGGGGTTAAAACCTCTTTATATCCACGTAGTCTAGCAGGAAGGGCCCTCAGATTTTAAGATACCCCTACCCGAGGTAGAGCAAATGACAACAATGATTTTTCTTATCTTTAGGGTCTCCCATTAATGAAATTGATTGTTGTCAAATTTTATTTTTGGGGAAAATATGTTTTTTTGGTTGTTCTTTAGAGCTACCCCAATCCCTGAAAAAGAGCCAAATTAGACCAGGCCGAATATGGGGAAGGTGACAAAAAAGCCCATACGTTGAGAATGATCACTCTTTTCCTCTTCAGATTTGCTGAGGTATGAACCAGGTGGTTGTCCTACATCACCAAATAGTCAGACAACTATTTACCTAAATAAATACTGAATTATAGTCCTGTAAACTTAGCTTTAGTTTAGACGGAAATTGTACTTTTTGGTGACAGGAACATAGGACTCCATCACTTTTCTCTCATTTATCAGAAAAACAGAAATCCCTGAAAAATATATCATTACTGAATTGTCTAGGGTGCTATTGAACAATAACCAGTAGTTGTATGGAAATATCTCATACAGTTCTATTGCAAATTAGATTTCTTTAGACATAGGCCTACCTCTTCTCTGATACAGTCAAATTCTGAATGGGGGATAAGTGGCATAATAGCCTACAAGTTAAGAATGCTCACTCTGATGGTCATCATATTTGGAGAGGGAAATACCAGGTGGCTGAACTACATCACCAAATAGTCAGAATAAGAGTAACCCAATAAAATAAAGTTTATTAGTTCTAAATTGCAAGCCTCTAAAACATATGTGTAAATAGTACAGGTGTTATTAAAACTGGAACCTTAATTCAAAGTACAGTATAGAAATAATTTTGAAGCTTGACAGTGGAACACTCTCTGCCACTCTGGTTTGAGTGACAGCTGCATGTTTCAAAACTGTGTAGCCAACTGGGCAGCAGCAGCCATAACAATCTCCATCTCAGAGGGAGAGGGGCTGTGGATTGACAGTTCTGTTCAGATTATCACCAATCTAATGACAGATAACAGGTAACACATATGTCCAACTATGATATTAATATGTTGTTGAATATGTTGTTAGATTTGTGAGCTTTTAAACCATAGTGCAGGCATTCTGATCTAGGCAAAGGCTAGCAGAGGCTAGCTAACATAGGCTAGCTAACAGAGGCTAGCTAACAGAGGCTAGGATAAGTTAATTGTGTGTGTGTGCGTGTGTGTGTGTGTTTTCCATATTTACCAGAGTTCACTGTAACAATGGAGCCAACAAGGCCAACGCAGACAGCTAGCCAGCCATATTTACAGACACAGGATGAAAAGGTCTGCTTATTATGTGAAAAAGCTCTACAAGGACATCAAAATAATGTCAAGAATCCCAGCTTACAAGGACTCAGAACCATACTGAACGTTGCTCAAGGACGAGATAATGAAGTTCATAAGAGACTATCGCCCCACTCAGATGACATACTGTCCTTCAAGGTCAAGGTTTCATATCACAGGTCATGTCGGTCACATAACTATACGCCTACAACCAGTGATCAAGAACCACCCCAGGATCAGTGTCAAAGTAAAAGACTTAGACTGTCCAGAGACACTAGATTTGACATCCGTAGCCAGTGTTTCATTTGCAGCCAATGTTTCAATTGCAGCCAGAAAGTCACAAAGAGAGAAGGCCTGACCCCTATATGTACCGGTACAGGTGAAAGTACAAGGCCAAAGGTCCTCAATGCAGCCTCAGAGAGGTTTGATGAAATAATACATCACCGTATGCTGACCTATGAAGATCTTTTTGCCTATGATGCAAAGTATCACAGAAGTTGCCTAGGACACTATCTTTCAGAAAGGAACATTCTAGCAGCTAGAAACAAACATTTAACAGAAAAGAAGTTAAATGAACATGAAAGAGCTTTCATTGAGCTAACTGAAGAATTAACTAAGACAGTTTTTTCAAAGCATATGACTGTCACAACACTGAGTGCTGTAACTGAGAGCTATAAAGGAAAACTGAGTACAGCTACAGAACCAACAATGTATAAATCCTGGAAACTCAAAGAAAAGATGAACCAGCATTATGGGGATAAACTCATCTTCATTGAACGTCCTGGAAAATCTGATCTGATCTGTTCTGGTGCCATGACTGTTGGCCATGCAATGAGAGAAGCTTCTCTCCTCAGAGAAAACATAACAGAAGACAGGGAGACAATGCCTCCACAGAGAACAGAGACCCTCACTGACACTCAAATCCTCCACCAGGATGCAGGTATATTGAGGAAAACTATGGAAAAGGTTGAGCATGAGCCTCAATTCTACATAAGCAGTGACAAGCTTTCCCTTCTCCAGTGCAGTGAATATGTGCCAAACACTCTGTATGATTTTGTGAACTGGTGTGTCAATGCAGGTGCATTTAAAAATGTGCAGACCTGTGATGAGGACCCAGCTCTGAAGAATAACACAAGTGTTATAACCTTTTGCCATGATCTAATTGCACAGTGCTGCAGCAGACGTACACCTCTCACACTAGGACTTGGGATTATGATCCATCATGAGTTTGGCAGCAAGGCCCTTATCAACAAGCTACACATGATGGGTCATTGTGTGTCGTATGATGAAGTGCGTCAATGTCTCACATCAGTAGCAGCAGATCAATTACAGAGAAGCAAAGGTGTTTACATTCCAAATGGACTGACAAGAACCACAGAACATGGGATAATTGATGCAGCCATTGACAACTTTGACCAGAATGAAGAGACGCTGGATGGCAAAAATACAACACATTCCATGGCAATTGTTGTATACAGAAGAGGTGATGTTGCCACAGCACACAACCCCATCCTGAGAATCCCAGAGAGATCTCTCCATGCCCTGGACAGCTGTGATTTGGATAATGAAGAGGTTCAGAGGTAAATATTATAGACCAACTATCTGCCAGACACATGCAATACTTGATTGAAATGGCTCTGATATACTGTATGTTAATGCAATATAATCCAATATTAAAATGTAAAATGTGCACTGGAGGCTTCAAGTTTCACATTACACTTGTGTAAGTCAGACTAGCATTTGTCCAATATTCAAGTTACACATTATTTGTGAGGTCACACATCATAATCTAAGGAATCTGGAGTGTTGTTGTTTGTAAGGGCATTTTGTTAAAGATTGAATTATATGACAAAAGATGCCTAATGACTTGTTCTTGAATTTCAGATACATCAAGCCAGGTAGGCGATCTGAACCACCAGCAGTTCTACCACAGGTCCTCAAATCAGACAGCACAAAAGCTCAGGCAGCAGAAGGCCAAGACTTACTTTGGAAGGTGAGCCGTATCATGAAAGAAGAAGAACAGAGAATCCCAGGATGGTCTGCATTCAATGCCTATGTATCCACGTCAGACATCCCATTAACAACAGTACAATATATGCCCTTCATAAGAGCTTCACCATCAGACCTATCTACAATCTATACAGCTCTTTTGCAGCTCACACAGCTTGCTCAAGAACTGGGACAGAGGCATATACTTGTAACTGCTGACCTTGCCATCTACAGCAAAGCACAGCAAATTCTGTGGAGCAAACCTGAAGCTTTGGATGGCAAGATCACCATGAGAATTGGAGGAATGCACGTCACCATGGCCTTTCTGGCAAGCATTGGGAAGGTGTATGCAGACGGGGGCCTCTTTGACATGATAACCGAGTCTGGAGTCTATGCTGACGCAACAGCTCGGCAGATGCTTCAGGGGAAACAACTGACAAGAGGTGTGAGGAGCATCAAGGTTGTTTCAGAGGCTCTGTTCAGGCTCTTCTGGATGGTACTGGTCTCCTGGCTGAACAAAAAAGGCCAAAGTCCATTGTCTGCTGAACAAGAACACCTCCTGCGAGATGTGCAGCATGCCTTTCATGGCAACGACCAGGTCTCTGCCAGACAGTTCTTAAGTGAAGTGGAGACAGACCTTCCTGAACTGAGGAGAAGAATACACAACAGTTTTCAGAGAGGGGAGTTCAACAAGCAGCAACTTTTAAGTACTGGCTGAATTTCCTCAAAGGGGCTGATCTCTTACTCAGAATGCTACGATCAGAGCGTGAAGCTAACTTTGACCTTCATCTCAACTGCATGTCTGAAGCAATACCATGGTTCCGGGCTGCTGGCAGGATGAAATGCAATGTGTGGTCATGGTATTTGACAGGTATGACGGCCCACAGTCAATCAAAGACCTGGAGAGGCAAAGGAGAGGTGCAAGTGATGGAAGGCCTACACATGTTATCACTGGCAACACAAATGTCCCAAACTACAGGAAGTACTTGAGGAGTAGTGGAAACAAGACTGCACTGTGCATGTTTGTGAGCAACTACATTGTCACTGCAGCCCCGCAGAGACTACACTCAGATGACTCCATCATCTTGGCAGGTGGATTTGACAAAGGGGAGGAGGTGAAGAGCATCTGCACAGCAGGAGTCAGCAGTTTGGCATCACTGTACAGTGATCAGGAGGAGGCAGACACAAGGATGGTGCTCCATGCCATACATCTTGCAGAGTCATATTCCTGCATCATTGTGAGGTCTGACGACACAGATGTGGAAGTACTGCTCATATACTATGCAAGCAAAGAAATGTTTGGTTCATCTCTGGTGTACATGCATACAGGCCATGGAATGAGAGAGAGATATGTCCAAATCAACACCATATCTGAGAAGATTGGAAAAGACATGTCTAACTGTCTACCAGCATGTCATGCACTCACTGGCTGTGACACAACAAGTAGTTTGTACAGAATAGGAAAGACAACAGCATTCAACAAACTCAAGACCCATCTCAGCGAGCTCAAAGATCTGGCCCATTTTGGACTCTCTGCCAGCTTGGAAGAGTCTTTGCCAGTCGCAAGAGAATTTGCGCTACTCCTATATGGAAAAAATAAAATGGAAAATGGATTGATGTGCACAAACCTGGATGAACTGAGGTTCATAATTGCATCAACATCTGATACAGCCTCTGCAAATCTGCCGCCAACAGAGGATGCATTTCAGCAGCATGTGCAGAGAGCAATGTTCCAGACAGCGGTATGGTGTCACAGCCACATGCCCAAACCCCTGTTATGGAGTCCTATTGGCAAGGGGTGGATTATCAGAGATGGGGCCATTCAACCTGTCCTTTTTACAAAACCCCCAGCACCTACAGAAGTGAGAGACATCACTCACTTATATTGCAAAGATGCAAAGTGTGGAGAGAGTGGAAAGTGCCAGTGCCTCTCTGTTGGCCTTCCCTGTACAGAGTTCTGCACCTGCTGTGCAGAATGTCAAAATGTGTCCCCTAATGTTTGAGGACTGTATTTAATTGTACTTTGAATTAAGGTTCCAGTTTTAATAAAACCTGTACTATTTACACCTATGTTTTAGAGGCTTGTAATTTAGAACTAATAAACTTTATTTTATTGGGTTACTCTTATTCTGACTATTTGGTGATGTAGTTCAGCCACCTGGTATTTCCCTCTCCAAATATGATGACCATCAGAGTGAGCATTCTTAACTTATAGGCTATTATGCCACTTATCCCCCATTCGGAATTTGACTGTATCAGAGAAGAGGTAGGCCTATGTCTAAAGAAATCTCATTTGCAATAGAACTGAATGAGATATTTCCATACAACTACTGGTTATTGTTCAATAGCACCCTAGACAATTCAGTAATGATATATTTTTCAGGGATTTCTGTTTTTCTGATAAATGAGAGAAAAGTGATGGAGTTCTATGTTCCTGTCACCAAAAAGTACAATTTCCGTCTAAACTAAAGATAAGTTTACAGGACTATAATTCAGTATTTATTTAGGTAAATAGTTGTCTGACTATTTGGTGATGTAGGACAACCACCTGGTTCATACCTCAGCAAATCTGAAGAGGAAAGGAGTGATCATTCTCAAGTTATGGGCTTTTTTGTCACCTTCCCCATATTCGGCCTGGTCTAATTTGGCTCTTTTTCAGGGATTGGGGTAGCTCTAAAGAACAACCAAAAAAACATATTTTCCCCAAAAATAAAATTTGACAACAATCAATTTCATTAATGGGAGACCCTAAAGATAAGAAAAATCATTGTTGTCATTTGCTCTACCTCGGGTAGGGGTATCTCGAAAACTAAAGCCTTTTTTGAGGACTTGCTGCTAGACTAACGGGCCCTCATGGGGATCCGAAGTGATATAAAGAGTTTACCTCGATCAATTCTCTTCATCGATATCACATTTTTTTCACAACTTTGCATGCTATACGATGCCACCATTTTTTTCCAGAGACGGTAAACACGGCCTAAGTCACATCCAGTTTTCTCCAACTGGAGAATGTGTCATGTCCGGTTTCAACGCCAAATTTCCTCTCAACTCAAAAAAATCCAAAAAAATAAATAAATAAATAAAAGAAATCTGATACATGAGAAAGGTCAAAGGTCAAAGATGGTGCCAACATATCTCCAAATGGCCTAAACATATAGGTGTCCGCCTAAACATACCTGTACTAAAACGGGTACAAAGTTGCATTTGCTCACATTACTAGCATCAACTTTGGCACAAGTACTAATAAGACCCTGGAGTACTGATTCCTAGATGATTTGGGCTTGGTTATCAGGTTTCCAAGGTGATATTCACTGTAAAAGCTGGGGGTTTTTTAGGCGGAGACTGAATTTGAGATGTTTTATAATGTTCTAGCTCTATTTACTCTGACACAGTAACATAGATTTTGATTCTGACACTTCTACAGCCACCCCACAGGTGTTAGCTTTCATTTGATAACAAGATCATTATGAAGGCCCTTGTGATTGTGGAGATATTCTATATTCACTGTGGGCATGTCATTTCGAGCAGAAAACCAGAAAAATGAGGTGGATAAGAAGAGGTTTTAAGGTTGGGGTAAAGTTTGGGGTTAGGGTTGGGGTAAGGTTTGGGGTTAGGGTTGGGGTAAGGTTTAGGGTAAGGGTTGGGGTTAGGGTTGGTTGTGCCAAGGATCCCATGTAGCATCTACTGTAATACTTTACCTAGCAGAGGACTATGGTGGTTGATAGCACACTGGACTCCAACTCCAACTTATATCTGACTACAATCTTTGTATACTCTTCTATACTTCATTTATTTATGCATACAAAAAAATAAACAATGTTCTTTACATTGTATGTACGTGTGTCAGTTGCTTTTGTGGGTCGGGCAAGGACAAATGCTGATGGGTACAGTTGATATGCACCTTAGACATGCACGCACGCACGCACGCACGCACACACACACCCGCACGCATACACACACATACACGCACGCACACACGCATACATGCAGCATTCATAGCATGCCTATTAAACATGCTCTCACCTGATTCAGCAGTCTGTAGCCAGAGAGGTGGGTAGTACAGTGCTGTCAGGACTACAGAGTCACTACCTATCTTCCACCATAGATTGAAGACCCATCTCTTCAGGCTACATCTTATTATCTTTTTAATAATAATAATAAAATATAATATAATATAATATAGGTAGATGTTGTATAGATAGATGTTGTATAGATATATGGTATATAGATAGATGTTGTATAGATAGATGTTGTATAGAGATAGATGTTCTATAGATATATGGTATATAGATAGATGTTCTATAGATAGGCTAGATAGATGTTCTATAGATATATGGTATATCGATAGATGTTCTATAGATAGATAGATTTTCTATAGATATATGGTATATAGATAGATGTTCTATAGATAGATGTTCTATAGATATATGTTCTATAGATAGATGTTCTATAGTAGTGCAGCAGATTAAATCAATATTTCATAAGAATCGTTCACTTGGTGATACAAGCACCAAATTGGGCACAAATGATGTCCAGGATGTACTTTCTAAGAAAAGTACGGTTTCCAGCTGAAAATCCAAGATGGCTGCCACTTTTCAAGATGGCCGCTTCATCAGATGCAAAATAACGTTTTTTGGAGTAGAACTTGAATGAACAGAAATGGGTTAATGGTCCAAACATCAACATGAATGTATCCTTACTGGAACTCAATTGTGTCAATTAAATTCCAATATGGCCGCCAGTTTTCAAGATGGTGGCTATTACGTAACTCAAAATAAGTGTTTTTGGAAGCTGTCTGATCACAGATATTGCATTAAATTGAAGGGCAGCATTCATCACCATTAATTGAGATGATGTGGTCAACCATCTGTCGACATCACTGCTGTGAAACTCACCATGGGGTTCAGTCCACCATGCAGAGAAGAAGCGAGGTCTTGAATTTGAAGTGGGCATTACCTCACTCTTGCCCCTTCTTCGTGATGAGGCACATTCTGTTGCCACAGTGAGGCATTCCATGAACAAAGTCAGGGATGCTATTGCACACCTCAACCCAAACCAGGTTCCCGTGATAACTGCAGACCAGCCTATTTATGCTCTTGCCAAACAAGTCCAGTGGCACTGGCCTGACCTGTAGCCTATGGCGAGGACAAATTTGTTGTAATGTTTGGCGGACTCCACATAGAGATGGCTGCATTCAGATCACTGGGGACCCTGCTTCAGAGTAGTGGGTGGACAGGTGCTCTTGTGGAGGCTGGGGTAGCTTCTTCTGGAAAAGCTGACTCCTTTCTTTCTGCCTCAAGTGTCACAAGAACACGCCTAATGCACCAAGTTACAGCATGCTGTCTCTACATGCTCCGAAAGGAAGCATATGAGTACCATTGTGCAGAGGAGAATGAAGGAGCCCTGAATTTCAGTGACTGGTGTGAGAAACGCAGGGAGGAGAGCCCCCAGTTTCAATTCTGGGAGCTTGTGTTGTCAATGGAATTGGTGGTTTTCTCTTTGGTCAGATCTTTCAGAGAAGCTAACTTCAACTTGTATTGTCAAGCACTGTCTGCTCTAATTCCATTCTTCTTTGCAAACAACAATGTGAACTATGATCGATGGCTCCCCATCCACCTCAGAGACATGGCGTCTTTGGAGCAAACTCATCCTCAGGTTTTCCATGAATTTCAGCTTGGAAAGTTTGTGGTCCACAAGACTCACAGGGAGTTCTCAGGCTTACCCATTGACCAAGCTCACGAGCAGGCCAATGCAGTTGTTAAAGGTGATGGTGGTGCCATTGGCCTTACAGAGGATCCATCTGCACTGAGGCGGTGGATGGTGTCTGGACCAGAAGTTAGCCAGTTAGTCAACCAGTATGAGTTGGCATCTCAAGTCAAAGAAGCAAACAAAGATGTCAGGCATCATGAGCAGACCAGTCAGTCTCAGAAGTCCTTCACTGACAAGGTCCAAAAGTTGTTTGATGTGATGAAGGATCTGGGCAATCCTTTCCAGGAAGAGTCCAAAGATCTGCTCACATTGGACACAAAAACCATCGCACATCCCAGTGCTGCTGAGCTTGTAAGAACTCACTTTGAGAAAGGTCAAGCTGCCTTCAGAGACTTTTTCAATGGTCTGGGGGATGAGGGTTCCTTCTATAAGCCCATTAAAAAGAACAAAGCCGACTTCTTTCGCCAAGAGGCAGCTGCAGCTTCCAGTGACATGAAGAAGCAGGTACTCAAAGATGACTGTCGTCTGTTCTCGCAGCTTTTTATATCGTGCCAATCACGAGAGTGTGACTTGCTTGAGTTCTTTAAGCATGAGAATCAACCTTTCCCTGCTGCACTGAGTGACACAGGGAAACTCCACTCTGGCCAGAAGTCTCAGCTTTCAAAAATTCTGGAAGCTACCATTTCTCCTCCTGACAAACAACCAGAATGTGATGCCATTATCATTGATGGTTCCTCTCTTGTGCATTCATTGTCTCCTACGACATCAAAGACCTTTGAGGAATATGCTGTCCAGGATGTAGTTCCAAAAATCCAGACCTACTCATCAAAGTATGAGCGAACAGATATCATTTTTGATGTCTACTGGACTTCAAGCCTGAAGGCTGAAACTAGGTCAAACAGAGGTATGGGAGGTCGACGAAGAGTGACAGACAAAAACAAACTGCCACCCAACTGGAAAAGCTTCCTGCGAGACAGCAACAACAAGACTGAGCTCTTCATGTTCCTAGCCGACAAGATAGTGACCCTGTGTCCCAACAATGTCATAGTTGTGACCAAAGGGGAGCAGGCTCTATCAAACAAGCCCATCAGCCTTGAAGGCTTAAGTCCATGTAACCATGAGGAAGCTGACTCCAGAATCTTCATACATACTCTTCATGCAGCCAAGCAACAGATGAAGTCTGTGTTGATCAAGGCATGCGACACAGATATTCTTGTTGTTGCAGTCAATGTTTTTGCGACTCTTCAGGATGCAGGCTTAGTAAGGCTTTGGGTAGAATTTGGCCAAGGTCAGTCCATTAAGTGGTTGCCTATCCATGACATGGTGCTTTCTCTTGGCCCAGAGAAATCCAGTGGCATGCTGTTCTTTCACGCCTTCACTGGCTGTGATGTTATGTCAGCTTTTCGTGGCAAAGGCAAAAAAACGGCATGGCAAGCATGGGAGGTTTGCCCTGAAGTGAGCCCTGTCTTCAAAAAGCTCAGTCAGTACCCACCTATCATAGAAGATTCAGACCTCAACATCCTTGAGAAGTTTGTCATCACCATTTATGACAAGCAGAGCACTACAGGCAAGGTTGATGAGGCAAGACTAGAATTATTTGCGCGGAAGCAAAGGTCTTATGATGCCATTCCACCGACAAGCGCATCCCTCGTTCAGCATGTGAAACGGTCTGCCTTCCAAGCTGCCTGCATATGGGGCCAGGCAACAGTGTGCAAAATGCAAATTGAAAGCCCTGCCAACTGGGGCTGGAAAAAAGATGGTGAGGTCTGGCAAGTGGTCTGGACAACCCTTCCACTGATTGTTCAGACGTGTGAGCAGTTGACGAAATGCGGCTGCAAGACTGAATGCAGAGGACGATGCAAATGTTATCGATTCGGCCTGAAGTGTACCCAGTTGTGTGCCTGTGAATGTGAGGACTAAAAGAAGAAACAGCCATGATTGCCAGCCATGTTTTGCTCAGAATTGTACAATGCAGCCTATGCTTGGACATGTTTTCTGTGTTTCCGCTAACTACAGTATAAATAAAAAAATAAAATTAAAAATAAATTAAAAATAATAATAATACAAAATACAAAAAAAAAGACAAAGACAGCCTCTACGTGGCCTTACCTACAAGTAGCTTACAGGTCCAATAGCCAAAAGTGAAACTAATGTCTTTAATGCATCTTTTAGGAAATTGCTCAATCATTCTGGTTATTTTGTGTCCTTTTTGAAATGATAAAATAAAATAAATTTGTAGCACTGCTTAAATGCAATATGTGTATTTTGCGTATCGGAAACAACACCAAGAGAGTGTTTTTAGTTTAATTCCCATTTTATCACCATAATATTCAATAATTTTGATATTCTAAATGCAGAATTGGATTTCTCACACTCAAAAACATATATTTCAATGTATAGGCCATCAAAATAGGATTATTCAGTCAAAAACGCTGTTTGAATCCATTTTCGAATGGCGGCCATCTTGAAAAATGGTGGCCATTTTGTTTTTTCAAGTGGAAACCGTACTTTTCTGAGAGAGTAGGTTCCAAAGCACTTGTGTGCCAAATTTGGTGCTTGTATCACCAAGCGAACGATTATTTCATTAATCTGCTGCACTAAGATAGATGTTCTATTGATAGATAGCCTAGATCAGGGGTCGGCAATTAGGTTTGGCCTCGGGCCCCAAAAATTTTGAGCCACTAGATGGCGGGCCCAAACTTTTTTTTTTTTTTTTTTTTTTTTTCCCCTAACACCAGGGGAGCCACCCCTCCTAAATTTCGTTGTTTGGTACCTGTACTGTAGCAATGACAATAAAGACCATTCATTCATTCCATTAATTCATTCATAAGTAATTGATTGTTTAAAAATGTGACACATTCTAATGCTTTGACTTTTCTTTCGAAAAATGTACACATCGCTAGTCAACTAACACAGCTTGTTTTGTGAGCCTGCTAACAATGTAAAGTAGTGTTGTAGTTAACTAGGTAACAATGTAAAGTAGTGTTGTAGTTAACTAGGTAACAATGTAAAGTAGTGTTGTAGTTAACTAGGTAACAATGTAAAGTAGTGTTGTAGTTAACTAGGTAACAATGTAAAGTAGTGTTGTAGTTAACTAGGTAACAATGTAAAGTAGTGTTGTAGTTAACTAGGTAACAATGTAAAGTAGTGTTCTAGTTAACTAGGTAACAATGTAAAGTAGTGTTCTAGTTAACTAGGTAACAATGTAAAGTAGTGTTGTAGTTAACTAGGTAACAATGTAAAGTAGTGTTGTAGTTAACTAGGTAACAATGTAAAGTAGTGTTGTAGTTAACTAGGTAACAATGTAAAGTAGTGTTGTAGTTAACTAGGTAACAATGTAAAGTAGTGTTGTAGTTAACTAGGTAACAATGTAAAGTAGTGTTCTAGTTAACTAGGTAACAATGTAAAGTAGTGTTCTAGTTAACTAGGTAACAATGTAAAGTAGTGTTGTAGTTAACTAGGTAACAATGTAAAGTAGTGTTGTAGTTAACTAGGTAACAATGTAAAGTAGTGTTGTAGTTAACTAGGTAACAATGTAAAGTAGTGTTGTAGTTAACTAGGTAACAATGTAAAGTAGTGTTGTAGTTAACTAGGTAGCTGTCCAATCCATTACGTTGCAGTATTTTGGCTTGACTAGCAAGTTTGTGTTGTGATTCTCAACAACGTTGAAACGTAGTTTCACCCTTTTCCATAGTTTTGAATAATAAATGTGTGGACTGACGATGTAGCGCAGCCTAGCTTATTCTAATAATTATTTAACATACTTTCATTCTGAATGATTCCCCCCTCCTCCCAGACAAGGTCACATTATTATTGGATTGGTTGTTTGCCTGCCGGGTGAAGTTAGCTAAACATTTAACCTGCTAACTAGCAAGAGAAACATCATGTCACTCTCCAAAGGTGTAAAGAGGAAAGTTGACGGTGAAAACAGGGCATTTAAAGAGGAATGGACAGCGAACTATAATGTTCATCCTACCTGGTTTCATCAACGCAAAGCCGTTGTGAGACTCACATCTTCCGTGCTCACAATGTTCCCTTTCTATACATGCGAGTCGTCCTTTTCCTCAATGAATGTGATAAAGACACACGAGAGGAATCGATTGATGCAAAAAAAAACTTGAGAACTGCCTGCGGATTAAAGTGACGTCCATATAACCAGATATCAAGCAAATACTGACCGATGGGAGATGCCACTTTTCACATTAAGTGAGTACCAAGCCTGTCGTTATTGTATTTAATAACCTAATTGTATTTTGTATATTTTGAATGAATGGCTCATTGTAATTATTATCCCTAATAGCGTGTTTGCTCTGTCGTTTCAGGAGCATAGGCCTATGCACCACCACCCCTCGCATAAGCGGATTACTTTTCTTTCTTTTCTTTTTTTCACCGATTTTGTTGTCAATGTTTTTCAGAATATTAAACTGAATTTGCTTTGTTACTGTTCATATGTGTGTTGCAGTCACATATACGTAAACATTACGTTTGAATTATTTACTGAGCTGGTGTTATTTTTTTCAAACCACACACGGCTATTTCAGCACTACACGTTGTCCACCTACTTATGATTCACTATGAGGGGTTCAGCGTCAGTGCGCTTCGGTGCACCCCGCTGCCTGATTGTCTGTCCCTGTGTCATTCACTCTCAACATGGATAAAAGTACAATAAGCATTATTCAGGTGGAGGTAGATTCTCTATTCGGACATTATAGGCGCTATATGTGGGACTGTCGGTCGGATATTGTAAAAAAAAAAAAATGCCGACCCCTGGCCTAGATGTTCTATATGGTATATACAGGGCTTAAAGTGGGAAAAAATCCTGTGCCTGAAACTTTCTTTAAAAGAACAAACTGATTAAATCACTTAAGGCCAAACTGATTGCATCACTTATTAAGCCACTATCACTATAACAATAGATCAATAGATCTACATCAAGTAGAATACTGATGACTAGTGACCATTCAAGACCATTGGACTCCAGGATATCTTTGAGCTCCTGCATGAGGGCTGACGAGTTGGCGATGTTTACTTTCCTGCTGGCTAGGTGTTGTGTTGTTACTTTGGCCAGATCCTAATCAAAAAATCGAACAAGGACATTGAGGATTTTGTCCATGTTAAGATTAGTAGCTTCGTCGATATTCATTGAAAACGTTGCTTTTTTAAGCTTTTCACACAGCCGTTTTTTAAATTCCGGGACAAAGGCCATGTGTGTTTAAATAGCTGGCGTGCTGATTGGAAACGGACAGCTTTGTCAGTGCATTTTTGTCTTCTGATAGCTTCTTGCACAAATCGACGAGTGGCTGAGCCATTGTGAAAGACAGATCATGTTCAGCTATAAATGCGCACACTCTGATCTTTTGCTCGCAAACACGGTCGGTCATTGAAGATGAAGTGGTAGGCTACCTGTAGCCGTCGCTCCCGGCAAGGTTGTTGTATGAGCAAGCGCTCGAACCGAAGCTTGGTGACCGGGATCTGAGGCATGTCGAGCAATAACCTTCTTCCCACTACTATCCTATATACTATACTGCCGTAAACGAGTTTCTTTGAGCACGGCGTACAGAAACAAGCATCCGGCTCCCTCAGTTTGAGGCACCACGTCCCATAAGGCTTCCCGTCACTACTCTCCTCTATCCATGCCCAGCGCCATTTATTCCTTACTCCTCGTTCTAGTATAGCTGTGACTTCGTCAGGTTTAAGAAACTTGGCTTCCATTTTAATAGACTCTTACTAAAGTTAGCGAGATAGCGGGCTGCTAAAAGCGAACGTCTCTATAAGGTAACATTACACTCATTCAAACTTCTTAAGGCCCGCCCCACTACTCTGCCTCCGTCGTTGGTTGGCTTGAGCAATGTGATACCATTGGTAGGCAGAACTGTCTCTTTGCTGAAGATGACTCTTTAAATTACGATGTAAACAAATAGCATGTGATTTTTTAATTTATTTATTGCTCAAAATTCCCCCGCGCCGGAAATCCGGCACCGTGCCGGAGAACTTTAAGCCCTGTATATAGATAGATGTTCTATTATTCATCGTTTCTCAACGGGGGCGGTACCGCCCCCCAGGGGGCGTTCAGACAACATCGGGGGGCGCTGGAACAGATATTTTTAAAAGGGGGGCGTTGAGGTGTTCTTGGGGGGCGTTCGCGCATTAAGTATTTTTCTCATGAAAAACAGCTGTCAGCAGTGTTATTACGGGTACGTTCGTAAATGCACGAACGGTCATTTCGCTCGGACAAACCGTCTTTTCAGTCAGAGCACCCATCTCTGAGCGCTCCCAGAGCGCAGTGTTCTGAACTTGGCCGGGCTCTGTGACGCAGACACACGTAGCGCAGCGCCCACATTTTTTTTAAAGTGAGAGTGTCAACAAGAAGATGAAGCTAAAAACTCAGCTAGCAAAGGCAGAGTTTTTGATAGTTTCCAATGTGTCGGGGTAAGCTGCATTGTAGAAGAATCTTGACAGTTCATGTACAGTGCAGAAATTGCAATACTATGCTAGTCTACGATAGAAAGAACCCCGGTTCATCCCATCTGTAATGTCATGTTTCAACCCTTGCCATCCTTTTCTTGCATAGCACCCGCAAATGAACACGGATAGGAGTGGAATAGGCTATATAACTGTAAATAGTTGATTGTCTTTGGATTTAGCCAGTTGGCGAAGATTTATGAGGAATAGGCTATTTAATTTGTGTTGCTCATATAACAGCGATAAGGTGTTGTTTAATTTACGGTCTTGTTTAATTTCTATGAGTGTTTTCCTTGTAGGCTATGCTTGAGTGACATGTGTTTCAGTTTGTAGGCTCATTGTAATTGTTGGCTATAAGCGAGAGAGAATATTTCTTATGTTAGTTTTGATACTGAGTCCATGTCCCCGCCGGTGACGTAAGCCTGTCGTGCCAAATACTCCCTCCCCGCGTATACACACTACCCTCTGCGCTTATGCGTTCGCTTCCTTTCAATATAGCTTATTTAATTTAGTTAAAATGAGTGCTAATACCATACCACCATACCAGAACATCACAGCAGGAACAACCTATCTCAAAAAAGCGATCGTATTGTAATAAACCAGTCCGGAAAGTTCTCTGTCGCTTACCAATAATCTAACCTGGAGAAATCAGCTACGAATGTCCCTTCCCCTCGCAGGTTCATTACAGTATATTACATAAATGTATTACTGTTAAGTGTTGTTGTGGATGTTATCCCTAGTGCCATTCTGAGGTTAGCATTGCGATGTGTTCGTCTTAACGTTTACAAACTAAAATATACGATCGCTTTTTAGTGATATGTTGCTCCTCATGTGATGCCCTGGAAACAAACACATAAGCACTCCGAACAGCTGTCAACGTCTTTTGTTGCTATAGGAAACCACTACTGTCTGCTTGCGATTGATCAGCTGTCAGCAGTGTTATTGTAGGTACGTTAGTAAATGCACGAACGGTCAGTTCGCTCAGGCAAACCGTCTTTTCAGTCAGAGCACCCATCTCTGAGCGGTCCCAGAGCGCAGTGCTCTGAACTTTGGAACTTTGTTAACAAAGTCCAATCAAAAATTAATAAATATTAGCATCATAAAACAGTCTGTTTGTATTCTCTGAAGTTGTCTGAGTTTGTTTAACACTCATAAACAGCATTTTTATTCACATTCACATGGCTTTTCTGCTCTCTGGTAAACTAATGATAATGATATTCCAACTGCCCAGTTAAATCAAATCTATTATTTGGCATTCAGTGACATGCTTTTTAAATGATATTATAAAACAGAATATTAGTCAACATGAATATTCAGGGAAGAAAAAAAGCCAACTTTTTTTGATGGGGGGCGGTAAGAGACCTGGATAATGGACAGGGGGGCGCTGGCCCAAAAAAGGTTGAGAACCACTGTATTATATTGACGGTCAGAGAACCATAGAACAGCATTAAAGGTTCTAGCAGGTCAAGACAGAACAGAACCTAGGTTCTACAGCCCAGCGAAGGCAGATGTTCTGTACAACAAGATTACATCACATACGACTGTGATAATCCTCAGAGGGGACATTTGATTGCACCAGCCAACATTCAGTATACACAACCCCAATACACACACACACACACACACACACACACACACACACATAGAACGCAACAAAGGATACGCACACATGCTCAAAAGCATCTCCATGGATACAGACAACCTTCTAAGTGTTCCGTAGGCTCAGAGCCGAAGGGAAGAAGGATGGTCTGGATGTTCCTGACCTTGTTGGAGTCATGGAGGTGGCCAACATTAACACATTCTACTGTTAAACCTCCTCTGTGCCTCTCGCCTGCAGCCTCCGTACACACACGCACGCACACACACACGCACGCACGCACGCACGCACGCACACACACACACACACACACACACACACACACACACACACACACACACACACACACACACACAAGCATGCATGCACACACACACACAAGCATGCACAGGCACACGCACACACACACACACACACACACACACACACACACACACCTAGACCTATTGCACACTGAATATTGATTTTAATAGATTATCTTCTCAGATGAACAGACCCATAGCATTGTCATGTAACAGCCTGTAAGCTACCCAGGTGACTCTCCCACGGTCCTCCCTCCACCAAGCGGAGGGCAACGACAGCACTTTCTCCCCAACGACAGCAATGTTTTTCGGGGATGGTTGCTGAATACAATGTTACTGGAGGGCTGGGTGGTTGACTGACTACATCACACACACACACACACACACACACACACACACACACACACACAATAATTTACAACCACAACACTGAGGAATTA
>NC_137678.1:33930328-33947828 GCF_963989245.1 Nansenia antarctica | reverse complement strand
TGTGCTGTGGTAACGTAAGGCATGTCTCTTATCGAAACAGCAGTGACATGAGTCTATTTATAACTGCAGTAAGTGGCAGGAATTCACAGCCCGGTGACCCTGCCATCTGAGGGCAACGCTGATTTTCCACAACGAGACACACTGAGACATTCGAGGAACTATTCTTTACTCTCTCTGTTTCTCACAAAATGTTTTCTCTCTCTCTCACTCTCCTCGCTCTCTCTCTATCATGCCCGGGGCGGCAGTGACTCAGGAGGTAGAGCCTGCGTCTAATGATCGCAAGGTCGGCAGTTCGGCGGCTCGAACCTCGGCTGGCCACATGTCGAGGTGTCCTTGAGCAAGGCACGGAACCCCTGTCTATGGCCGACTCCTTGCGTAGAGCATAAAATACCAAAGACCAACAATAGACTGACAAGTTGATTTCATGGCAATAAAACTATTATTATTATCATGGGAGCGTTTTCTTTGTTTTGCTTACGTTGGTGTTTGTGTGTGTATGTGTGTATGTGTGTGTGTGTGTGTGTGGGGGGGGGGCAGGGGGCAGATGGGGGGCGGTGACATTTGAATGGATTTCACTGTGGTGTATCGGAACATACCACTTCAACCACAGGGAATGACTCGTGTGATGGTCCTCCGTCACCAGTTTTAATGAGACTATGAAATCTGCGGAATGACAGCTAGAATGTACTGTAGGGCTTAGTATTTTTGCTTTCCTAAGATGACATACTGTCTGCAGGCTTGCTTAGATGGATACATGTTAGTTATTTCCCCCTGTTTCTAGTCTTGTGGTGATAGAGTGTTAGAGCAGATTGTGCAGATTGGTGATAGAGTGCTGACCAGGTTCCCCAGTGGTATGTGAGTCTGGGAACTCTCACTGGTGTCAGCATTTTGTTTTTGCCTGTTCTCTAACCTGCTGGTTGGGTCAGGAGTTTGACCCAACTACGAAAACATATGGGCTGAATGGAGGGCACACTCACACACACACACAGACACACAGACACACAGACACACACTCACCCGTCGGAGGGAGCGTATGCTGCTGTTGCGAATCGAGTCCATGAGCTGGTCGTGTGACGAGCGCAGCGGTGTGGACGGCCTGCTCGCCTCCTCTCCTCTCTTGTCTGCCACGGGTCTCAGAGCGTTCTTCAGCTCCTTCAAGATGCTGTTCGTCTCCTTCTCTTTCCCTCCTCCTCCTCCCTTCTTCCCTTTCTTGCCTTTCTTGCCGTGCTGCTTCTTGCTGCCCTCCTCATGCAACCTGATCACCTCTGCGATCTTTCTGGTGGGTTTATTCTTCTTCGGTGGGGGCTGGGAGGAGGGAGGGAGAGGGGGAGGAGGAGGAGGAGGAGGTGGGGGAGGGGGAGGCAGTGGGGGTGTGTGCTTCTTGGTGGTGTCGTTGCGGGGGAGTTTGGGCGAGGACCAGGGAGAGGCCCGGGGTGAGTTGTAGGGTGAGGTGGCCTTCTGCAGAGCGGTGGTGCGTGGGTTAACAGGGACCTCTAGCGCCCCCTGCTGCTGCCTCTGTTCCTGCAGCCGTCTCTGCCTCTGGAAGTCCAGGTTCCGTGTCAGGATGCCTGTCATGCTCATCCTGGGGCCCGGCAGATGGAACTGGTAACCCAGCTTGATCAGGGTGTGGTTCTCCCTCAGTACCTTCACCATATCCATCTCCACCTGGGGAAGGGAGGGAGGGAGGGAGGGAGGGAGGGAGGGAGAGAGAAAGGGTGTGGGCAGGGAGGGAGAGAGAAAGGGTGTGGGCAGAGAGAGGGAGAGAGAGAAAGTGAAATAATTAGTTTTTTTACTATGTGAAAACCATGCCAGTATACTAATATACTACAGACTATCTTCACTTGTCTTGAACTCGAGTGTATGTTGCTTAAAAGTTATAAGTGAGTTGATAAAATGTTATTTTGTTTGTCAACAATCATTCTGGACCTCAGATCTTGAATAAAAATCAGATGCGGACCTTTGAGTAATATGTTTTAGAACCCCTGCGGTATAGTTTCAACAAGCTAGTACGAGTCAACAGGTAGATTGACAGGTATATTGACATCAACAAGCTGAGTCAACAGGCAGATTGACAGACTGACTGACCTGGCCTCCACACATGTGTCTCTGGTTGTGGAAGCGCAGCTCGGTGAGCGTTCTGTTCCCAGGCAGGGCCTGCACCAAGGCCAGCACTCCTTTGCCCGTGACGAAGTTTGACTCGACGTTGAGGCTGGTGATGGAGGTGTTCTCGCGTAGCGTCTTGGCTATGGAGAGGGCGACCTGGTCATCGGCGTGGGTGTTCGCCAGGCTAAAGAGACGCACGTGTGTGTTCGACCTCAGAGCCTCGGCGAACCGGATCAGAGTCTCTTTGCTGATGTCGTCGATGTTGTTGAGGTTGACCTCGGTGAGGTTGGGGTCGTTGCTAAGGACTGCCTCGAGGGCGTCGTCGACGACAGTCGGGTTGACTGTTGTGGGGTCGTTGTCAAGAGGGGGAGGGGGAGGAGTTATTCTCATAGGCTCCACTCTCGGGGGTCTCAGTAGCCTGAGGGCGTCGACCTGCTGCTGATGCTGAGGAGCAGAATCTTCTGGGGGGGGGGCGGCTTTGAACTCCTCCTCGGGTTCATCTTCATCCTCTGTCACAGCATCATCTTCCTCACTCTCCTCTTCCTCCTCCTCCTCCTCTTCTTCCTCTTGATCTTCACACTCTTTCTGTTGTTTCTCGCTCTCTTCATCCTTCTCTTCCTCTGCTTCGCTGTCGCTCTCTGTCACGCACTCTTCCTCACTCTTCTCTGCCTCCTCTTCCTCCTCATCCTGCATTTAGACACAAAGTGACAATCAAATCAGTCATTATTAGTAAATACCAGATACTAAAATATGAATATATATATTTCTCATTGATTCTTTCTAACCTTTTGTTCAATACTGTAATTCTAACATAACAATGTTGTTGTTGTTTCACTATGCCAGTCAACATAAAGGTCCCTTTAAGGGACTCTGTTGTACCGGACAGTTCCAGACGATTGTATACAAGTATACTGTAGAACAACTTGAAACTACACTGACTAAACTTTCTCATGAAATTATGTCTAAGAATTCACCGTCACCACACTATGGCATCATCATAACAATGTGACAACACCACAGGTTAGATTTAAACCACATCAGACAGGCCAACACCCTGCCAACATTTAAACAGGCCCTCAAAACCCACCTCTTCAAGCTTGCCTTCACCAGTTAACCCTCCCCCTCCTTCCCATGTGTCCCCAGCATTACTACTCGATCTTTTCAGTTTGTAAAGCGTCTTTGAGTGTCTAGAAAAGCGCTATATAAGTCTAATGTATTATTATTATTATTATTATTAATAATAATAAACCGTCATAGTCACGCTGGATAAGAAACTCACTGGTTTGGGGCTGCATCCCGCTATCTCGTCCTCCAGCAGCTTCTGAGTCTCCGTCTCCCAGTACTTGAGCAGGGCCTCTCTGCTGAAGGTTCCCGTGGGGGTCTTCTCCGTCTGGTCTCTCTGTCTCAGGCCGATCGGCACGTTGGAGTCCGGGTCGATGTCCGCCAGCTCCTTCTCCAGCTCCGCCAGCTCCTCTGGGCTCAGGGAGGCCAGCAGCTCATCCTCATCCACGTCCTCATACTTGCTCAGCTCCCGACGGTAGCCAAAGCAGCTCATGACCAGAGGCTGGTGGTCAGGGTGGTCAGGGTGGTCAGGGTGGTGGGTTCTGCCTTGGGGTGTGAGGCTCCAGTCGGAGGTGAGGTCTCCCTGGGGTTGGATTCTGATCCCGGTGGGTGCTGGGCTCTCTTGGTTCTCTTGGTTCTCTTGGTTCTCTTGGTTGTCTTGGTTCTGGGCTCTCTTGTCTGAGTCCAGACAAAGGGGTGCCTCTGTGGGGGGTGTGAGTCTCTGTGTGGGGTGCGAGTCAGTGTTTTTCTCTGTGCTGGTTCTTGGAGGGGGAACAACAGGGGGGCCTGGTTGGGTTGTTGGTATGTGTGTGAGTGTATGTGAGATAGATGATGTGTGTGTGAGAGAGACGGGTGTGTGAGTGTGTGTGTCCTGTTCTCCTTTTGCTCTAATCTCTCCAGCTGCTGCAGGGGCCTTAAGAGAGGGATCAGGGGGGAGCGTAACAAAGCGTCGGCCCATGATGCATGAGGCTTTTTTGGGAGGCGCTGGTCAGAGAGATAGAGCCACAAAAAGCGAGTGAGCTCAGAGAGAGGTCCAGGGAGGGCATGTCAGCGAGTCCCGGGCGCTTTGTTCATGGCCAAAAAAAGCCCAACTTGCGAGAGACACCCCGAGACAGATACACAGACAGAGAGGAAGACAAACACAGAAACACAGAGAGAGAGACAGTGAGGAACACACACTCACACTCTCTCACACATACACACACACACACACACACACACACACTCACCCACTCACACATACACACACACACACACACACACACACAGAGACAGACGCACAGACAGAGAGAAAGACAAACACAGAAACACACTCTCACTCCCACACACACACACACACACACACACTCACACTCTCACACACACACAGTCATAGTCACAGTCAATTTATCTAAACACGCACCAAACTACACCGGTTTAGGGCGCCCTGGGCACAGATTCTAAAACAGAGAGAAAACACACACACACACACTCACACTCACACTCTCTCTCTCACACACACACACACACACACACACAAAGATACAGACACACACTGAGAAGCACCGACAAAGGGAGAGACACACCAAGAGACCTCTATAGAACAGCCATCATGACATCATACATGACACACTAGAGATCATCGAGAGCTTACTTACAGCAGTTTGTAATTGCAATGCTGTTGTAGTACTTGTTACATTACTGGTTTGAACCAAGTGGTTTGTTTATTCAGTTGGAGAGCGTGTGTAGGTCTATTTTGGCTTTGTCACCTTCAAGTGTCTTTATCACTATTCAACATTGTTGTGACACACGTCTGGTCGTCCAACAAGGTTACAGTGAACACATGGTTTCATGGTGTCATCGAATAATGACAAAATGGATTGACCTTTCTTGGCCTTTTTAGTGGATTTTACATAAAATGAAAATACAGAAAATAGCGGTAGCAATAATTTGAAAGAGGGTTTATCATAATTTTTTGTTTTCTCAGAGCTGACAGTGAGGTGTGCAGTGTCCCTGTGTGATGTTCCTTCTCTTTTCTACCAGGCTTTTAGACAGACCATCATACTGTACGATAGCAGTGTAATTCTCTGACGGCCTGAAGGATAGTACTTGTTTTGGAGGGCAAAAAGAATGTCGATAGTGTAGTTTATAGAGCTTAAAACTGGCTCACATGTTCTCTCTATCAGAATTGCCCAGTCATAAATCTCATCGGCCTAGTGGTTGGCTGCCTGCTACAGGGCCTATCTCTTCCTCTCTCCAGCCAAAAATAGCTTGTCACTACTAATGAAACAGCAAATCCACTATTTGATCTGGGATTGGGGGGTTATATTTTGTGGTTAGATGTTGTTCCTCTGTCCATTCTAGAGTAAACATACTAGCTAGATGTTGACAATGGCTGGCCACGTGTCGAGGTGTCCTTGAGCAAGGCACTGAACCCATAATTGCTCCAGGGTTGCCGTCTATGGCTGACCTTTTGCCTAGAGCATAAAATACCAAATTCCAACAATTGTTGAATTTGACAAGTTGATTGCATGGCAATAAAAACAATTATTATTATAATTGTTATCATTATAATAGTGTATGCCATTTAGCTGATGCTTTTATCCAAAGCGACTTACAGTACATTGCAGTGAGTGCGTATATGTTTCAGTATACCGTATGGTCCCAGTGGGGAAGTGTAGCTGGACAGAGGGCTTGATGGCAAGAACACCATGTCCACTCTGCATGTCTCTGAGCAGCAGGCTCCTGTTGACAAGGCTGGAATGTTGTTGCCCAGATAACAAGTGAGACTGGTAACACTAGGCCTGTTCACTCAACACCAGGGCCGGCCCTAGGACTTTTGTGGCCCTAAGCAAGATTTTTTATGTGGCACCCCCCCCCCCCCCCCCCCACACACACACACACACACATGTTTTGTCGGGGGGTTGGAGTTTCCGATTGACGGGTGTTTTCGATAGGCCGGGGTTTAATCGACAAGGGGGGGCATAAGAAATTGGCATCAATCCACACACAATACCCCATAATGACAAAATTTTTAGAAATTTCTGAAAATGTATTCAAATTGAAACACAGAAATACTTCATGTGCATAACATTTGCTAAAAAGACTGACAAAAATGTCATCAACAAATCACCCAGTAAGTTGAATTGAGTTCATCTTAATGCAAGGATAATAGTTAATGTAATTTTGGAATCAATATCTTTGTTTTTATAGGGCCTCTGATTTGCATAGGAATCAATTACACACTGTGTAGATTAGGATGTCACTACCAACTCTCAAATTGTATACTTTTCTCTTGATCCTGACAAACTCCCTGCCAATGACAAATATAGCCATAAATTGATACAGCTACCACTATTCTTCACATGAGAGATGGTGCAGAAACTGGGAATTTTTTTTGGGCCACTTGGTTATACTGTAGACCAATTTTGTAGAGATGATGTTGTCCCATCGACTGTGCTTTTTCATCTCCACCATTCAACTTTGTACATTTTTGTCTCCTCAGGCCTCAGGGTCACATTCCTGAACAGTTTTGTTCCTCTCCATTTGCTCAATTTATAATGACAACCTGATCATTGATTCCTATGCAAATCAAAGACATTGATTCCAAAATGACATTAACTATTATCCTTGCATTAAGATGGACTCAATGGACCATCCAACAGTCCTCCAAAAAAATATAATGTCTTGGGACCCTAGCTCCAGCCCTAACCCTAGCTCCAGCCCTAACCCTAGCTCCAGGCCTAACCCTTGCTCCATCCTTGACCCTAGCTCATGCCCGATAACCAATTGGTATTATTAAAGGGGAGGAATAATCGACCAAAATAACGTTTCCAAACTTTTTCTGAGGAGTTTAGGTGAACTGTATCCTGGTCTAAAGTGAGTCAGGGTGCGCAGTGTGTATTTTATTTAATTTTGTTCATAGTTTTATGTTGTAATGTAGACAAACAAACAGACTCTTTGATTTAACCTCTATATATAGCAATAAGATGTAAGATGTAATAATTATTTACAGCAAAACAAAATAATTCACAGTCACTGAACCATCATAGCATTTGTAAACATGCAGCAGGTTGAATTTGGTGCTTCGCTACAGGCTTGAGTGCTTAGACTGTGATGTCATAGGCACTTTACCTTGTTGTTATATTTGTCACCTACAACTGATAGTATGTTCATTTCGTCTGTCAAAAATGATTATCCATTCCAACCTTCACAGTGAAATCGTCATTGGCATGGACAACATTGTGGGGGGCAGGTAGCATCTGGCCTGTAGAGGGAGCTACCGGACTATGGTGGAGAGTGGGAGATGGGGTAATTGGACACCAGGCTGGTACCAATTATGCCATCATCCACTCTCCACCACAGTCCTGTAGCTCCCTCTACAGGGCAGACGCTGCCTGCCCTCCATAAAACATATTTATGTCCTATTCAGTTATCCCCACCAACTCATTGCCGCGGGCCTGCCCTCCGCCGCTATGCTACTCAGACAGCCATATTCATTATCTGAATAGGGCCAACTCAATATTATGGATTATTGTCAAAGCGATATTATGCTCCATGATATTATGTCCAAAGTTATTCCCATTGACATCAATGTAAGATTTCTGTAAATCAATTACATGCGCAGATAGATTAGGATACCAAATGGTAAATGGACTGCACTTATATGGCATCTTATTTCAAAGCGCTTTACAATGGCCTCTCATTCACCCATACACACACATTCACATACCAATGGCGGCCAAGCTATCATGCAAGGCACCAGCCCGCTCATTGGGAGCAATTTGGGGTTCAGTGTCTTGCCCAAGGACACCTCGACAGGTGGACAGCCGGGGATTGAACCGCCGACCTTGCGATCATTAGACGCCAGCTGTACCTCCTGAGCCACAGCTGCCCCAATTAATTTGGTACTGACTTAAACACCCTCATGAGAGTGAGGATGACGGTGATGAGGATGATCCGTACAGGTCATATTCCCTGTATAAGAGGTAATTCTTGACCGCTGGAGGGAAGGGGACAGCAGACATGATGTCAGGGTCACACAGTCTCCTGGAGGTCATCAGTCTCCTGATCTCTAGTCTGCACAGGTGCTGCAGGGACCTGGGGTTACCTGGGGGAAGGCCACAAAAACAACACGTCTGAGTAACGCTAACGCAGCGTGCGCTAATGCTAACGCAGCATGTCAATGGGGGTTAGTGGTGGACTAGTGGATAGTGAGTTGGACATGTGATCAGAAGGTCATGACGTCAAACCCCACCTGGGAACACCACCACCAGTAGTGTGCCCTTGAGTAAGGCACTTAACCCTAAATTACTCCAGGGAGACTCCCTGTAATCTCTTATTGTAAATTGACTTGGATTGCAAAATAACAGCATCCGCACACTCAAACACTGTGCAAAAACTTAGTTTTATTGTGAGCATTCAGTCATAGACCTTCTTCAGGCATAAAGCAGATGAAGAAGAAGGTTTTACACAGTGTTTGAGTGTGCGGATGCTGTTATTTTGCACTCTATTGATACTCTTCAGTTCCAGCACCCCAGCAGAGACTGATCACGGATGAGTGGTGGTATATTCACTATTTTGATTAAGTTGACTTGGATAAAAGCGTCTGCTAAATGGTTAAAATGTAAAAAAAATAATAAATAATAATAATAATAATAATAATAATACTGTGGGCCAGTGCCTCTGCCTCACCCAGGACGTCACAGATCTTCGGCCACTCTCTCCGTTTCTCCAGGATCCGTTGGAGGTTGACGCAGAGGGCCGGGTGTCGGACGTAGTCCAGGAGGGTCTGCACCACGGCCCCAGACAGGTGGACCACCCACGCCATGGAGATGAAGTCACAGAACTGGACCGGGGACAGAGAGAGGGAGTCGTCTCACAGAGGTTGAGTATACATACACGTTTAGAAGAAGAAAAATAGTTCTTCATTTGTCCCTATATGGGAACCTTATGAATAACTCTTTTGGGTTCCATGTAGAACCCTCTGGGGAATGGGTTCTATGTGGCACCTAGAAGGGTTCCCCTACAGGGACCAATGAGGAACCCTTATTCAGTAAACTACAACCTTTTTCCCCATGATAATATAATATACTGTGTGTGGGTTCGGAAAGTATTCAGACCCCCTTAAATGTTTCACTCTTTGTCATATTCCAGCCATTTGCTAAAATCAATTAGTGTTTATTTTGTAATAAATCTGCAAACATTTCTACAAGTCTGTGTTTTTCTGACAATAGGGTGCTGTGTGTGCATGAACGAGGAAATAAATGAAATTAATTGATTTTAGCAAATGGCTGCAATATGACAAAGGGTGAAAAATGTAAGGGGGTCTGAATACTTTTCCGAACCCATTGTGTATATATTCACACACGTATAATATATATATATATATAAGCCATTTAGCTGACGCTTTTATCCAATGCGACTTACATTCTAGTGAGTGCATACATTTTTTTGTATAGTCCCAGCGGGAATCGAAGCCTATTAAACTGACCCAACTGAGGCACAGAGGACCGCCACCCCAAGAGTGTGGGCCAGCAGTACTTACTGACACTCTGTCAGTGTGACAGTAGATGTGACAGGCCCGGTTGTGGAGCTCGCTCCAGGAGCAGTCTGTGTCCTGGCTCCTGGTATGGTTACACTGGAAGCACCTGCAAGAGTTGTGTGTTGTAGAGAGATGAAGACCACAACTGTCATCTTTAACTAGGAGTCTGTCTGCCTGCCTGCCTGCCTGTCTGCCTGCCTGTCTATCTGTCTGTCTGTCTGCCTGCCTGCCTGTCTATCTGTCTGTCTGCCTGCCTGCCTGCCTGCCTGCCTGCCTCCGTCCGTCTATCCATCCATCTTTAAGTTTTAGCGGTCTCTCGTGAAGCAGAGGTGATGGGAATCATGCTCTAGTGATGGCATATCTCTGCCTGTGTAGCTCTTCTAAACCAGGACGTAGTCTTTGCACCATGTGGTTGTCCTTGTGTCTGGAATCTATGCACTGCAAAAAGTAAATCTAAGTATGAAATATCTTAAACCTATATTTGCTTGTTTTTTGTCTGACTGCACTACTATATCTTAAGATATCTTTTACTTGTTTTAAAAACAATCTTGGCAAGTGAAATCTTCCTGTTCTGTTGGCAGCTAATTTTGCTTATTTTAAGTAATATTTCCCCCATTTTCTTTTTGCAGTGTGCGAGAGGCCGCTGGTTCAAACCCCACAGGTTACACTCAGTCATAACCTTGTGGCACTCTTGAAGTAGTATGGTAGTATTGAAGTGTTGTAGTGTAGCTGTGTGTAGCCAATGAGCCAGTCGTCTCAGTACTGAATTTCCCCTCAGGAATCAATAAAATGCGTCCGTCCGTCCGTCCATCCATCTATCTATCTATCTATCTATCTATCTATCTATCTATCCATCCATCCATCCATCCATCCATCCACCTCTCTGCGTCGTATCCGTTGTTGAGCAGCAGTCTCAGCATGGTCTGGTCTGGGAGGCAGTACTGCAGCGCTGTGGGGAACTCTGTGTTGCTGAGCATCCTGAAGAAGCAGTTCACCTCCGCCCCATGGGCCAGCAGCAGACGCACCAGCTCATACCTGGAGACCAGACCAATACAGACTGGTGTCAGACCTGGACATCAGGTCAATACAGACTGGTGTCAGACCTGGACATCAGGTCAATACAGACTGGTGTCAGACCTGGACATCAGGTCAATACAGACTGGTGTCAGACCTGGACATCAGGTCAATGCAGACTGATGTCAGACCTGGACATCAGGTCAATACAGACTGGTATCAGACATGGGTTGAAGTCTTTTTTTTTTTTTTTTTTTTTTTATCATTTGAAATGGTTATCTGTGCTAGATTGAGTTTGCCTGATGCAATGTAACCAATGCAACCAAAAGACAAACCCCCACCAATCTGGCACTCTAGAGAGACTCTAGGCAGAATGATTTCAAATACTATTTAGACCCCCAGGTCTGAAATAGTAAAGAAAATCAATGACAGAGCTTGTTTTGTGAGCCCGCTAACAATGTAATGTTATAGTTAACTAGGTAGTAGTGGTAAGCGTGGTAGGTAGGCTTGACTAGCGAGTGTGTCATTGATTTTCAACAACGTTGATGAAACGAAAGTCTGAATAATTTGATTGGTTGCTGACTTGTTCCCGGTGTCACCAGCCCTGCCCTCACATTATGTTTCAATTGTTTCATTCAGGGTAGTTCTCTGACGGGTCAGTTTGTCTCCCAGTTATAATAGTGCAGAATAGAGATAATTAGTCTGTGCCTAGAGTCTTCCATTTCTTGAAGAGACTTTTTTTCACAACATTTCTTCCTGATGTCATTGTGTGGGCTCACACCTCCTGCTCCAGTAGCACCATTAGCATACCTCTCCCCCCCAACTACCTAGCACACAGAAGGTTCTAAAATGGAACCCAAAATTATTCTACATGGAACCTTCGACCTTGGGTCCCCTGAAAGGCGCTATATAGATTTATGTTGTTATTATTATTATTATGATGATGATGATGATAATGATTATTATTATTATTAATAACCCTTTTTTGGTCAGTGTCAAGGGTCAGCTCTCCTGCTCCTGCCCTACCTCCCAGCACGCACGGCCACTAGGAGGCAGCGCAGGGGGTCCAGGTTGGGCTTGGCCCCAGCGGCCAGCAGCATCTCTGTGCAGGTGACGTCTCCGTTAGACACAGTGAAGTAGAGGGCGCTGCGCCGCATGTCTCCGTAGTTGTCTGATAATACAAACAAAAATGAATGAAAAATGGTTTGATCCCCGGCTGGCCACATGCCGAGGTGTCCTTGGGCAAGACACTGAACCCCAAATTGCTCCCAATGAGCGGGCCGGCGCCTTGCGTGGTAGCTTGCCGCCATTGGTGTATGAATGTGTGTGTGAATGGATGAATGAATGAGAGGCCGTTGTAAAGTGCTTTGGACTAAGGTGCTATATAAGTATAATCTAATAAGGTGCTATATAAGTATAGTCTAATAAGGTGCTATATAAGTGCAGTCCATCTACAGGTCCCAGACCCACCTGAGATGTGGTCCTCCAGCAGATTATTGAGGTCGAAGCCCTTCTCTATCAGCAGCTCCTGGCAGGTGGCGTGCCCCCCGTCTGCAGCTGAGTGGAGGGGGCTCATCGCAGACAGACGCAGGGCTCGCTTGGTGGTGACGGGGATGAACGTCCTCAGCACTCTGCCACGCGCCAGAGGAAGGGACCGTCATATATATATACCTCTGTATATACCTCGAGTCTACCGTACATGCCATACTGTACCTATCACTAACTTTGTCATGTCATGAGCTTATATCATTATATCACTATTTGCACTTCTGGTTAGATGCTAAACTGCATTTCGTTGTCTGGTATTTGTACTCGACGCAATGACAATAAAGTTGAATCTAATCTAATATAATATAATCTAGATTGCTCATTATGGTCATTTCCCTTGAGCTTTATGAGCAGAAATGATGTAGGATTAATAAATAAAACAACTAAGCAGAAATCTGCGTGCTGCCCTGTTCTCGTCTGTGACTCCTCTCTGTCGTTTATCTCAAATGTGTGGTTATAGTTTTGAATACCGTTACTGTTATACTGGACGGTTGGGCCAATTCCATTTCAATTCAGGAAGTAAACTGAAATTCCTGAATTGACTTAATTAAAATGGAATTGACCCCAACCCTGCTATACTGTATAATGATATAATACGGTAGGTGCTGTTATGTAGGATCTGTTGACCTATTCCTGTGGTGAAAGTGGGAGGGTATGTTAGTGGTATTTGGGGGGGGGGGGGGGGGGGCACTCACAGGTAGTGTCCCTCATAGGCAGCCCTGTGGATGGGCAGCTGGAAGGCCAGGCTAGCTATGTTGGGGTTGGCTCCGTGTTCTAGGAGAAGGTCAATGCAGTCAAGGTTGCCTGAACCAGCAGCATCATACAGAACAGTGTCCCTGTTGGTGGCCTGGGCATTCACATCGCCACCTGGTGGACAACCAGAGGAGGACAACAACACTGGTTCACTCATACAGTATGTCGATCCACAAACAGTAGTAGAGAAGGGTCTCTGTATCAGACAGATTAGTTGGCTCTCCAAATCATGTCTGGTAATTTACATTACATTTACATTTTTGGCATTTGGTAGACGCCTTATTCCAAAGCGACTTACAATCAATACATTTTGACTAAGTAAGCGAATCATCTATCCACCAGGCGTAGCAGGAAAAGTAATCTTGCTCAGGCCAGAGGCCAATGGCAGTCGTGCTAGAAAAAGGAAGATTTAAAAAATAAAAATAATAATGAATAGACACTGGAGAAACACTACAGGGGGTTAGTAGATGTTTCAGGAGAAACAGTATGGGGGGGGGGGGGGGGGGGGTCGGCTCACCATGTTCTATGAGAATATCCAGGATGTCTGCGTGGCCGTATTCTGCTGCGATGCCCATTGGCGTCACCCCGTGGCCGTCCTTTCCCGTCACCTTGCCCCCGTGTCTCAGCAGCATCCTCAGGATGGCACAGCAGCCCATCTGGGGGGGGGGGGGGAGATGTTCAGACAGCTTCTCTTGGAGGAACATGGAAGGCCAGTAAAGAGATTCTTAATAAAAAAAAACAATATTTTTACTAAAGCTATATGGCAATGATTATCATTAGCATGTTTATTAATTCTTTTTTTTTGTGATGAATGTTTTATTATTATTTCAGGGAGTAAAACAAGGGAGTGGTAACATACAAATAAACAAAGGAGAAAATACAATAACAAAAATACGATCTACCAGTACAAATACAAAATTCCCATAAATCTTCCACCCCCCCCCCTTCCCAATCTCCCTTTACCCCAATAGTCCCCTACCTCCCCCTCCTCCCACAAATGCCCCTCCCGCCAAAGACCTCCCACCCACCCGCCCAATCACAACCCCCCCGCCACCCTCCCCCACCCCACAGGACCCCATGGAAGGAGCAAATTGATTAGCCTATAGTAGCGTCTTGAGAATGCTGATAGTTTGGTCCCAGCATGAAACATTGTCAGAGATTGCCTGATGTCTATTAGCTATCCAATGTTCCATGCTGGCTAAGTCTATAAAGTCCAAGATCCACCTCTGTATGGTCAGGAAATGGGGTGACTTCCACCTGCAAGCTATAAGTCTTTTGGCCGCTGTAAGGCCGGCCAGCCAGATGCGTCTTTGTTTAGTATGTAAATCCAGAGTTGAACTGTCATTTAGCTGATGACAGGACTGATTTAGGACTGATGGTGAGTGTGAGATCTGCTTGGACAGGATGAGGGACAATGTGTCACAAACCTTCCTCCAGAAATCCACAACTCCAGGGCATTCCCATACCATGTGCAAAAAAGTGCCAACTGTATTTTGTGTGCACAGAGTGCAGTTAGGTGAGGGTATGGTCTTTATTTTATGTAGGAGATATGGGGTAAAGTATGTCCTATGAATAAAGTCGATGTACTGCTAAACAATGTACAGTAGTGTTCTAGTTAACTAGGTAACAATGTACAGTAGTGTTCTAGTTAACTAGGTAACAATGTAAAGTAGTGTTCTAGTTAACTAGGTAACAATGTAAAGTAGTGTTGTAGTTAACTAGGTAACAATGTACAGTAGTGTTCTAGTTAACTACCGTAGGTAACAATGTAAAGTAGTGTTCTAGTTAACTAGGTAACAATATAAAGTAGTGTTCTAGTTAACTAGGTAACAATGTACAGTAGTGTTCTAGTTAACTAGGTAACAATGTAAAGTAGTGTTGTAGTTAACTAGGTAACAATGTAAAGTAGTGTTCTAGTTAACTAGGTAACAATGTAAAGTAGTGTTCTAGTTAACTAGGTAACAATGTAAAGTAGTGTTCTAGTTAACTAGGTAACAATGTAAAGTAGTGTTCTAGTAACTAGGTAACAATGTAAAGTAGTGTTCTAGTTAACTAGGTAACAATGTAAAGTAGTGTTTTAGTTAACTAGGTAGCAGTCCAATCCATTTCGCTGCTGTATTTTGGCTTGACTAGCGAGTTTGTGTTGTGATTCTCACCCTAGTTTCACCCTTTTCCATAGTTTTGAATAATACATGTGTGGACTGACGATGTAGCGCAGCCTAACTTATTCTAATAATTATTTAACATAGTTTTATTCTGATAATGATTCCCCCCTCCTCCCAGACTTACAAGGTCACATTATTATTGGATTGGTTGTTTGCGTGCCGGGTGAAGTTAGCTAAACATTTAACCTGATAGCTAGCAAGAGAAACATAATGTCACTCTCCAAAGGTCTAAAGAGGAAAGTTGACGGTGAAAACAGGGCATTTAAACAGGAATGGACAGCGAACTATGCGTTCATCCTACCTGGTTTCATCAATGCAAAGCCGTTGTGAGAGACTCACATTTTCCGTGCTCACAATGAATGTTCCCTTCCACCTATACATGCGAGTTGTCCTTTTCATCAATGAATGCGATAAAGACGGACTAGAGGAATCGATTGGTGCATAAAAACCTTGAGAACTGCCGGATTAAAGTGTCGTCCATAATAATAATAAATAATAATATTACATTAGACTTATAGCGCTTTTCTAGACACTCAAAGACGTCCATATCACCAGATAGCCAACAAATAGTGACCGATGGGAGATGCCAGTTTTCTCATTAAGTGAGATTTAATAGCCTAATATTATTTTTTCTATTTTTAATGAATTTATTAATTTATTCATTGTAATTATTATCCCTAGTAATGTAGCGTGTTTGCGCTGTCATTAAATGTTTTTCAGGAGCATAGGCTAAGCGGATTCAGCTTCTTCTTCTTTTTTGCGCCGATTTAGTTGTCAATGTTTTTCATACAATTAAACTGCATTTGCTTTGTTACTGTTCACATGTGTGGTGCAGTCACATTCACATAGCCTATAAGTAAACATTAAGTTTGAATTATTTACTGAGCTGGCGTTACTTTTTTCAAACCACACACCGCATGTCGGCTATTTCAGCACCACGCATTGTCCACCTACTTATCACTATGAGGGGTTCAGCGTCAGTGCACCCCGCTGCAAGTTACTGTCGCATAGTTGTAGCCAATAAAGGCCTATATGTAGGCTATATAGGCTATTATATATCATTTATATACCTAATACCAACATCAAAATAGATTGTATGCCTCTACAAATCATATTACACCAGGTAAAATCCGTCACAACTTGGAATATTTTAGAGCTCCCCCAAAATTTCACAAACCATGTTTCCAGGGGAGCTCATGTCACCACTAGGGGAGCTATAGCTCCCCGAGCTCCCCCTTATTTCGCACCCTGGCGCCAAGATACAAGAGCAGCGGTTCAAACCATGTGGAGAGAGGACGCAGCACAAAGGACCAATAATACCATTCGAAGTTTGGTAGACCCAATCCCCCTTCACTTTTTTGCCTCTGGAGGGTTGAGAATTTAAGTCTGGGCTTCTTCCTCCCCCATATAAAATGAGAAGAGATAGAGTGTAGTTTCTTCCAATAACCGCTTGGTGGGGCTAGAGAAAGCATGGAACTAAAAAAAAAAACGTGGAAGAATATTAATTTTAACAACTGAGATACGGGAATTAAATGAGAGGGGTGAAGTTTTCCACCTTTGTAGATCGGATTCTACCTCCTTCAACACATTCTTATAATACTGTGTTAGAAATCGAGGAGTAGATAGAGATACCTAGATATTTAATATTCTGGACGACTGGGATGTTTAGTGGGATATCTAACTGTCTAGCTGAGGTATTCAGTGGTTATAGAGCTGATTTTCCCCAGTTAATTTTGTAACCCGAAATTCGGCTAAAATTATTAAAGATATTTAGAAGATGGGGAAGTGACTGAGGGATATTCAGAATAAAAAGAAGGATATCATCAGCATACAGAGATATGTGATGTTTGGTGTTGTGGACCGTAATAGGATCATGGGTGACTGATTGGCGAACGGCCTGGGCCACAGGTTCAAGAGATAGGGCAAACAGCAGAGGAGAGAGAGGGCAACCCTGGCGCGAGCTGCGGGATACTGAGAATTGTTTAGAGCATATGTTCCCTGTCAGAACCATTGCTGTCGGGTTGGAATATAGTAGTTTTATCATGGCTACATAATTATCTCCAAAGCCCATATAGCGTAAAACCACCCATAAGAAGTGCGACTCGAGACGATCAAAGGCTTTCTCAGCATCAAGGGAGAGGATAGCATTTGATGAGTCAGTAGTATTCGAAGAGTCAATAATATGGAGAAGGCGGCGAACATTGACTGAGGCAAGGCGACTTTTAATGAAGCCTGTTTGGTCTTCATGCACTAAGGTAGTCATAAATGGTTCCAGCCGTGAGGCTAGAACTTTGGCATACAGATTAGTATCTGTATTTAAAATTGACAAGGG
>NC_137678.1:33905328-33927828 GCF_963989245.1 Nansenia antarctica | reverse complement strand
AAGTACTATATGTAAAGTATGTTATCATGGAGTAATAACCTAATGTATCAACCAATCTAGTCTGGCCAGAGAAGTCGGTTTCACAAGAGTTCCAGTCCCCGATGTGACACAACCGCAAACTGAACTCAGTTTTGTTTTGTAGCTCTGAGATATTTTTAGATTTGACCTGCTTAATACACAACACACAGCACTTCCCTGCTTGTCACACATTCATACAGAGTTGTGCTCTGTGTCTGTGTCCTATCTCACTATAGTACAACATGTTATATTATACTTTTATGACAGTATATCATTTTATCTAACAACAAAGAGTCACCCCACCACTTTTGGGGGGTAAACAGTTGAAGGATGGAGTTGGAGAAAATGTAATCACTCTCAAATTCATAGACAGCACTATGGATGCAAGAACTGAACATCCATAAGATCAGAATCATAGTTTTAAAAATGTTTTAATGGTATAAAGTGTTTGTTTACAATTGCATTGTTTTTACAGTTATAAACAATGGAGTTAAACAGTAGCCTATATGTGGGGGTATGACAGCCCCAAGCTATTCAGGCGTTTACCAATTAGCGCGACCCTTCCTACAGATCATTGGATCTGATTACTTTAATGCTGTCAGGTTCCCATATATTAACATATTTTAACACTGGTTTGTCACAAACTAGGAATGTAGACAGTGGCAGTTGTATGAACAACTTTTTAAGAATAGCCTAAGAATAGCCTAAAGAGAAAGTGTGTTTCCTAAACCCTGGCCATCAGGCATTTAACCTCCTGTCCCGTCGACCCGGTCATTCCTATTATAGGTTTCAGGCTGCCACCTGTAAGCTTAAAAAAATGGTTATCATGGTGTCTTAAGCCTAGTGCCTCTTTTACATCTATAGCATATTATTTGAAAGCAGCCAATGTCGACTTGTGTAAACCGAAACATTCTGTGAGAACCGAAAATAGGGGCATTGAAATTATCATCGTGCACGGCCAAAAATGCCAAAATCCCCTGCAATATTCTTCTGTTGGTATAATACAATACCAATTGGTATTATTAAAGGGGAGGAATAATCGACCAAAATAACGTTTCCATATAGCGTTAGCGGCTTTGGAGATCATTATGTAGCTATGATAAAACTACTATATTCCAACCCGACAGCAATGGTTCTGACAGGGAACACATGCTCTAAACCAGGGGTCTTCAACCTTTTTCAACCCAAGGACCCCTTGGACGAGAGACAAACAGAACAGGGACCCCCACATGTAATATATATTTTTAAATGTCTCACATTTTAAAGCCTATAATAACTTTTATATTTACTTCATTCACCTTTTCTTTCACCGTATTAACCTATTTATATACTGGGTTATTAGCCTATGTGTGTTTATGATTGATAAAACGTTCATGCATAATTATGATTGGTTATTATTATTGTTGTTGTTGTTGTTGTTGTTGTTGTTGTTGTTGTTGTTGTTGATGAGGCTTATATTTTCTATTATTATTATTTTTCAACAATGAAACTTTTAGCTTCAGGAAGCCAGGTATGCCTACCTCAGTGAGATGACTTGCCCTGGTTGGTGGTACACAGCTTGTCTATTCTGGGGGAGATGGAGCAGTGGCGGATACAGAAAGTGGCTGATGGGTGGGCCTGGAAAAATCTGGGTAGGCCTGAGTGAAACTCATCACCGCACGTTTTAGACCTATGTATGAGCAAACAGATGGATGGAACACAACCGGGCTCGCGATCATAGGCGCCGATTTATGTTTCTGCCCGTGGGTGCTCGAAACATTTGGGTACGACCAACACGCATGCACACACACGCACACGCACGCACGCAAAATATTCGCAGGGACTGGAGGAGATCACTATGCAGACCATGAAACGAACGGAAAATAAATAAAGTACCTGTCTACCCAGAGAATGCAACGGACAGCCAAACAAGTTATTATAATACACACACGCAAGGCATTCAAGCGCACGCAATAGTCAATGAATTAACCAATAACCATCAACTATGGAGGACCAAGTCTGACAGAATTAACAATAAATATATAGGTACATAAATTAATGTATGAACAAATAAATGAACGAATACACACTAGGATCCTCTGTGAAAATCAAGGACCCCAATTGAAATAAGCCAGTGGCTTTCTTGGGTTTTTATCCTCTTAGTTTGACCTTGTATGTAATATGTACTTTCATGTACCTACTTCTGCAAACATTCTAATAAAGTTTTCAATCAATCAATCAATATTCCTTGAGCAGACAATTCCGCAGTTTCCACAAAGCCTACTGCTCGTTCTTTAATTACCCCTCCATGAATGAATCGAATACAGACAGCAACTAGCTCGCGCTTGGATAGATCTTTATACTCATCCGCAAGTATGGCATAATCTGTGGATTGCTCATGCAGTTCAGACTTTATCTTTCGAATTAGCAGTGAGGCTGCAGCCTCAAGCAGCTCATCCTGAATGTGATGGCTTAGGAGCGTGGCATTTCGAGGCAGTTCCTTCAGTCTATTTTCAATTTCTGGATCATATTTTGACATGAACTTGAATAGCTCCAAGAAATTACCTTTATTGAGCGCCTCTTCCGTTTCTCTGTGACCTCTAAGTGGAATTTCCAACTTGGCACACAACATAGCAATGTCTAACACAACTTTAACGTGTTGCCGGTTTCGCTCTATGAATGAAACGGCATCACCGTGCATTTGATTTAACACTGTCCCACGGCTTTGGGGTCCATCATGGCTTTGCCTGTACCCATCCAACTTGGTGAGGGCAACAGCATGCGGCTTGCTAGACTCGTGTTTGTCACAGGCCTGCCGGAGACGTTTCAAATTTTTGTATCCATCTCTTGTAAAAGTGAACTCTGTGTGCGCCTCTGGGAAATGTCGACACACTTTACAAAAAATAGCGTCTCTTTCTTTTCTATATTCCATCCACTTGAACTTCTCGTACCAATTTCTACTGAAGGAGCGCGATTTCCCATCTATTACAGTGGTAGGGAATGTTACCAGCTTTGGTTGAGTGGCTGGTTCCTCCATGGCTGACAGATCCGACGGTGTAGTGTAGTATATTTTTACACGTTTATGGCCTTCTTATATTCACGTATATTTTACACATATATTCACGTATATTTTACACATATATTCACGTATATTTTTATTACTTCATATACACTTTATTAAATACTTTTGATACTTCATTATAAACGATCTTGTCGCACATGCGCTGAGACACACACACACGAATTGTTGCGCATGCGCTGAGACACACACACACGAATTGTTGCGCATGCGCAGTCACACACACACGCATATGCACGCCCCCGAGGGTCTGGGCCAATCAGAGGCCTAGGAGGAGGACTATAAGACGCTGTGCACAAGGCTCGAGCGCCCTGCTTTTTGACTATCTCGATTCACGGTGTGATTGTTCAGTGTGCCTGTAATCTGAAGACCCAACCTTTTTTGAATAAATACTTTTAAAACTTTGGACCTTCTTGTATCACTGAAACAGAGAAATTATTCTACATAAGTGGCAACCACGAAGGGACCCTTTTTAATAGCTTTGGATCGGTCGTTTTGCAGCTCTCCAGGGTAAGTACAGGCGAAGCTGTGCAAATTAGACTGTAAGCTATATTTTAAACGGATCCTCTTTAATATATAACTGGGTCGAGATTAGTCAGAGTGAGCCGGGTTATAAAGCCTGTATTGAGAAAAGTGTTATAATTGTACGATTTCTATCGTGTGTGTGGTTATTATTGTGGCCTTGTTTTAAGAACAAGGGTATTAGCAAGCTAGGGAAAGACGTTTTTCTAAGCGGGCTAATAACTGTGATTTGTGTCAGGCAATAGTCTGGTGAAGTGTAAAATAGCTTTATTCAAATGGTAATGGAATTGGAATTCCTAGTTTGAAAGAGCAGAGTCCGTGCTATTTTAGAGATATGCATTGTTAAATTACTGGGGAGCACGGAGGAGAAACGTGGCTGGTTGAAAAGGGCGCCATAATATTCCTTTGTCTGAAAACGCATGTCAGACCTGTGAACCAGGCCGCTAGTTTTCCCTTTGTGCAGATGCATGTCTGAGTTGGCGCCAATTTCTTCCTGTGTGTAGACAGAGGTAGGCTTAGTGGACACACAAGGCCTAGTAAAAAGCATGTGTCATTTTAGAAGTAGTTGAATAAGATTATCTGGAGAATTGCTGTGTCGTGGAGAATAATAATATTGTGGAAAAGCAGTGTTGTGAAGATTAATCTTACAGTCTTGGCTTTTTTCCCCCTGACATTCATTTTTTTTCAAATACACACGCGGGGGTTGCCCCACAGAGAAGGACAAAGGCCCTCCCTCTCTTCCTTCTTCCTCTGTTGTTCAAACATACAGACACGTTGCGGGTGATTGTTGCATTACATAGATTTAACGTAGATTAAAGATATTTGTCATAGTTTGTTAAAAGTAAAGATAGATTGTGACTTTAGGTTAGATTCAAAGCATATGTGGCATTTGTGCGTGAGTCTAGACCAGGCTGCTTTCCCTGAGCAGAATCCCAGCAGGGTCACAGACCTCAATAAAACGGCCCTGTCTGCTTGCATAGAATGCTGACGAGAGATCTGTAGAGATCACTCATAGATTGATGTTTTTAATTGATTGTCCTATAGCAAATTACTTTAATTAATTTAATTAATTACTTATCAGTTGAATTAATTATTCAGAGCATTCATTTTCTGTTTCCCAGAACAATTGATTGATTCCATAAGTTTTAAATCAATGTATATGATGATATAGTGAATAATTCTAACGAATCATTCATTCATTTCACTTAAACAATTGATTTAGGGATAGATTGTAAAAATAAATCAGAAGATTGAGAGTTTTAGGTAAGGTAGTCATTCTGTAAAGCATCTTCGGTGTGGCGGCCTCTATTGGTCGAGACACGATAGGACGTTTTTAATTCTTGACTGCCATCTAGTGGTTGACACAAGATAGGACGTTTTTAATTGTGTACTGCCCTCTGGTGGTTAGAACAAGACAGGACGTTTTTAATTGTGTACTGCCCTCTGGTGGTTAGAACAAGACAGGACGTTTTTAATTGTGTACTGCCCTCTGGTGGTTAAAACAAGACAGGACGTTTTTAATTGTGTACTGCCCTCTGGTGGATAAAACAAGACAGGACGTTTTTAATTGTGTACTGCCCTCTAGTGGATGAAACAATATAAGACCTTTTTAATTGTTTGCTGCTCTCCAGTGGACGGAATACGAATCACACTGGACCACTGGTTCTCCATCAGTGCATCCGCCTGAGGTCGACGATATAGTCTTTTACAATGATAAATGGAGGGGTACTTCAATTAATTTAAGTAATTACAAATTGATTTAATTAATTATTCAGATTATTTCATTTTCAGTTTTCACAAGACTTTGAGCAATTGGTTTATAGTGGTCTAGGGATGACGTTTTCTTCCACAGGATTTCATCAATGAAGTGTAAATGACTAAGTCTAGTTGATTGTGCATTCCTTCCAAGTAGCAGGTCGATTTCCTTCCAGATTGTAATTGATAATTGATCATTTTGTTCCTTTCAAATAACAAATCGATTTCCTTACAGATTGTAATGAATAATTAATCATTTTATTCCTTCCCAATGACAAGTCGATTTCTTTTCAGGTTGTGATTAATATTCGTGTTTTACATCTTTTTATTTGAAGCTAAGTTCTTTTTTCACAGTTCTTGATTAAAGAATAGCAGAACAGTTTCTATCAGAGGATTGATCAAGCAAGGGGTTGTGGATCAGAAAGACTTAAAGCGTGACCTGCTTTTTGTAATTTGATAATTGTGTTGAACAAGCCTTTGTAGTTTAATAATTAAGTTGACCTGAACTATAATTAGTATTGATTGAGCAATTAAGTGACACATTCATACATAATAAGGGAAAAAACCATTTAGATTAAAACGCATACACATAGATTACATTTAAGTCAATAATACACAATACCACTGAAACAATCCGTTGTTCCGGAGTTGTAGTGTTCTGTGTGGACAGTTGACACAGTTAAGAGTTGGACTAGCATCTGTTTAGCAGATACAGCAACAGAAGGTGGGTTGTAAGGAAAGTACACCTTATAGCATATTTTCAGCATATTAAGCAGTATAAATACTTCAAACATGGGAGCCAAACCCAGTAACATTGTGAGGGCTGTTAATACAGCCAAGGGAATATTAGCCAATTCATCTCCTGTGGCTATAGTGGAAAAAATGAATCCTCTTGTTAAGGAGATTAGCGAGATATCAACGAAATGGAATATTCGTTGGGCAGACATTGAACAACCATGGCCAGCAGAGGGCACCTTTGATTTACAATTAATTGCAACATTGGAGATACTTATCAATGTACATAAGGCGCATCAAAAAGGAAAGATTAGATCAGAGAAACGCAGGTTAGAGTTAGCTATTTTAGACCTCTTCAAGGTAGAGGGGCAGAAAGTAGCATTAGCTTGGAAAGAGAAAACAGCTCACATGGATCCAGAAAAAAGAGATGAATTGGCCAAAGCAATGGAAGAGAAAGTGAACATTCCATTCTCACACACAGCTCCAATCTCCAGTCCTCCTCCCTATGCCAAGAGACTGGAGGACAATTCTCAGCGGATCTACCCTCAGGTCCCTGTCCTAAGTACGAGTGGAACCTTCACTATCAAAGATAAGGATGACAATGTACTGGAGAGGGGAAGAGCGAAAGTGACCGTGGACTTCGAACCAGAGAACAGGTCAGGTGCCAAACCGAAAATAAAGGAGGAGCCGAGGGAAAAAGGGGACGACAGGAGGGACAAGACGGATGACGGTGAAGATGGCAGTGGAGGAGATGGCAAAGATTCCAGTGATGACAGCAATGCACAAGGAGGCTACAGTTCTCCGATAAGAAAACTACTAGCCAGGGCCGAAAAGCAGGGAGGGAAAATACGCTATAAGAAGGGAAAAGAAGAAAATAGTTCTGAAGATGAGCAGAAGTCTCTGAAGGCAGGGAAGAGAAGAGAGAGCTTAGAGCAAAAGAAGAAGAAGCTGCAGGAAGACAGGGATGAAGAGGAGGGAGAAAGGAGGGCAAGAAAACTCCGTGCGAAAATCCTAAGAAACGAAGAGGACTACAGACAACAGCTGCAGGACCTAGACGTAGAGAGAGAAACGTGTCGTCAATCTCAAGCGGCAGCATCACCTGCATCCCGGTTGAACTCCCCAAGGTCCGGAGCGACACCAAGGCGGGAAGCGACACCAAGGCGGGAAGCGACACCAAGGCGGGAAGCGACACCAAGGCGGGAAGCGACACCAAGGCGGGAAATAAAAACGGAGCCATTAACTCCACAAGTAAGCGATTATGAAACAGCATCGGAAGAAGAGGAAACTCAGGGGAACTTCCCAGTGCTGATTCGAGGTAACCAGATGGAATATCGTCCTTGGAATCATACGGATCTGTCAGAAGTGATCGAAAAACTCCCAGTCCTGGAAGATGGAGGTCATCCTTGGACGGCTCAAGTCGACGTGAGATTGACGGGGACGCACGCTGCTATGGGGGATTTGAAAAGACTCTTAGCTACCATTACAGGATTGGACACCATGCAGGAAATATTGATGAAGGCGGGACTTCATAGATATATCGATACATCCGTTTATGATCCAGAACTCTTCGCAGCAAACAGAGGCAAGCTGTGGAAGGCAATCAGAGAAACATACCCTACTCACATTCACCCAGACAATGTCATTGTGAAGCCACTGGGGGGAGATGAAAATCCCCGGGGGTACGTTGCCCGTGTGCACTCTCAATGGAGAAGTGTGACAGGGAAGGATGCCGAAGATAACCCGTTAGAAAAAGCCATAATCAGGGAAAAGATTCAACAAGGTCTCCCTACCCCAGTTAAGAACAAGTTAGCAGAAGTGGTGGGCCTACGACACATGAGCAAGGCTGTTTATATAGACAACATAGCACACCAAGTAGAATTATTTAGAAAGAAGATTCAGGCACAGAAGGCACAAGACGAGGACTCACTCAGAAAACTAACTCAAGTGCAATTGCAAGAAGGCAAGAAAACCAAAGAGAGAGAGCAGACTATAGCCCTACAGGTCCCATCTCAGCCACAGCAACTGCAAATTGTCCCTCCCCAGTCATACCCACAGGGGCCACAAGGGGGGAATCCATACCCACAGGGGCCACCAGGGGGGCAAGTGGTTCCATACAACCAGCCTGGCCAAGGACCACCACAAGAGGGATGGACCACAGCACCGAGGAGGGTACTAGGACCATGTTTCGTATGCGGCCAGTATGGACACTTAAAACGTACCTGCTTTAAGAAGAACCAGGGGGGCGCAGGGGGGAAACAGAAAGGAGGAAATAAGCCCCCTGCTGCACCGGCTCCAGGAGTGGTGAACCCCTATGGAGGCCCAGCAGCTGCGCTATAGGGGTGCCCGGAAGATCCGAAAGGGGGGTGCCAGCTGGTGGTGACAAACAGGCCTGAAGATGAACCTACAATATGGGTGTCGGTCAACCAACGTCCATTAGAATTGATGGTGGACAGTGGAGCAGCCTACACCTGTCTGAAGCCTGAAGACGCCACGCACCTTCCTATGTCTGGGAGATATGTGAAGACAATCGGATTCGAGGGAATTAAACAGCTGATCCCTACTACTGAGCTTGTAAGCTTAGAGTACAAAGGACAGAGAGCAAATCTGTCAATACTTGTATCAGAACACACGCCAATAGGGCTACTAGGGAGAGATGCACTATGCCAGTTAAATTGTACCGTGAAATGCACACCGGACGGCTGTCAGGTGACAGTGCCACAAGAGAACAGACAACTGTCTGTCATGATGGACAACAACGCATCTATGGTATATTGGGTGGGAGGGCTTAGCCCAGACCTAATGGAACCAGCAAGGATGTGGGACAATTATATCCTGGCACACATGGCAGAGGCCAGAAGGTCTACTGATCCATTGCATTGTACACTCCAGTATTTTAGAGAAGTTGCAGATGCAACCCCAGATGAGTGGCTGAAGCATCAGCCAAAACAGGTACAGCTTAGTGCAAGTTGTATAATCCTAGGCCCTCAGGGAGTGGCTATGAAGATAAACAGTGACACTTATCTAGATCAGGAGCATAAGATTGAGGGTAGCATCCCTCATGTGACACTTATGATATCTGAACACTATAAGCAGAAGCATTTAGGGGCAATGATGGCAGACTCAGAAAAAGCCAGATTTGTAACGACAAAAGAAAACCCTGCTATCTGGAGGAGCATTGATGGACAGTTCACAAAACTGATGATCTCTGCTCAAGGAATAGGACATCCGCAGACTGTGAAGCTAATGAACCAGCTAATCCTTCCTGTACAAGCTGACAGAGACCTCAGAGAAGAAATGATGCAGAACGTGCCAGCCGACCTGTGGGCAAAGAACAGTACAGACATTGGATTTGTGAAATCAGCTCGTCCATTGAGAGTTGAACTCATACCGGGTGCAGAACCCCCTTGGAAAAACCAATACCCATTGAAACAGGAAGCAATTGATGGAATTGAGCCACAGATCAAAGGACTGTTAGAGGCAGGAGTCCTGAAGATAACTCAATATCCGTTAAGCAATACACCTCTTCTGCCAGTGACGAAACCTGATGGTTCATATCGTCTGGTACATGACCTACGGGCTGTGAATGAGGTAGTCGTCAGCTATCCAGCTGAAGTTCCTGATCCTCATGTGCTGTTGACTCAGATTCCATCCACAGCCAAAGTATTTACAGTGATTGATTTATGCGGGGCTTTCTTTTCTATACCTCTTAGTGTAGAAAGTCAAGGGTTATTTGGGTTTACCTACAAAGGTCAGCATTATCAATATACCAGAATGCCACAGGGGTACAAACACAGTCCTCATGTTTTTAATCAGGTCTTAAGGGAGGACTTAGACGGGTTAGAACAGATGATAAGTAGTACTGCCATTCAGTACATGGATGACATACTCCTTTGTGCCCCAGATGAAGAAACATGTCACAGGGATTCCGTCAAACTGTTAAAGGTTTTGGCGGAGAAGGGACACAAGGTGTCTAAAAAGAAGCTACAGTATTGTCAGGAAAAGGTAACTTACTTAGGACAATCCATTACACAGGGACATCGCAGCGTCACAAATGAACATTTGGAAGCTATTCAGAAGGCTCCAAAACCACGAACGGTTAGGGAAATGATGATGTTTTTGGGCATTACTGGGTATAGTTCAGCATGGGTGGAGGATTACTCTAGACTAGTTGCTCCATTGAGGGGGATGATTAAGGAAACAGGTAGCGATAACCTCCAATCTTGCATTACTTGGACAAGGGAAGCTGATTTGGCGTTTGAGACAATTAAACACAAATTGCAAGAAGCGCCAGCTTTAGCGCTTCCAGATTATTCCAAAGAATTTGGATTGTATGTTTCCTCTTCAGCCGAGGGGAAGTATGCCTGCGCTGTTCTTACGCAACCAACAGGCATTGGACCTAGTCCACAGCCCATAGCCTATTACTCTGTCGCATATTCAGAGGTAGAAATGGGTTTCGCGCCATGTTACAGAGCAATGGCCGGGGCTTATCTTATGTACGAGAAGGCAACAGCCTTAACCATGGGGTACCCAATTACCATTCTCTGCCACCACAGTCTAAGGAACCTCTTGAATCAAGGCAAGTACACTTTGACGATGCCTAGGATTAGGGATTATTACAGGATGTTGGAAAGGGAAGATGTAACCTTACTAAGATGTAACACACTTAACCCAGCAGAGACCTTGCCAACCCCAGAAGATGGGGAACCACACGATTGTGTGAAGGAAGCTACGAGGTACTCTAAGCTTAGAGCAGATCTACTAGCTTTGCCTTTAAAGGAAGCTGACGTTGAGTATTGGACTGATGGATCTTGTTACCGGGTAGGAGAACATTTACGTGCCGGGTATGCCATAGTCCGATCCCAAAATTCGAAGTTCATTGTAGAACAAGCCGAGGCTGTTCCTCAGCCTTGTTCAGCTCAGTTGGCTGAGTTGATTGCCCTCACAGAAGCATGCAATTTGGGAACCGGACAAAGAGTGACAGTATACACCGACTCTGCCTATGCCCACAATGTGTGTCATTTACATGGAGCTGTATGGAAGGGACGGGGTTTTAAGAAAACTGATGGTTCGCCTATTCAGCACCACGCTCAAATCATGAAGCTGTTACAAGCCATGATGAAACCAAGGGAATTAGCCATAGTAAAGTGTGCCGCACACAGATCTGACTCATCACATGTCACACAAGGTAACAGGGCTGCAGATGATGCAGCCAAAGCTATTACAGGAGCAGACAAAGCAGGTAAAGTTCTGCTGGTCACACATGAAGTACAGTTACAGGGCATGGTCACGCTTGAGGATTTGTTGATGTTACAGAGTGAGGCGAATGCGCTAGACAAAAACTTATGGTTAACAAGAGGAGCTAGTCAGGATGACACAGGTCTATGGAGAAATCATGAGGGGCTGGTTGTGGCACCCCCAGATTTATTAGGCGTACTGATACAGGAAGCTCATGGATTAGCACATGTGTCCAGGGGGGAGGTAAGACGCAAGATCACCAAGGAATATGGTTTTTGGGCTCCATATTTGTTGGAACAAATAGACCATGTCCTTGGTCAATGTGTGGTCTGTTTGAAGAACAATATCAGACCTGGAATACCAGTGGGAACTGGGCATATCCCTACCCCAAACGGGCCAATGAAACATTTAGTGATTGATTATGTGGACATGATTCAACCTATTGCAGGATACAGGTACATGCTAGTCGTAGTAGACAGGTTCAGCAGATGGGTAGAAGCTTGCCCCACTCGAAGAAAGGATGCTCAGTCTGTAGCAAAGTTCCTATGCAGGGAAGTCATGCCTAGGTTTGGAATTCCAGATAGGATATCGTCAGACAATGGTAAGGAATTTGTGGATAAGACGGTAAAGCTTATACTACAAAAGTTGGGAATCAAGCAGAGACTTGGGTGTATTTACTCACCTCAAAGCCAGGGGATAGTAGAGAGGATGAACGGGGTCCTTAAGAACCGTCTTTCTAAGGTCTGTAAGCATACAGGTCTTAATTGGTTGGAAGGACTCCCTCTTGCATTGATGGCCTGTCGTTCCAGTGAGATTCGAGGGCTGCACTTGACTCCCCATGAACTGGTGATGGGGAGGATAATGACAGCTCCCTGTGTACGAACCAGTGGGAAAGGGCCAAGTTTGGCCCTCCTGGAGAGTGACATGAAAGCCTATGTACAGTACATGACTAACCGGCAAAAGAGTATCTCTTCTTATGTGCTCCACAAACAGGAACGTGAGGAGGAGGTGAACGCACAGGAGAGGAAGGACGCGTTGCAACCGGGTGACAAGGTCTACGTGAAGGTCTACAGACGGAAGTGGCATGAGGCTCGACGGGAAGGACCTTACGAGGTCGTTCGGTGCACTGGGACTGCCCTCCAGATCAAGGGGTCCCCCACCTGGTATCACGTTCATCACTGCATCAAGGCGCCCAATGAGGACGATGAGGGAGAACCTCAGCAGGATGGTGAGGGGATCCCTGGGGACGAGGAAGTCCACAGCTTGGACATCCAGGCTGACGAAGATGTTGGTGAGTATCTGCGTCATGATGCAGATGATGCCGGGGGCCTCGTCCCAGACCCTGTCCAGCCCACTGATGAGTGGGTCAACGGAGACCGTGAAGGATCCAGTGACTGCGACACCCCTCTTGGGGGTTCTACCGAGCCTGGTGTTGCCCCTGTTGTCACCCCTTCCGACCCTGACAATGCTCCAGACGGAGATGTCAGCAACCCGGGCGGATGCCCGGACCGAGGTACCATTGAGAGACACAGACCTGTCAGTGATACACCTCAACCAGACAGACCCCGTAAAACACCAAGGCCAATTAGGAGGAAACTCAAGCCATGCCGTTTCAGAGACTGATATACCCCTTAGTGTTCCTACCCCATTGACTTCTTTGGACAATGTTACACTTTACTCACACACTGTTATGCCTGGACGTCAGAGAAGAATGGCCATAGCAAGTAGAGCTTTTACTTGCCCACATTCACGTTGTGCTATTGATGATTGTTTGATCTATACCGCCGAAGAGAGCGAGTGGTATTTATTGGATACTACATATATTACACTTGATCAGTACTCAAGCAACATGCAAGAAACTCGTGTGACATTAACTAATGTTGACCAGGAAGAGAGCTCGTATTGGTGTGCTAGACGTGATATCGGTGAACCGGTGTCTAGTAAATCCAACAATTTCAAGGACAATATTTGTAGGACCAGGCCTGACTATCCACACCACTATAGGACCTCGGACTGTGAGACATTGGTGCATAAATATGTTCACGATGAGTTACCAGGAAAGGTTGAAAATGTTGCTGTGAAGGCTCCTACGAAGGCGATTGTAGTTGCTACTGACGATTATTTGTTGTATGATTCTAATCACCTGGGGACACGGTCCCACCCTAATTCTGCCACTAGTATCATGAAAGATTTTGCTTCAAAAATGAATTATTCTGATTGCTGGATTTGTCAACAGGTCCCTGTAAGTGCGTCTGCTCCTATGTTTTTCCCCATACCGTTAACTAAAGCAGAATGGCTTCATTATAATTGGCAGGGTTTAGCCCCATTTGTTTTACAGGGCAAGAACCAGAGCTCTTCTTGTCAGCCCAGCACGATTCTGGTTCCTTTAAATTCTTCCTATGCAGGTGTGGATATTGGTGTGTTGGAACGTCTGACAGCAGCGGTTAACAAACACCATAGGCCTAGCGGTGTGGGGAAGGTTATTATTGATAGGCTTACACATTTGTCACAACCAACAGGTCCGAAGAAGATATATATTATCCAAGCTATGTTCGCTCAATTAAATGGTACTGCATTGAGTCCTCATCTGTCATGTTCTGGGAGTGTGACTTCTACACGGTGGAGGGGTTCAGTTGTTATTTCTGGATTAAAATGTAAAGTTGTTGATTGTGCTATGGTGCCTCAAATGAAATTACATGATACCAATACTACCAGACGGCAGAGAGGCACCACGCAGCTTAAAGTCATGCCTCTCGTAAATGTTACAACCTGTATTGACATTCAAGTACGGCCCAAGATCGGCTCGGTTCGTCAGTTAGGGGCTGCGTCTTGTGTAGGTGGAACCATTTTCTCGTATCCTGGTACGGAGCTTCAACTCCCGGAACATGTGTTTCTTGTGTGTGATAATGATGCATTCTCTAAGCTTCCTGCTTCGATTGAGGGTGGTTGTTATTTGGCTCATCTGATACCTTTGATTAGGAAAGTTACTCGGGAGGAGATGTCTGTACTTCACAAACAAGCAACCCATCGTAGTCGTAGGGCGTTGTCTGCCGTTCAGAAGTTTTTTGGCCTAATATTCCCAAGTTATGGTGTCTACAACACTCAGACTGAATTAAGTGCCTTATCGTCCGTTCTTGAAAAACACATTAATGCTTCGGATGCTGTAGTGTCTGCCCTGGCCACTGAATTGACTGAAACTAAGAATGTAGCTCTCCAAAATAGAATGGCTTTGGACATTATTTTGGCCAGTCAGGGTGGTACTTGTGCTTTGATAGGCGGTGAATGCTGCAGTTATATTTCGGATTCTGGTAACGCTTTGCATGATTTTCATGAATCTAACAAGAAGGGTGTTGAGGATTTACATAAAGAACACGGTTGGAATGGGTTAGATTTCTTTGATTCTGCTTTTTCAGGTATTGGTAATATGATCAGGTCCGTCGCTATTATTTTTGTTGTCATTATCATCTGTATTATGTTACTTGGTATTTTGATCAAATGTTTTGGAAAGTGTATTTCGGATATTCCTATTAATGCTTTGGTGTTGACCAACGTAGCTGATGAGCAAAAGCTGGATTCTGTTTTGCTTTCTGATTTTGTTTCCTCTTTTGATGATTTGTTTATTAAGTGAAGTTTTGTGATTATTTGCGTCGATTACTGTTTGTTTCTTTCTATATCATGTGATTGATGTCAGTTGAGAAGTGGTGTGGTGGTTATGCAAAGATAGGAAAGCGGTTCTGTTCCTAGCGCAACGAAGAAAACGCTCTTGACTGGGATAGGATATCAATCTGAGACAGCGGTAAAGGCTGTTCTCCAACTGGGTACAAGTGCTAGTAACCTCTGACCCCGACGCTTCAAGGACAAAGAAAACATCGGTCGTTGGAAGTTTCTATGTTAATTTGTGCATGTTGGATTGTGTTTAGTTTAATTGTGGTTGTTATTTTCAAGATTCTTTTTGTTATTGGTTGATTTCTATTTTTTGCATGATGTCTTTGGGTTCTTATTAGTTATTTTTTATTTTTTATTTTTTGTTTTTTGATTTTTGATTTTTGTAATTTTTTTATATTTTCTTAGCTGTGATATGTGGGGTTTGTGTTTTTGTTTTGGTTTGTGTGATCGTTTAGTTTCGGAACACCCTCTGGGTGGTCCGAGGGGGGATGTGTAGTATATTTTTACACGTTTATGGCCTTCTTATATTCACGTATATTTTACACATATATTCACGTATATTTTACACATATATTCACGTATATTTTTATTACTTCATATACACTTTATTAAATACTTTTGATACTTCATTATAAACGATCTTGTCGCACATGCGCTGAGACACACACACACGAATTGTTGCGCATGCGCTGAGACACACACACACGAATTGTTGCGCATGCGCAGTCACACACACACGCATATGCACGCCCCCGAGGGTCTGGGCCAATCAGAGGCCTAGGAGGAGGACTATAAGACGCTGTGCACAAGGCTCGAGCGCCCTGCTTTTTGACTATCTCGATTCACGGTGTGATTGTTCAGTGTGCCTGTAATCTGAAGACCCAACCTTTTTTGAATAAATACTTTTAAAACTTTGGACCTTCTTGTATCACTGAAACAGAGAAATTATTCTACAGTAGTCCTACCAGTTAGCTCTTCACAAGCCGGTGGCAATGTCGGTCGCTTCGGTGGAGCTTTAGCGTGTATGCTCAAGTTAGCATTAGATGTTGAAGCTGTGGCCGTTTCTCCTTCTTCATCCCCAGGGCCAGCACACATCTCATCACAATCCTCCTCTCTGTCTTTGGACAAGGCCTGGTCCAAACTTTCATTATTTTCACTGACTTCCAGACGTGGCTTTTTAAGAAAGCGGGACAATGTTAGCTGTTTAGCCATCGTAGCGCGCACACTGAACACTTGACTGACACTTGACACTTGACACTGGTCACGGTCAACTGAACAATCAGATTAAACGTAAAGAGGAAGCCATGTAAACGTAAGAGAGGAAGTTGAATATTATTAGTATTAATACATACTTTTAATCATTTCCAAGACAAAACTATTCACATTACAGTTAGTTAGTGAAAATTAAACTTTACAAACTTTTTTTTTTTTTATGAATCTGACTGGGTGGGCCAGCTGTCAATCTGGGTGGGCCTAGGCCCACCCATAGATCCGCGCCTGAGATGGAGGTTGTCAGGCAGAGCATCATGTCATCCTCAGACTGCTGTCTGGAACGGTATTTGCTCTTCAGGTAGGTGAGGGAGGAGAATCCACTTTTGCAAAGATAAGTTGTTGCAAAAGGCAAAAGGCTCATCGAGAACTGGGTGAGAGGCTGTGACTCGTACACATTCTTGTGTGTACTCTCTGTGGTTAGGTCGATCAGCTGATCTTCCTCAGCGGCTGTCAGGTTTGAGCCGTCGGATGCATTGTCTTTGAATGATAACCGTATCCATGTCTTGTGCTTTCTCCAAGACTCAGTCTCAGAAAAGTACTTCTCAAATTGACTTTCGAGTGCCTCCAAGTGATCAACAATTGCGCATTTCACGTCAGGCGAGGGCACCGCGGAATCCGCGGAAATGCATTGAAATGCGCAGCCAGCTCCGCGCGGTAGCAGAATCTCGTGGATAGCTGTGCGTAATTCAAAGACGCGCCAATACTGATCCACGGGAAAGCCATCTGACCTCGGAATGGTAAAGGAGCGCGTTATAGCGGCGCATAGAGAAGCAAAGAGGCGGGTTTGTTATTATCAAACTAGTAACTAAATTAGTAACGTTATGCTAGTTATTAATTAACGTTAATTTCGCAATGAAGACCGAACTGCAGCGTTTTAGCCAACACCTAGCTTGCTAGACAGGTGTGTTTTTTTTCTTTTTTTCAGCTGACTTTATGTGAGACTCAAGAATCATGGGCATCATTTATTTTGTAAATTGTTTTTGTCAAAAGTTGCTTATTATTCCCTATTAATGCTCGTACTTTACTCAATATCATTTTTGTTATATATTTTAATTCTCACTGATTATTTTGGTGAAAAATGTCAATTATGATGACAAAAATTGGCGGACCCCCGGTTGAAGACCACTGCTCTAAACAATTCTCAGTGTCCCGCAGCTCGCGCCAGGGTTGCCCTCTCTCTCCTCTGCTGTTTGCCCTATCTCTTGAACCTGTGGCCCAGGCCGTTCGCCAGTCAGTCACTCATAATCCTATTACGGTCCACAACACCAAACATCACATATCTTTATATGCTGATGATATCCTTCTTTTTATTCAGAATATCCCTCAGTCACTTCCTCACCTTCTAAATATCTTTAAAAGAAATTAGCCGAATTTCGGTTTACAAAATTAACTGGGGAAAATCAGCTCTATTGCCACTGAATGCCTCAGCTAGACAGTTAGATATCTCACTAAACATCCCAGTGGTCCAGAATATTAAATATAGGTATCACTATCTACCCCTCAATTTCAAACACAGTATCAATTAATTATAAGAATGTGTTGAAGGAGGTAGAATCTGATCTACAAAGGTAGAAAACTTCACCCCTCACATTTCATTCCCGTATCTCAGTTATTAAAATGAATATTCTTCCACGAATAAACTTTTTTAGTTCCATGCTCTCTCTAGGGGAAGAAGCCCAGACTCAAATTCTCAACCCTCCAGAGGCTAAAAAACGAAGGGGGATTGGGTCTACCAAACTTTGAATGGTATTATTGGTCCTTTGTGCTGCGTCCTCTCTCCACATGGTTTGATCCGGCTGCTCGTGTATCTTGGCGCCCTTTAGAGGAAAACATTGTCCATCCTCATAGGTTACAAGATGTAATATACTCTAACATTTCTATTAAACAGTCCAAACTGAAATTCGGCTCCATCATTACTGAATTAATCTCAGTTTGGCGATGCGCAGAAAAGTTCAGCAAAATTTCAAACAACTGGTACCTCCATTCGCCTATATTTAAAAAATCAATTCTCCAGTTGGGAGGGCGTCCAATCTCATTTCCCCAGTGGAGTGACAATGAAGTTCATACACTCTCAGATTTATTTGGGGCTGAGGGTCTCCGCTCATTCCAAGACATTCAGAGAAACTTTAATTTACCGGGTACCTCCTTTTTTTTCTACCTTCAGTTAGGTACAGCAATGCGCACACTGGGGTACCCTGGAATAGCACATTAGACACATAGTGCGAAATAAGGGGGAGCTCGGGGAGCTATAGCTCCCCTAGTGGTGACATGAGCTCCCCTGGAAACATGGTTTGTGAAATTTTGGGGGAGCTCGAAAATATTGATAGCCAAATAAATGCTATTTTGGTCATGGTTTTTCTCAAAGGTGTAAAATAAGGGGAAAAATCATATACAAATAATAATTAAAATATTTTTTTATGATTCATGAAAAAAAAGATTTTACCGCGCTAGCCTAGAGCCGCTCGGAGCGTGGGGTCTGCAGGCATCCACTACCCACTCACGAGCTTGTTTACTACGTGCGTTAAAAAACTGTCACCTGCGCGCCATTGTTGATGACAGTGAAAAGAAGAAGAAAAGATGTTGAAAAGAAGAAAGCAACCCACCTTGGGCGATTTCTATCCAAAGAAGTCTAAACAAAATGATGAAGAGGAAAATCCATCTGTAGCTGGTGGTAGTAGCACATCGGACGTGGGGACTGATGCTGCTCCAACAGAGCCGAGAGAAGAGGCAGCTAACGTGGAAACTAATGTTAGGAAGACAACAACAAAAAGAGGTCGGAGGAGATGAGGAAGAGGATGATGATGATGATGCTGATGACCACCCGCCTGTTGCTGGAGATGGGGGGTGCGAAGATGCTGGGGTCCCTCTGGCTGGCTGGACCAGCGAACAGTGGAGTGACTGGACCAGACGTCTCCCGTGGCTGTTCTCAAAGAATAGTTGCTTAGCCTCTCATCACTACTTTTTGTGGACCTTAATGGACCTCCATTGGAGAGATTCGATCCAATGCCTTTCGTCACATCTTGGCTTAAATCAGGTCATCGCCTGTCCACATCATGGGCTCCTGGACGTAGAGCAAAGGCAGCTGAACCCAGGCCTCTGTGGTCGCTTCTGTGTTAAGGTAAGACCCGCTTTTATAGACTTGGCTTCTGCTGTGTTGTAGGCCTATGGATTGCTGTGTTATAATGACAAGGGCTATGTGCATCGTTGTGTTGTGTAGGGCAGTGTTTAGGCTTGGTATGTGGCGTTGCGTCGCCCTCGCATGATGTGCGGCTCCCCCGCACACACCGTGATTTAATTCGCACACTGATTAGACATGCATCCATTTCACATAGCATTCACCAGACCCAGGGGTCAGGTCTCAGCTCTTTACTCCATCCTGGTTAAGGCTTCTTTAAAACCATTACATATTCACAGAGTATGGAAAGAGTCTTTATCACACAATAATTTAAATTGGCAATTAATCTGGCAAAACATATCACTTTCTTCCAGAAATCCCAACCACCAGGATATCCATTTAAATTTTACTCATAGGACGTACTTCACTCCATATCTGCTACATAAAATAAAGACCATACACTCACCTAACTGCACACAAAATACAGTTGGCACTTTTTTTCATATGGTATGGGAATGCCCTGGAGTGGCTGATTTCTGGAGGACGGTTTGTGATGCATTGTCCCTCATCCTGTCCAAACACATTCCACACTCACCAGCAGTCCTATTGTTAAATGACAGTTCAACCCTAGACTTAAACATCAAACAAAGACGCATCTGGCTGGCCGGCCTTACAGCGGCCAAAAGGCTTATAGCTTGCAGGTGGAAGTCACCCCATTCTTTTACCACACAGAGGTGGATATTAGACTATATAGACATAGCCAGCATGGAACACTGGATAGCCAACAGGCATCAGGCAATATCGGATAATATTTCTTGCTGGGATCATACTATAACCATTCTCAAGACACTACTATAGGCTAATCTATTTGCTCCTTCCATAGGGTCCTGTAGGGTGGGGGGTGGGGGGCTGTGATTGGGGGGGTGGGTTGGAGGTATTTGGCGGGAGGGACATTTGTGGGAGGAGGGGGAGGTGGGGGACTGTTGGGGTAAAGGGAGATTGGGTAGGGGAAATCTTATTTCACTAGCCTACACCTTGACAAGAATACTGGCAGACTAGACGTGCCAACAGTTTACCTGTCTCCTTGGAGTTTATAAACAGCAAACTCATAAGAATGCATTGTTCCGATAGCTTGCCTTGGCCAAACAGAAGCAACTTCGCTGTTGCTATAGAAATGGCAGTAGGAATAGCATAAATGTCATCCAACTGTCATCTGTCATATGATAAACAGAGCCTCACTCTTTTCTCCCACCCATCATACCCCCTTGAAAGGGTTTTGGGCGCCTCTATTTCCGTCAAAAAAGCAGCACTGGTGAATGGAACTTGAAGAAGCAGTGTGAAGCCAGTGTCAATAACAGGGTATATACAGGAATCTTGAGGTTAATTTCAATACCTTTCTAAGACTTTTTAAAGACCTTGTCAATATTTGGTGGATGGTTTATGGGAATTTTGTATTTCTACAGTTTTTTTGTTATTCTATTTCTCTTTTGTTCAGTTGTATGTTACCACTCCCTTGTACCACTCCCAGAAGAAATAATAATAACTTTTGATTGCAAAAATTCATCACAAAAATATATATATATAACGTTTCCGAAGTTTTTTTGAGGAGTCCTGGTCTAAAGTGAGTCAGGGTGCACAGTGTGTATTTTATTTTACTTTTTTCATAGTTTTATGTTGTAGACAAACAAACAGACTCTTTGATTTAACCTCTATATACAGTAGCAATAAGATGTAAGATGTAATAATTATTTACAGCAAAACAAAATAATTCACAGTCACGGAACCATCATAGCATTTTTAAACATGCAGCAGGTTGAATTTGGCGCTTCACTGCAGGCTTGTTGAGTGCTTAGACTGTGATGTCATAGACACTTCACCTTGTTGTTATATTTGTCACCTACAACTGATAGTATGTTCATTTCGTCTGTCAAAAATGATTATCCATTACAACATTCGCAAAGAAATCATCATTGGCATGGACAACATTGTGGGGGGCAGGCAGAATCTGGCCTGTAGAGGGAGCTACCGGACTATGGTGGAGAGTGGGAGATTGCCTGCATTGCCTGCTCTCTGCCACTATGCTACCCAGACAGCCATATTCATTATCTGAATGGGGCCATCTCAATATTATGGATTATTGCCTAAGCGATATTATGCTCTTGTCCAAAGTTATTCTCATTGACATCAATGTAAGATTTCTGTACATCAATGTACATGCGCAGATAGATCACACACATTCACACACCAATGGCGGCCAAGCTATCATGAAAGGCACCAGCCCGCTCATTGGGAGCAATTTGTGGTTCAGTGTCTTGCCCAGGGACACCTCGACACGTGGACAGCCGGGGATTGAACCGCAGATCTTGCGATCATTAGACGCCAGCTGTACCTCCTGAGCCACAGCCGCCCCAATTAATTTGGTACTGACTTAAACACCCTCATGAGAGTGAGGATGACGGTGATGAGGATGATCCGTACAGGTCATATTCCCTGTATAAGAGATAGTTCTTGACCGCTGGAGGGAAGGGGACAGCAGACATGATGTCAGGGTCACACAGTCTCCTGGAGGTCATCAGTCTCCTGATCTCTAGTCTGCACAGGTGCTGCAGGGACCTGGGGTTACCTGGGGGAAGGCCACAAAAACAACACGTCTGAGTAACGCTAACGCAGCATGTGTTAATGCTAACGTAGCGTGCGCTAATGCTAAAGCAGCGTGCGCTAATGCTAAAGCAGCGTGCGCTAATGCTAAAGCAGCGTGCGCGTATGCTAACGCAGCATGTCAAGGGGGGTTAGTGGTGGACCACTAGTGGATAGTGAGTTGGACATGTGATCAGAAGTTCATGAGGTCAAATCCCACCTGGGAACACCACTACCAGTAGTGTGCCCTTGAGTAAGGCACTTAACCCGAAGTTACTCCTAAGCAGACGAAGAAGAAGAAGGTCTATGATCGAAAGCTCGCAATAAAACAAACGTTTTACACAGTGTTTGAGTGTGCGGATGCTGTTATTTTGCACTCTATTGATACTCTTCAGTTCCAGCACCTCAGCAGAGTCTGATCACGGATGAGCGGTGGTATATTCACTATTTTGATTAAGTTGACTTGGATAAAAGAGTCTGCTAAATT
>NC_137678.1:33850328-33897828 GCF_963989245.1 Nansenia antarctica | reverse complement strand
GCGGTATGGATGCAAGAAATGAACATCCATAAGATCAGAATCATAACCATTTTTGTAAAGGTATAAAGTGTTTGTTTACAATTGCATTGTTTTTACAGTTATAAACAATGGAGTTAAACAGTAGCCTATATGTGGGGGTATGACAGCCCCAAGCTATTCAGGCGTTTATCAATTAGCGCGACCCGTCCTACAGAGGTCAAATATCATTGGATCTGATTACTTTAATGCTGTCAAGTTACCATATGTTTTATAGTGCTATTTTAACACTGGTTTGTCACAAACTAGGAATGTAGACAGTGGCAGTTGTATGAACAACGTTTTAAGAATAGCCTAAGAATAGCCTAAAGAGAAAGTGTGTTTCCTAAACCCTGGCCATCAGGCATTTAACCTCCTGTCCCGTCGACCCGGTCATTCCTATTATAGGTTTCAGGCTGCCGCCTGTAAGCTTAAAAAAATTGTTATCATGGTGTTTGGATCGCTCTTAAGCCTAGTGCCTCTTTTACATCTATAGCATATTATTTGAAAGCAGCCAATGTCGATTTGTGTAAACCGAATCATTTTGTGAGAACCGAAATTAGGGGCATTCAAATTATCATCGTGCACGGCACGTAAAGAGGTCTGTTTTCACTTACATCCCAGTCTCTCATCGTAAGTACAGTAGCTTCCCATTATGTGCGTTTTTTAATTCATGTGGATGCATGAATTTACATGGCTTTAGATTAGATTAGGCTACATTAGATTCAACTTTATTGCAATTGCAGAGTACGAAATGCAGTTTAACATTTAACCAGAAGTGCAAATAGTGGTAGAAAACATGATATAAAACATGACAGTGCAGTGATAGGTAGGCTACACGGTAGTTAGAGGTATATACAGTTATGAGCTATGTACAGTTAAGGTAGCTATGTACAGTATGGTATGTACAGAATACAGATGTATACATAGAGGCTATATCAAAAAGAGGTGCAATGTGCAAAAATATGGTATGTGTGTAAGGTAGTTGTGTGGATTCATGAATTTACATAGCTTTATTTGATTATTTGAAACCAGCCCACATATTTTTGCTTTATTGAGTCATGCTGAACAGAAGAATAAGATATTTGTAGTTCAATCTCGATATGTTAGGAGTTGAGGTTAACAGGATCCGTTCATGAGAGCATGGGCATGGACATGGGCGCGCACTGTATGGGGAAGGAGTTGTCGTGCCTATTTGATTAATTTTTAATGATTTTAAACCGTTTTATTTCACAATATAATTTGAAAGCAGTCCAAGAATGTCAGGTAATAGTTTGGGATTAATGTGACAATCAGAGCGGTCCCATCAGATGCGCATGCCCCCCATGGAAGCCACTACTGTCACAAATCGTTGGATCTGATTTATTTGACTTAATGTTATTCTACCTTTAGGCCTAGCAATTTTGGCATTGCGAAAATGGCATTGTCACACAATGGAAAATCAGATCACGGGAACGAACAATGCTACAGCATAGTCGACAGAATAGCTTTCCAAAAGAGGCCCTGGCTATTATGCATGCCCCCACCCCCTTCTCGCTATCCAAGTTGCACCGTGATGCTTTCCAAGTTGCCCCGTGGCCCATGTTGTAGGCTTTGATGTATAGGCCTATGTGTATTTGATTAATGAGCATGTCCTCCGTCTGCCGGCAACTATCCTGACCTGAGCCAATAACCCACATTACATTACATTACAGTAGGCTTTAATTTGAAAGCAATCAAACAATGTTTATTTTTGTAAACCGAGGTATATTTGCTCTAAGTATTTTGCAAATAGATTTCCCTATTTGTGCAAATATGGCCAAATTAATAAATCATTCTGATTCTGATTAGGTCCTCAGCCGGTGAGTCTGGTGTCGATCCATTAACCTACGAGCGGTCTTGATCAAATCGAAAGTCCGGGTATTAAAGCTCATGCTTCTAGACTTGGTCTACATGAGTGATTCTGTGATTTGGGTGTGGATGTGTAACCCGTGTGTGTTACGCCTGCGTTGTGTTCTGGTGGTGTGTGGGGCAATAACGAGGCCGGAGGCAGAACTGGGTCTCTGGTTCACTTTAGTGGAGCTGTGTGACATCAGGCTTTCTGTAACTAATAGCATCTTATTTGTTCAACCTATGCTACAATAGGCTACTGAGCAGGGAATCAGACACATTTCAGTGTCCTCCATTTACATTTTGAAGTACAAAACATCTCCATATATATTAAGGCATGTTCTACAATTTTAGGTGTGAAATCCTAACAACTTTTACCTCACGATCTAAAATCTGAGATGTTGGTGTAGTAGTCAGAAGGCAATGGCCGTTCATCAATAACTTTAATTCAGACACCAACTCTGCAAAATGTAATTCATTTTATGTAAAAAAAATAATTTAAAAAAATGGACAGACAACCTCAATTTCTGGTTTAGATGACAAATCTTTTTATTGTCGAACACAAGAATAACCAGAGTATCTGTACAAAAAGACTGCTGTCCCAGATAGCATGGCTTCCTCTCCAGGTAAGGGCCCTGTCGGTGGAGGGTGCAGGGATGCTGGAGATGGGATGAGCCGTGCATTTACAAGCCCAGCTTGGTCCTCCTCCAGTGTCTCCTCTTGGAGTTGTACCTGGGAAGCAGACCAAATGGAAACCATGAGTGACAGTTAACTGACTAACAAGGACAACATTACAGGCATGCAAAAGTTGATGCTAAATTGATGCTACGGAATTTCAGACCTCCAAACATATTTAAGGGCCACAATTTAGCAGATTTTATTAAGACATCAATTGATTTGTCACAGACAAGCTAGGTCGACTACCACACCGATTAGATAAAGAAATCATGCTTTGTTTTCCAAGATCAGAGTACCAACTAAGAAGAAAATGCTCTTTAATGACTACTAATGACAGGGTGTTCATGTCAAGGTTCATTTGGGTCATGTAGGCTGTTTATAGGCAAGGTAAACTTATAAACAGCCTACATGATCCACCAGATAACAGTACCCAAAGACCCACTTACTTCATATCTTATGCACACAACTGAATGACTCAACCTGACCACAAATCCTTCAGTGGCAAAAATCAAAAGACATCAGTCAAGACCTCAGAAGAAAAGAAAAGTCTGGTTCATCTGAAGAATCTGAGTTGAGCATGACCAATGGGATGCAAGCCCGGATTATCCATATATTGCATCGGGTGAACGCCCTGGGGCACCAGCCAATGGGGGGGCACCAAATTATTCGGACAATGAATAGACCTTTAAAATATTTTGGGCACATTTTTTAAATATAGGCTATATTTACTGGAAGACATCCACACAGGTACAAAACTAACGGTTATATTTCGGCTATCGTGTATAAAAAGATAAATAATTGCGAGTTCGGTGTAAGTGCCCTCCCCCAGTCACAGACAAGTGCGCGATGACGCAGTGCCGCCAAACTATCAACGAAGAAATCAAAATGTACAGGCGACAACTGAGTGGCTCTGCCAAGCGAAAAATTAAGCAAGGCAAAGACTCCAGACATACGGCCACTCTTAAAAATGTCCCAACAATTGGGATTTTTTAAATTTCACCTAGGCCTAAAATTAGCACCGAAGTTAACAGTGTGAGGGGGGGGGGGGGGGGGCAGCAGAGCGAGCGAGGGAGCGAGCCCATTCACAGCCACACTGGAGCAAGTCTTGCTGAATGTGGAGTAAGAATGGTTCATGTCATGACCTGGGGTTAGACTTGTCGAATTGCCGGGGACAAAGTTAGACAACGCCAGTAACATGTCGGGTAAATATAACGGCCTCCAGGCGCATCTTAAAAAAGCAAACCCCCTGATTCATTACGTGCCCTGTGCTGGACATTCCCTTAATGTTGTCGGTGTAAACACCACATTAATAGCTGTAAGGATGCGAGTGATTTCTTTGACCTACTTGATTGATTGATTGATTGAAAACTTTATTAGAAGATTTGCAGAAGTAGGTACATGAAAGTACATATTACATACAAGGTCAACTAACAGGATAAAAACCCAAGAAAGCCACTGGCTTATTTCAATTGGGGTCCTTGATTCTCAATTCATCGTTACATGTAAGACCGACAAAACAAACTAGTACTATCTACAAGATAATACAGACAAATAGCTATTACTATCTACAAGATAAAAATACATCCATCATCCATCAATGACTTCAGTCATTGTATGCGTTTTGTGCAGCATCCCCTCACCGATGGAGCCGGATATTTAAAAATAAGGATGTGAACATCAGCAGGACTCTAAAACCACTGTCCAGTACTAGATGGAGTTGTAGGACTGACTCTACCAAAGCGTTGAGAGAGAACTAGTGCAATAAGAGAGGCCTGATAAGAATAAGATTCCCTGCTGGCAATTGAATCCGAGTTGGTCAAAGAAATGGACTTTGAGGATTTAGTAAACGACTTTGCCTGCGTAAAATCAAGAAAAAATAAGTTCTGCTAAAGGTAAGGCTTACTTATGACTATTTAATATGACGCTGTGGCTGATTTGGGCAGGCTGTGTGATGCACAGGGCTATAGCCTACGTCTGATACAGCATCACGAAGGTGAGCAGAGCGGCAAAGAGAGAGGCGCTGTTTATTTCCATAATACCTGTAGTACGCTTCATTAATGCGGACAGAAAATATGTTCTTATTCTTATATGCCTGCAACAGTCGTTATTGGACTTGGTTGGTATTGAGCTTGTTTTATTGTAGTATACAGTATGTGCATTTTCCCCATTGGTTATGGTTTAGCATGTAGTCTCAGGCCATTTATGATGGAAATAATTAGCCTATATTTAGAAAGTCGTGTTGCATTGTGATGTGAGTTGCATTCAGATTTGAGCATCAGCCTGTACTGTAGTTATATGCTCTTGTAAATCTTTTACTTAGGGGTTTGTAACCATAGTAAATATCACACTTTCACTTGCAAAGTAGGAGGGTGTGTGTGTTGGGGGGGGGGGGGCACACATCAAGTCTGGTCACCCTAGGGGGTTAATCCGGGCCTGATGGGATGACAGGATACTCACCCACGAGTTGAGCATTGACCAATGGAATGACAGGGTACTCCGTTTAAAAAGGAGCTGCGAGCCTCATACGTAACCATAACAACACAGCTCACCTGACGACGAATACGCAGCTTGAGGGCAACGGTAAGATCATATGAACTAGTAGTCTACCAAAGTCGTTGACACTACCCTTTCATTAACCCAAGACATGATAGTCTGGCTAGCCAGCTTTTTCAGGGTTTGCTAGCTAACGTGTTAGCTTCTACCACACTAGTAAGCAGCCGTCTTGCTGGGTAGCCAGTCAGCCAACTACCAACTCTGGCTTGTTGATTTTCAACCTTTCTCTTTTCGAGAGCATTGATCATATGTCAATAACGGTAGTGAGCTTTTGTGGCTGCAACTGCTATCGTTTGTCTGTCAGTGATGGATCTGTGGCTAGACAATCAATGTATTGCTATTGGGTAGAGTTACTGCACACACAAAAAAGTTAATATAATGCGAGTTTCTGATGTTCACTACAGGAAATATGGCCTCCATAACCTTTGCAGACAGAGAGAATGCAAGTCTACTTACACCTAGCTTGAAGATGAGAGGGCGACTGCAATCTGATCCAGGTACAACAGTTTACATTAACTTATGGATTCCACACGGTATTGATGGTTGTCTACACAGTGCATCAATGACTTAATTGCTTAACTAGTGCATGTTTGCAAATGAAATATCCTTCCAGAAAACCTCTTGAAGACCCCAATGACTGGGAAAAGGTTTCATGCTCCTTTGCAGTCTTGCAAGGCTTTGGGGTCTGTCAACAAGATCACCTCAACTACTGCAGTTAAAGGCCAAGAGAAGAACAGAGTTCCTGGGACACAGGTCATTAAAAATCTAATCAAAAATCATTAGTCAGTTGTGTCTAGTGTTGTCATAACTCATTTCTATCTTCCTTCCAGGAAACTAAAATTGAAGCCGTCCCTGAGGCTAAAGTGGAAGAATACCCAGACATTGAAAAGTGTATACCCTATGACCCGCTAGGTAATTCCACTTCTGTGTTTCTCCTCATCCTCCAAGTCTATTCAATCTGAGAATTAACTTGTGAACTGACTTGTTGCTATCATCTTGCTGAGTGTTCTAACAGAGAACGTTGGTTAAAATTGGTTGTTATTATTGTGACTAGAAAGTGTGTGACTATAATTCCATGGTGTAAATAGTCAAAGAACTAGCAAGCTAGCTAGCTCAGAGGTGATGAGATGAGCTAGTCTGCTGCACACTTGTCAGCTAAAGAGCTAACTGGATGCACTTGACTTTATTATTTTAGTTAAAGTAGATATACAATCTTTCTTATTCTGCTAGAATTGGGCTTCATGGTAATACCATAATGGCATATTTACAGTACATGGACAGTGGATTGAAGCATTGGAAATGTCTTCTTCTTTTTTTTTTTATAGTTGGACATGATCTTTTTTCAGGTGAGAGTAATGTCAAAATGACATTATCTGACTGCATTGCCCACAGCAATCCAAAAGCTATTATAATTATGTTATAAATTGATATGGATCAATGTATACCTCTTATTAGATTAGAAATACTCTGGTTGTTATGTTTGCCTTTTGGTTGACAGCAAAAGAGGGAGAGGAGGATAGAGAGAGAGAGAAGGAGAGAGAGCAGGATGGTGTCGGCACACCAGAGAGAGACAGCAAGAACCAGGTGAGAAAGTGGACAGGTAGTCAAGACCACATAAGTAAGTAGCCTTGTGAACCGATGGTTCTGGAGCCTAACGGCCCATAGGGCAGGAGCCTATCTCCTGTTTCCGTAGCGTGAGGCGGCTTGATGTACAAGTACACCCCCTGGACATGACGCTGGTATGTCGCAGGGTCCATGCCACCCCAATTCCAATTCAATGCCAATTCCAATTCCACAGTCCATGCCACCCCCCCAAGGCAGCAAACCTAGGGGAAACACTGCTATGGTTCCAGAGTTTGAGGCCTATGGTGTTCCAGAGGATGTGGTTTGTCTGAGCCATCTTCCTCTGGCAGGATTGGCACGTATCCCACAAACACCACGCCTACCAGAGGAGGATTTCCACGTGGTTGAGATGCCACTGACTGTCCCCATTGAAGAGCCTGCAATGTTCAGGTATAGCCATTAATTTGCTGTTTAAGGGACATTGTACTTATAAATCTAAACCTAATCTCTTTCAGACCTGAAAGGTAGTCTCTGAGTTCCTTGCCATCTGTTTGTGAACCTAGTTGTATTTTGTGCTTTTCCATTCATTTTGAGTTGTCTCATTGCTGATGGACACAACCAAAGACAGACTTGTTGTAATTAGACTACCTTATGTTACCTTTTGTAACATTTTACAAATGTTGATTTTGGTGTATTGTCAACTTGAATTTATTTATTTTTCTTTCAGAAATGGATGCCTTCCTTCAAATGATGAGTTGACCATCGACCTGCCTCCAGAGATGGACTGATGGCTTGGATCTATTGCTTTTAAAATCTTTTCACCCAGTTTTTGTCTTGTTATTTAAATTGTCTCTTGAATAAAGTTCTTTAATTTGAATTCATTATTTTGGATCACTATTTTGGACATTTGAACTATTCTGCACACATTGGTACAGAAGACAACGATAAATGGTTGGATATGGTATAAGTTATAAAAATGTGGTCCATACAGTCTTCCAGGATATAGCCAGAGTTTAGCAGAAACCTATATACTCTGATACAGCTTATCCTGTTCATTAATAAGTGATGAAGTGGGAGTGAGTTGGCATGGTGACTGGCTGTAAAAGTATTCTTTAGTTTGACTTCCGTCTCTCATCGGTCCGCCGATAAGAGGTCACGTGTTGGAAGTGTTTCCTTACTGTTGGTTTAGTCATCATAGGGATTGGAACTGAACTTTATCAGTTACTGAAGTTGGCGGGGGGGGGATTGTGGAGGGAGACAATCGGAACTGCCTTGGGAGAGTAACCCCGCACAGTTACTTTTAACACAACAAATGGGTAGACGGGTGGTCGATTTTGGTTGACTTATTTGTTTAAGCCATGTCACCATAGCTTCAGGGTTAGACAGTTGGAGAGTATATCAGGCGCAGAAGGGAGGGAGCGTGGGCATGAGCTCCACTGTCACACTGCAGGTGAGAGCAGAAGAGTTTGGAATGTACTTTGGGGCAGCATTCTTTTTATTATTTTATTTTTTATTCAGCATGTTTGCATAATGTGGAAGAAGTGCACCTGATTGAAATGAATGGGGTTTATTGTGTCAGAATGTCATGTGAGTATTGTCATAAAAGAGGAAGGAGAACTAGGGAGGGAAAAATCACAGTATACCCACTAGAAAAAAGTAGACTACACCACTGATACAGAACATACACAAAATGTATCAGGTAACATCAGTCTGATGTGTGTTAGTTGTCTCGCTCCCCTCTTAAGACAATCTATAGATCTGTCACGCATATTATACAATTATATACGTGTATATGAATATAATATGTATTCATATATGTATATATAATAGATATCAGCATAGCTCATAGATGCATATGTAGCCGTACAGGTTATGCTAGGATCCTTGAGTACACAGCAAGAGGAGGCGATATATACTTCAACAATAAGTTTATTAACACTTTATTTAAAAACACATGCAATAAGCGGCAAACCCTGGTGTTGCTCAAATCACACACAAGCAAATGGTAGTAAGACTTTCCTTTGTTGTGGTGATTTGAGGGCGTTGTATATTAGGTCTCTCGCCGATCTCCACACTGCATGGTCGGCTGGTCCAGTCCGGTGCGCGCGTCGTTCGAGCCCTCCGATGTCGCCGTTGCGTGGAAGGAACGTCGGGTCTCTCGTGGAACGGAAGCACCGGCATTTATACTCACAATCATGGGAGTGATTGTGATTGGGACCACCTGTGGAGAAGCAGATGGACGTACACACAAACACTCATTCGCACCACTACGTTCTGACACGCCCACTCATTCATACCAGTCATTCCACCCCGCTTCATTCGCCCCCCCTTTACACGTGGTCGTCCCGAGCACGACTCTAGTCAGTCTGTTTCGACCCTTTAAGGTGAAAACCGTGATGGAGGGTTGCCACGATTGGGGCGGAGTGAATACCGCCGTGAATCGCCTTGGTCTGCCCCTAGTTGGTGCTCTGGGGCCTCCTGAGGCTGGGCAGTCGGCGCCGGTGCCATTGCTGGAGGGAAGGGTGGTCCTTGGATTGGACTTGGTGGTCCAGATGTATGGCCGTGTCGAGGCGGAGCAGGTGGCTGTGGCTGGACCATCCACCTGCATGGCCAAACGGGCTGCGGTTGTCCATGTTGAGCACGATCTGGATTGCTTGCTGGAAGATTCATACCCTGGTCGTCCCTCATCGCCGAGTCTCCTGGGCATGGCCTCAAGTTGTTGCGGTGGATGGTTCGGATGGGGCCGTCTTTCCCTTCTGGTCGTATGGCGAAGACTGGCTGATCCGATAGCTGGGAAACCACCACAAAAGGTGTTGGGAGCCACCGGGGGGCTAGCTTCCCTTGTGCTTGGCGGCGAAAGTTCCTCATCAACACCCTCTCTCCTGGTAGCAGTGGTAAGCTCCGTGCGTTCCGGTTGTAGTTCTCCTCGTTCCAGTTGTTGCGCCGCTCTACGTTGTTGCGAACCGTGACATAGGCTTGCAGAAGGGCTTGATGATGTCTTTTGACCCACCCGTCCAGGTCGTCTCTCTGTTGGGGCGGTGCGACTTCATGGAGCATGTCCACTGGAAGCCTGGCGTGGCGGCCGAAGACGACGTAGTGGGGCGTCATGCCTGTGCTTGCATGGGTGGTGTTGTTGAAGGCTTGTAGAAGTGCAGGGAGCTGGGCTGGCCACTGGGCTTGGTGCTTGGCTTCAATCGTACTCAGTAGCGAGAGGAGTGTGCGGTTGAGCCTTTCGCAGGCCCCGTTGCCTTGTGGATGGTAGGGGGTTGTTCTCACCTTCTGGCAGCCATACATTGCACAGAGTTGCTGCATCAGGGCCGACTCAAATGCTCCCCCTCGGTCCGTAAGAATGCGTTCTGGACAGCCGAAGGGAAGGATGAGCGCAGTCCAGAGGGCTTTCACTGTAGTAGCAGCCGTCTGGTCCTTGGTGGGGACTGCCAGCGCATAGCGAGAGAACAGATCTGTGATGACAAGAATGTATTGGTAAGTGTCAGCAGGCCGTCCGAGGGTCAAATAATCTATGGCTACAGTCTCGAAGGGATAGCTGGATAGAATGGAACACAGAGGTGCCTTTGGCTGTGCACCTGCTTTTCCTACCACACAAGTGATGCACTCCGCTGACCAAGCCCGGGCATTTCTGCTCATACCCGTCCAGTAGAATCTCCTCCTTAGCAATGACATCATTCGGTCACCGTTTGGATGTCCTGCCGCCTTGTGGTAATCCTCCCACAGGGCACGAGCTTGGGATTCCGGGACAACGATCTGTTTCACTGGAGCGCCCGTGTCTGGCTCAGTCACATGTCTCACCAGGATCCCCTCACAGAGCTCTAGGTACGCCCATTCGCGGAGCAGGCAGCGGAGCTGGGGGGACAAAACTGAACGATCAATAGGTGCAGGGGGCTCACCTTTGGTTATCCAGGCCTGGAGCAGTCGAAAGTCGGGGTCTCCCATCTGTCGTTCCCTCCATAGCTCCAGCTCGGAGGATTGGCTCGTAGCCCCGGGTGAGGTGGATATGGTGGCCCCTACGATGGCGCCCGTCGCCTCCCCGGGTAGTCGTGACAAGATGTCAGCGTTCTGATTCTTCGCCCCAGGTCGGTACCGGATCTCATACGAGTAGTTGGCAAGTTGGGCTGCCCATCGCTGCTCAGTTGCTCCAAGCCTCGCCGTTTCGAGATGGACCAACGGGTTGTTGTCGGTGAATATGGTGACCTGCGCGCCCCACAGGTAATCCTTGAATTTTTCCATGACGGCCCACTTCAGTGCCAACAGCTCTAACTTAAAGGAGCTGTAGTTCTGGTTGTTGCGTTCGGCGGGGTGGAGACTACGACTTGCATATGCAATGACCCTCTCTTTCCCCTCGTGGACCTGGGACAGGACAGCCCCGAGACCATCCAGGCTAGCGTCTGTGTACAGTCGGAATGGGAGATGGAAGTCTGCGTAGGCCAGGATGGGGGCGCTGAGGAGGGCCTGCTTCAACTTGTCGAAGGCCACCTGACAAGCGGTCGTCCATTGGATGGGGGCTGCGGGCCTATTGGCTTGGCCTTGGAGGGGCTGGTGGAGTGGGGCTGCTATCTTGGAGAACCCCTGGATGAATCGCCGGTAGTAGCCTGCAAAGCCAAGAAAGGACCGCACCTGCTTGACTGTAATAGGTGGTGCCCAGTCGCGGACAACAGCGGCCTTGTCGGGATCCGTCGCCACCCCCTGGCTACTGACTATATGTCCAAGGTAAGTCACCTTCTTCTGGAACAAGTGGCACTTGCGTGGCTGAAGCTTTAAGCCGTGGTCGTCGAGACGAGCGAATACTTGTTCCAAGTGTTGCAGGTGGGCAGTGAAGTTGGGGGAGTAGACGATTACATCATCGAGGTAGATGAGAAGATGGTCGTAGACCTGGGCCCCCAAGCAGCGCTGCATGAGCCTCTGAAACGTGGCCGGGGCATTGCAGAGGCCGAAGGGCATCCTGTCAAATTGGTAGAGGCCGAAGGGCGTGGTGAAGGCGGTCTTCTCCTGATCTTCTGTCGCCACCTCCACCTGCCAATATCCGCTAGCCAAATCGAGGGTTGAATACCATTCTGACTTGGACAGGCTTGTGAGTGACTCTTCGATTCGTGGCAGTGGGAAGGAGTCTTTGTGGGTCACTGCGTTTAATTTGCGGTAATCCACACAGAATCTCCAAGACCCATCCTTCTTCTTGACGAGGACCACTGGGGCAGCCCAAGGGCTCGAGCTCTCCCTCACGACTCCACTGTCCAGCATACCCTGCAGCAGTGACCGGAGCTCTGGGTAGAGATTTGGGGGGACGGGGCGGTAGCGTTCCCGTATCGGGGGAGCTGTGCCAGTCGGAATCTGGTGAGTGATGATGGCTGTCCTCCCAAAATCTTCGTCGTGTGTGGCAAATACGTGCGACCACTTCCGTATCAGGACTTCCAGTTGGGCTTGTTGATCCCTATCCAGGCTGTCGCCCTTTAGAGCCAGGGCTGGGTGGTCCTCACTTGCAGTCTGTGCAGTGTGCTGGACGTCCACCTCAATCGCCTGGGGGCCAGCGCTGCGCAGCGTCAGGGTCGTCTTCCCCCTAATCTCGTGCTGGTCGACTTGGGTAACGGTGGCTAGGGGGCACCGTTGGGGCAGTTCAAGGGGGAAAGGGTTCGGGTTGCAGATGCGTAGGGGGACTCTCCCCCCTCGGGTCCAGGCCAGCGACCTAGCCACCCGCCATTTCCGACCGTAGCCGTCCAGATCCTCCAGCAGGACAGGGCAATCTGCCAGGCCAGCAGCTTGTGGTACCTGGGCCCAGATAATTGTCTCTGTTGAGGGAGGCAGCACCACTGGGGGCTGTCGCTGTAGTCTGGCCACCCCCTGTAGTTCCACTCGAGTGGTTGAGGCCTCAGCCCTCTGGCAGGCCGCAAAGGCCACGTCCCACAACTTCTCTGCAGAGGGGGAGAAGACAGATTTAAAGGCTGCAGCCCCAGGGTGCCCACCCTGAAAAATACTGGCCCAGCAATCCGTTACTACATTCATTCCTAGCAACCCATACTCAGTATTGATACAGTCGTCACGAACAATAACCACCCCCTTTTTCTTCACCTCTATACCCCCAATGTTGAAATCGAGTACGGCGTAACCCACGTAAGGGATGTTAAGTCCATTGGCTGCTTTCAAGGCCAGCCATGATATGCGGTCGGGGTGGTCACTTATGCATTCCTCTCCGAAGTGCCGCTGAAATAATGTTTGGCTCATGAGTGTGACTTGTGAACCAGTGTCAAGGATGCATGGAATGGTCTTACCCTGGACAGTCACTTCAATTTCTGGGCACCTTCCTACCATGGCGGGCCTTTGTGGGGGCGCAGTTGGGGGCCCCTCCCGGTTCACTTGCCCTGTTGTGACCGGGGTTGCCGAAAATCCTGTTGTGGCTGCCGGCGAGGGCAGAATCGTTGGATGTGTCCGGCGTCCCCGCAGTCACGGCAGATTGCACGGCCTTGGCCGTCCCACTGGTAGTGTGATAGCCCCGGAGGCGCCGACTCCAGGCGCTGACGTTGGGGGTTGTTCGGTTGCGGGCGCCAGAGTGGTTGAGAGGCTGCAGCGGCTGTTGGGGGTGTGGCAATTTGTGCTGTGCCCAGGCGTTCCTGCAGCTCGTCTACCACAGACTTACTCAGGAGGGCCAGCTGTTCTTTAAGCTCTTGGCGCAGCTCCTGGCGCAGCTCTGTCCGCAAGTCTTCTTTGATCTGCTGCCAATCAGGAGTTGTTGGTGGGGCTCTCCTAGATGCAGGGACAAACACAGGGTAGGCTTGAGCTTCTTCAGACCCTGCTAACTCTCGTTCCAGTGCTCGTGCCTCCCGACAAGTTTCTGTGAAGGTGGTCGTCGAGTTCCTCCTGAGCTGCCGCTGTAGCTCTTGTTTCACGGGTACGGGTCTCAGACCCATGACGAATTGAGTCCGTAGTAGCTCGTCGTCCGACCCCTCGTGGGGGTCTTGAGTTCTCCAACTGTGGTGCAGTTCCCGCAGTCGGAGGGTGAATGCCTTCACTTCTTCTCCAGGTTCTTGTTTGCAGTTAAATAACTTTACTCGCAGCTGTGCTACTGACTTCTGTCCCCCATATAGTTTCTCTAGCTCCTCTAAGATCTTAGCGTCAGTGTTACGCTCCCCTGCAACTAACAGCGCCACTTCTCTTTTGGCATCTCCATCTAATGCGCTCAGCACAAAATCGACCCTTTGCTGTGCATTTAGCCCCTGGGCTCGAATACATGCCGCAATCTGAGTTTTCCACTCTGAAAACTTTGATGACTCTCCTCCATCAAACCGGGGCACCCAAGGCCCACCCATAAACCAAGGCATAACTACTGCTCCCTGTGGCTGCCCGCCAGCATCGTCAACGTCAACCATCTTGCTATGTAGGTCAAGGATCCTGCCGACAACGCCAAAATTGTAGCCGTACAGGTTATGCTAGGATCCTTGAGTACACAGCAAGAGGAGGCGATATATACTTCAACAATAAGTTTATTAACACTTTATTTAAAAACACATGCAATAAGCGGCAAACCCTGGTGTTGCTCAAATCACACACAAGCAAATGGTAGTAAGACTTTCCTTTGTTGTGGTGATTTGAGGGCGTTGTATATTAGGTCTCTCGCCGATCTCCACACTGCATGGTCGGCTGGTCCAGTCCGGTGTGCGCGTCGTTCGAGCCCTCCGATGTCGCCGTTGCGTGGAAGGAACGTCGGGTCTTTCGTGGAACGGAAGCACCGGCATTTATACTCACAATCATGGGAGTGATTGTGATTGGGACCACCTGTGGAGAAGCAGATGGACGTACACACAAACACTCATTCGCACCACTACGTTCTGACACGCCCACTCATTCATACCAGTCATTCCACCCCGCTTCACATACATATGAAAAAATAAACAATTTGGCAATATTCATAGGCCTACATATATTACAATATTCAACATTCAATACATCAGAAAACCCATATTTCGTTTCTTAAGGTTGTGTTCATGTTTGCCCCCCCATCCTTGATGTTCCCGGTCTAATTAGACCGGTCTGATTAACTGCTTCATATCTCCAAAACTACATGGTCAAATTTGCTAAATGTGGTACCTGGTGAAAGCTGAGACCTGTGAGATGTTAAAAAATGAACATAGATATTACCAAATTACTGTAATGTGACTAAATACACAGTAGAAATTGAATATTTCATTTCCGTTTTTGAGAATTTCAAATAAGAAGGCCAGTTACACCCTGAAACTCTATATATCTCTGCCAAACAACACATTGGATCAGTTCTTCAACATCTCAACATATACTGTGCAAAATTTGATGAGACATAAACAATGTAGACCATTGGTTAACCTGAATAACTGGATGGGCATATAAGCACGGGAAAGAGAAGGGTTCCCATAACAAACACCTGTTTGATACATTTCAGTGTTTGTTATGGGAACCCTTCTCTTTCCCGTGCTTATGTGTCCATCAGAACCATACCTTCCAGAGTTATGGGAACCCTTCTCTTTCACCCCAGGTGAACCACACCTTCCAGACTAAACAATGTTTAGTCTGGAAGGTCTGGTTCGGATGGGCAAATAAGCACGGGAAAGAGAAGGGTTCCCATAACAAACACCTAATTGTTTAGTTTGAAATGTGTCAAACTTTATATATGAGGTATTTGAACATGTCTGATACATCCTGGAATATTGTAGCTTGTTACAACTTGTGTTATCCATTAATTTCCTATGGCGGTAATTTTTGACCGGGAACACCACCGATGTTACAAAGTTGACTAAAACCTCAAAATTCAATGCCAGTGGTTAGTAGGGCTGGGTATCGCCACTGATTTCCCAAAACGATTCGATTCCGATTCACAGCTCCCGATTCGATTCGATTCACGATTCGATTCGATTCACGATTCGATTCGATTCGATTCCGATTCGATTTAGTTACAATATCAATTTTCCTTGAATATGAAGAGATTTTCAGAACTAATGCTATAAATGGTTCAAGGAATAACACCTGTTAGGCCAGACAACCTGACATTTTTTTTTATTGTCGAACACAAGAATAACCAGAGTATCTGTACAAAAAGACTGCTGTCCCAGATAGCATGGCTTCCTCTCCAGGTAAGGCCCTGTCGGTGGAGGGTGCAGGGATGCTGGAGATGGGATGAGCCGTGCATTTACAAGCCCAGCTTGGTCCTCCTCCAGTGTCTCCTCTTGGAGTTGTACCTGGGAAGCAGACCAAACGGAAACCATGAGTGACAGTTAACAAGGACAACATTACAGGCATGCAAAAGTTGGTGCTAAATTGATGCTATGGAATTTCAGACCTCCAAACATATTTAAGGGCCACAATTTAGCAGCTTTTATTAAGACATCAATTGATTTGTCACAGACAAGCTAGGTCGACTACCACACCGATTAGATAAAGAAATCATGCTTTGTTTTCCAAGATCAGAGTACCAACTAAGAAGAAAATGCTCTTTAATGACTACTAATGACAGGGTGTTCATGTCAAGGTTCATTTGGGTCATGTAGGCTGTTTATAGGCAAGGTAAACCTATAAACAGCCTACATGATCCACCAGATAACAGTACCCAAAGACCCACTTAACTTCATATCTTATGCACACAACTGAATGACTCAACCTGACCACAAATCCTTCAGTGGCAAAAATCAAAAGACATCAGTCAAGACCTCAGAAGAAAAGAAAAGTCTGGTTCATCTGAAGAATCGGAGTTGAGCACTTTATATATGAGGTATTTGAACATGTCTGATACATCCTGGAATATTGTAGCTTGTTACAACTTGTGTTATCCATTAATTTCGTATGGCGGTAATTTTTGACCGGGAACACCACCGATGTTACAAAGTTGACTAAAACCTCAAAATTCAATGCCAGTGGTTAGTCAGCAATTTTATATGTTCAAATGCCTAGTGTGGAGGATATCATAAGGCCTTGAGGCAATCAAATGTAAAACACAATATTTATGATTGATGAAAGTTGCTCTCTGTCAGATTTGACCGGGAACACAACTGGAGGGTTAAACAAAAACAGCATCAATATTATTCATATTATCAATCAGTATACATCAATATTATCATCAGTACTGACATACAATAAACTACACATTAAACAGATAACTCTATATGTTGCAATAACAGCCACACCAGCTGTATATAGGTACTGGTGTGGACTAAACCATATGAGGCTATCAAGCTTACCTCCCATTACACAGTAAATAATAAAAAACGTTTTCAAATGAAACAGACAAAACATCTCCATACCTGTGTGACATACAGAACATACACAAAATGTATCAGGTAACATCAGTCTGATGTGTGTTAGTTGTCTCGCTCCCCTGATAGAAGAAACAAAAGCGGACGATTAACGGACGTTTAACAAAATCATGCTAGCAACCGTTAAACTTTTAGTTTGCTAATTAGCCCACTTTCTTCAACTGATACAAAACCGTGGGTTAGCGATTTCAGATCCAAACAGAATTTACACAAGACCATACCTGTCAACATTGGGATTTGAAAATAAGGGATATTTCCCCAAAAATAAGGGAAAATAAGGGAAAATAAGGGATATCCCCCCTGCGCACCCCCGGGTCATCCTCTCCCCCCCCCCACCATCCACAAACCATACCCCTTACATGTAGATTGTACACACAGTCAATCCTAACATCACCACTAGACAACCATAGGATACCCCTTACATTTAGACTGTACACACAGTCAATCCTAACATCACCACTAGACAACCATAGGATACCCCTTACATTTAGACTGTACACACAGTCAATCCTAACATCACCACTAGACAACCATAGGATACCCCTTACATTTAGACAAGGGTACACACAGTCAATCCTAACATCACCACTAGACAACCATAGGATACCCCTTACATTTAGACTGTACACACAGTCAGTCCTAACATCACCACTAGACAACCATAGGAGACCTCTTACATTTAGACAAGGGTACACACAGTCAATCCTAACATCACCACTAGACAACCATAGGATACCCCTTACATTTAGACAAGGCTACACACAGTCAAGCCTAACATCACCACTAGACAACCATAGGAGACCCCTTACATTTAGACAAGGCTACACACAGTCAATCCTAACATCACCACTAGACAACCATAGGATACCCCTTACATTTAGACAAGGGTACACACAGTCAATCCTAACATCACCACTAGACAACCATAGGATACCCCTTACATTTAGACTGTACACACAGTCAATCCTAACATCACCACTAGACATAGGATACCCCTTACATTTAGACAAGGGGACACAGTCAATCAACCACCTGCTTCAGTGCAACAAGAATTGAGTAGTTCCTACATTAAGTAAGTGACTACAGGTGGTCAGAATCAGATACCTGGTTGAAAGTAAAATACTTTGAACATCCCTGCATGAAAACACAAAAGGGCATCTAAATTCAGCACATTTATTTATACATTACTTCACCATGATGTCAATGGGAAAAGAGCGGCGCAAAGCTACCAGCGATCATTTCAAAACAGCGATAATCGAGGCTGCGTTCGTAAAAAACGCTCTGAAATCTGATCACCACTCATGGAATGCCTCTTATCCAATCAAATGACTTGGTCCCTTTATGACGTTGCACCTAGTGTGCGTTCCGGCACTCTCAGAGCAAAATTACGAACGCAGCCCAAGAAACGAAAGGAGACAAGTCAACTCTGACATGGATATAGCGATTGTGCGCATGCGTCTAATGTCTAACAATTAAGTGTTAAATAATATTTTATTATAGGTTAAAAATACGGGAGATTTACGGGAAAATATTTTAACGGGAGCACACCGGGAAAGAAAGGTAAAATACGGGAGAATCCCGGGAAAAACGGGAGGGTTGACAGGTATGCACAAGACGAGTGGGGTATGTTACACAACGACTAGCAACAACTGGATTACATTCAAGACACAAAATAACTATTCGAGCATTGGATGATAACTTTTAACTGTGTAATAGTTCAGCATGGACATAATAATATAATACATAATACATCTGTTCTTATTATATGTGTTTGGTTTTTAAGACCCTTACTTGATCGTAACAACCACAACTTTTAATTTGAAATATTATCATTACGTCATATTTGTTGGCCGAACAACTAGACCCAGGATCCCTTGCACTCAAAGAATCATGGCTGGGCTTCTGAAAAAGGTACGAATGGAGGTCATGTTCTGATTTCTTGTACAATAAATTGTTATGTGTACCTAGTTGGTTTATTTCAACAGGCAATGAAACGCCATGTTCGTATTGTATTGACACGCCATGTGCGTAATCATTCAAGAGTTGCTGGCTCGTTCAAGCTAAGGCTGTCAAAGCTAGCTAGCTAACAACATCATTAGCTACCAGCTGACAGGTTCGCTTGATAGCGTGTCGCTTTATCAGAGACTTGATTCAGGCTAGTTGTATTGGCAGTGCGTTGATGGCAATACACGTATAGTTTAGTTACTACCTGACAGAGAGTCCTATGTACAACCCAGCCATGTTGCGTTTTCCTGATCACCTCACCGTTACACAATTTGTTTAGCTGCCTACATACGATGTCGCTGCTTTTAATCAAATATTGATTTGCCAGTCAGCTAATAATCTAATGTCCTGTTGTATTTCCTATCAGACGACCGGTCTGGTGGGCCTGGCAGTGTCGCAGAACCCTCATGAGGTGAGTTCACAGCCGTTTTGCTGAAACAATCAGGTTGTTCCAACGTCAACCATGTTGTGATGAGGAAAACCACTCATAACAGTTGGAAACGTCCTCCAAAGATACCCTTATTCAATCAATTGTGTTTACAATACTAAATAATCTGTTTTAAGGAGTCTTATGGGACCAGATGTGTTGCCTCCCACGAATGTCTCAAGGTGAATTCTGTGGTCTCAACTGCTTGATAATGTTTAGTTTATTATTTTTCTCTCTTTCTTAGCGCCTGAGGATTCTGTACACTAAGATCCTGGGAACCCTCTCTGCCATCCCCCAGGATGCAGCCTATAGGAAATACACAGAGCAGCTGATCAATGACCGTTTCAACCTCATCAAAGCGGTATGCTCTAAATTTAGGGGCAGGATAAGGCCCAGATCAGGGTTTGTGTTTTTCTCTCCATTTAACCACTAATTCAGATAGAATCTCTCTTCGCAAGAGACTTTGTTGTGTTCATTGACATAGGGTTGCAATATGTAGGCCTATTATATCTTTGGAGTTCTAAGTAAGGGTGGACTCAGAAGGTCATGAGTTCAAATCCCACCTAGGAACACCACCACCAGTGTGCCCTTGAGTAAGGCATTTAGCCCTAAGTTACTCCATGGAGACAGTCCCTGTAATCGCTAATCGTAAGTCGCTTTGGATAACAATGTGAAGTAATTCTATGGGGTAGCCTGTATCAGATCATTCATTTTGTGTATTTCAATTTAAAGGAGCCTGATATCGAGAAGCTTGAGAAGAAGATCAACTGTGGGCAGATTGAGGAGGTTATAGCCCAGGTAGGCTACAGTTAAACATGTTTCCCACAGGATTTTGCGAGACTGTGGTGGGTGGACCTCACCTCAGACCCTCTTATGTGTTACTGGACAGGGATGTTTGTTTATTTTATTTGTAAAGGGACAATGCATTTTAATGAATATTAAAACATTTAAATACGCCAGATTTAGCCAGAAGGCAAATTTTCATCCATAGTCCCTCGCCAGTTATAAAAAGGCTTCCTAAAAAGGTAAAATAAGTTTACAGTAAAATCGTACATAGCAAACTTAATATTGGATCATCAATAGCGCTAAATCATATGGAACTACAGTAGATGCTCGCATATAAAAATATTTTGGGTTAAGAGATTATGGCAGGACAAATTAGACGGAACAGTGCAACAGTCTAGATATTTAAAGGGAAACACTGGGTGACATGCCTCCCTTGACAGGGATTGATCTGTATGTCTGTTTTAATATGTTAGGCAATTTTGAAGCACTTGAAATCCTCACCAAATCTCCATCTCCTTCTGTCTCTCTCCATCTTCCCCAGGCGGAGTGTGAGCTAGCCCTGTCCAGGAAGATGGTGGAGTGGAAACCATGGGAGCCACTGATTGAGGAGCCACCAGTAAACCAGTGGAAGTGGCCCATCTAAAGACTCTCTCTGCTCTAATGATTTCATATTGTCTGTGTATATCTTGGGGTGTATGACTGTGTTGAGCATGTACTGTACAAATAATACAACTCTGGAAATATTTTCCCCATTCTTCTCTTGAGTCAATTTGTCATGGGGGGTAACAGGTGATGAAAATATGTAACAGGTGTTATGCTGCTGCCGCCAGTATTGCTTCCTGTGTGCATCAATACACACGTACCAAGTAGACAATATATTTGTGATAACTGTTATGTATAAAACAAACAAAGTAATTAGGTCAGCCGATAAGGGGGGGTGATGAAAAATAAATGTCCACAAAATACCCGATATTCACCAGCTACGCCAACTAAAAAGTTGCAATTCGCTGGGGGCTGATGGGGGTATTGCCATCTCAACCATTCTTACAAATACTTGACTATACTTGAGGAAAGCTGAATTCACAATGGGAATATTCAATTATGGTATTAGGCTGCTGTACATGATTAAATTGAATGATCGTACCAAACGTTTGGTGCTGCCATGCTCCTGTATAACAGCAATGTCAAGTCTGTTCTGCTGTAAGGTTCAGAGCTGGCAAGTGGTCAAGACAGACATGAAGAGAGTGCAGGTTTTTCCACAACGGATGCCTCAGACAAATATGCCAGATCTTTTGGCCTAACAAAATCTCCAACCATCAACTGTACAGGGTTAGGGTTAGAAAAAAAAAAACAGGTAGCCAGAAAACATCACCAAGGAAATTACACACAGACGTTTGAGATGGCTAGGACGCGCTGGGAATGGAGCAGGACTGGATCACAAAAGTCACCCTAAGATGGACACCACCAGGCTAAAGAAAACCTGGAAGGCCCAAAACCACTTGGTGCAGAACAGTGACAAAAGAGCTGGAACAGATGAACCTGTCATTCATGCTGAATACAATGGAGAGAGCTCATTGAAGCCGTATGTCCCATAGGGGATGAAAAGGAATAAGTAAGTTGGTGCTACCATGTCAAGTTTGATGCAACTATTTATTTATTATTTGTATATACTTTACCAAAAGTCAATATGAAATACACAGAATATAATCAGAAAAAACAATTAACATGGTTGAACCATTCTGTAACTCAGTCCCCGTTCAAAGTTGGCTGAAGACGTTCAAAAGGCAGACATAGGACAGGCATTCTAACTTGTCAAGGACAACAACAAGCCATGGTGTCAGCTCTCTCATTGCCACATTTATGTGTCCAACATTCTGAACGTCTCATCCTGATTACGCCCATAATCTCTCTCTCCCGGGTCCTTAGTTTCTGCAAGCTCTAGTCCAGGCAAAGAACGTGCGTGGATTTCCTCTATTCCACCTACTCAACAGTTCTACCAAAGTACTCCTTCTGGAACTGTTGGAATTGGTCCTCTGTGAAGGCAGACTTCGGCTCCGGAGCTTTCTTGGTTGGAGCGTCGGGGCGATTACGCGCCTGTCTACCGGAGTGCTGTTGGACGATTTTCATGGTGTCAGAAGATGTTGCATTGAAACGCGTCTTCATAAGGTATTCCAGATTTGTAGTGAGCTGGCTCTTTTTCTGCTTTTTCCTGTACTCTTCCACGGCGGACTTGACCCACTTGTCTTTGACGGTGGCCTTGCTCTTCCCTGGGCCGGCCCGTCCCTGCAGCCGCCGGACCTGACCGCTGACGCCCTGCCTGTTGGTGCTGACCAGCTCCATCGCCTTCGCTTTTCCAGGGGTCTGGTTTTTGTTTGCTTGGCTCTTCTTTTTCTGTATTTTTTTGACAACTTTTATGTCGTCGCTCAGCAACTCCAGTCCTTTCCTTATCATTGAGGCCGACATGTTGGAATTTACTGAATGGTAAACGGTGTTTAAATTACCTTAAAAAACCCACAATTCGGCATCGGTGAGATGTAGCAAAGCAAACATGTGAGAGTAGAGACGCGCTTCCGGTAATAGGTGCTCACTTATTTAGCACTCGGGTGGAAAACATTTCCCAAAGTGCGTGGTTCTTAGAAGCAACTAACTGCCCGTTCTGTAAACAACATACACATGTAATATTCTGTCTAATTGTTTAGTTATGTATAACTTAAGTGTGTATTACATGGATTAATCAATATGGTCTATTTCTATGATAGCAGAGCAATGGCGGAGCTAAATGACATAGTAGACTTAATTCAAATGCTAATGCGATATGAGATTGCAATCCAATTGCAATCCAAAATAGCATATTCTTTTGCCACTTTTGCCTGCGTTATTTGAGTCAATATTCAAATTGTAATGCAATAATGTGATTAGCAATTGCATTGACATGGTCTAGGAAACACATCCGCTTTACAGCTGACAAAATTCAAACTCTCTATGCAATTCTCATGTTCTACCGGCCTGTCAGTCATTCTCTGGGGGCAGGACAATGTTTAACACGCCGACCGGAAATAGCGGCAATTCCCCCTATCACCAGAATGATCACGCCCCTTTTTGGGTGATAGAAGTGTAGAAGATTGAATGTCTGGTCTTTGCTACTTTAGTCCGATAAAATAAGAAAACCGTAGTGCTTTTTAGATATTAGGAGCACAAATCCGATGGCCAGTTAGGCAAACTATTATATAGTGTCGTTGCTGATCAATGATCGACGTCGTTATATAGAGAAAATTAATGAAATAGGGGTTGATTCATCAGAGCAGTCATACGTCATCTCACTGTCATCAGGGATTTGTAGTTCTTCATTTGATTTGCCGTGTAAGTCCCCAGATGAGTGTTACATTAGTTTTCTTAAGATAGGGTAATGAATAAATCTGTTCAATGGGCATTTGCCTACTGTTAATCAGTATTTAGCCTGTATGGTGTATATGACGATATCGCTAGCTAGATACGATTTATCATGAAAATAATGAACAGCAAGCTAGATCCAAAACTAGGGCCGGTGGAGGAGGTCAAGTGTCACATTGGACAGACTACCAAAACAGAAAAATAAAGTATCTTAACGACAGCAAAAGTGATGGATGTCAGAAATGCATTACCTGGAGATTCAATAAGGTAGCCTACTTTTATATGACAGGATATGGGTTAGGGTTATATGACACCTGTAGTGAGATAGATAGATAGAGCCAAAAGTAAAAAGTAGCTGAGAGACGTAAGCAGGGTCTGGGCTGGTAATTGTATGACGCGCCAAACAATCCCCTGAGATGAAAAGTACGTTTTAGACATTTAGAGCATTTATTGAATAGAACAATCAAACTTGGCAACGTACAAAAAGAATCTATAAGCGATCAAAACCAGAACAATAACAAACAATGCGTAGCCTATAGAATATGCGTATAATGCGGTCAACAAAAATACATCTCTCCACTATCGCCATGCAAGGTGTGCAGGTGCTTAAATGACCTTGCAATATCACCCCCCATAACCATATGACTTCTCAATACGGTGATCAAGGCAATAAACAAACAATCAAAGTAAACTCACAATAAACCCATTAGCCTGTTATACTAAATACCCCCTAAATCATATTCATGCCTCCTACAACACCTCAGGCCTTTGGGCCGGGTGGTTCATACACATGGATGGAGGCAGACTGAAAGGACACACATTCATTGCCTATTTCTTAATGTTCTCCATATAACGAATGAATGAATGGTCTTTATTGTCATTGCTACAGTACAGGTACCAAACAACGACATTTAGGAGGGGTGGCTCCCCTGGTGTGTTAAGTTAACCTATACTTGTGCAGCTAACGTTGCATTCGGAGGAAACACGATGAAGATCACCTTTAGCCAAGCCTGGCATATTTATTGGCGGGCTGTACACACATCAGTCTCACGGTGACAGTCTCGAACTAACATAGTTCCCCACAGGTGATCAACACACACATGAACGTGATGACGCAGGCATGCGTCCTATACCCTGCGCCTTAGCGCCTCTTGTGGCACAATCTTAACATTACACATTATATATATCAACTGAGGACATATATCACACAACTCTTAACATGGTGTTAGGAAAGAAAAACCTTTTAAAAAAATCACAAGAAGGGAAGGAGCTGGTTTACATAAATAAAGGCTATGTACACTATCCACTATACTATACTGTACAGATAGACGACTAGGGTTGTCATATTGCACAGTAGTGTTATTGCACATTTATTTAAAGTGTCGCAGTTTGCAGGCTTGAAATGTACATATTTGTGCCTCAGCACTACACCTGATTTTTTCAGTCCAGCAGCTGCCATCAATCCGTCCAGACTGTCCAGGGCCCAGAACCTAGGTCTTTGCTGTGTTCAGGGCCTGGACGGCCCTGTGGTAGAAGCTGTTCTTCAGTCTGTTTGTCCTTGCGGCCAAGGTCCTGAACCGCCTTTTCGAGGGCAGCCTGGTAAAGTGTTCGTACCCAGGGTGGGTCGGGTCCCTGGAGATCTTGGAGGCCTTCCTGAGACAGCGTGTGTTGTACAGCTCTTCCAGAGAGGGGAGGGGGGCGCCGGTGATCTTCTGTGTTGTTCTCACGACTCTCTGTAGCGCATTTCTCTCCGCGGTTGTGCAGCTGGAGAACCAGTTGCAGATGCCGTAGGTGAGGATGCTCTCCACTGCGCCGCGGTAGAAGGTCACCAGTATCTCCTGCTTGCTGTGTTCCTTCCTGAGGACTCTCAGGATGTATAGCCGCTGTTGTGCCTTCTTGATGGTGGCTTTTGTGTTGTCCTTCCAGGTCAGGTCATCCCGCATGTGCATCCCCAGGAATCGGAGGGTTGAGACTCTCTCCACGCTCTCTCCGTCGATGAGCAGGGGCTGGATCTCTGACTTTTTCCTCCTGAAGTCTACGATGATTTCCTGGGTCTTTGACTTGTTCAGCAGCAGGTTGTTAACCTTGCACAGCTTGCTCAGTTGCTCTACCTCATCCCTGTACGCCGCCTCGTCCCCCCCCCGAGATGCATCCCACCACGGTGGTGTCGTCTGCAAACTTTACGATGGAGTTGCTGGGGTGGACGGGGGTGAAGTCGTAGGTGTAGAGGTTGTAGAGGATGGGGCTTAGCACGCAGCCCTGGGGGGACCCAGTGCTGAGTCTGAGGGCTGTGGAGGTGTGGGGGCCCACCCGCACCCTCTGGGGGCGGTCGGTCAGGAAGTCCTTGATCCATGCACATATAGAGTGTGATAGACCGAGGTCTAGTAGTTTGGTCACTAGCCTGTCTGGAAGGATGGTGTTGAAGGCGGAGCTGAAGTCCACAAAGAGCAGTCTCGCGTAGCTGTTTCCCCTCTCCAGGTGGGATAGAGTGGCGTGGAGAGTCGTCGCGATGGCGTCCTCTGTGGACCTGTGGGCTCTGTAGGCGAACTGGTATGGATCCAGGTTGGGCGGGAGGCGTGTGAGTATGTGGGCCCGGACTAGTTTCTCGAAGCACTTCATGATGATTGGTGTGAGTGCCACCGGGCGGTAGTCGTTTAGGCAGCTCACCGTGCTTTTCTTCGGGACTGGGATGATAGTTGAGGTTTTCAGGCAGGGTGGGATGGTGGCCTGGGACAGGAACTGGTTGAAGATGTTGGTGAAAACCCCGGCCAGCTGGTCGGCGCAGTCCCTCAGCACCCGTCCCAGGACGCCATCCGGCCCCGAGGCTTTCCTGGGGTCCACCGCCTTCAGCACGCGTCTCACTTCATGCTCTGTGAGGGTGAGGCTGCTGAGAGCTGGAGAGAGTGGTGTTTGTGTTGTGGTTACCTCCGTTCGCCCCTCGTCGAACCGGGCGTAGAAGGTGTTCAGCTTTCCCGCCAGCAGGGGGTCGTCCTCTGCGGCTGTGAGCCTGTTGGCTCTGAAGTTTGTCATGTGCTGAACCCCCTGCCACATCCGCCTGGAGTCGTTGCTCAGGAGGCATTCCTCAATCTTCTCTCTGTGGTCTGCCTTGGCCACTTTGATTCCGCGCTTTAGGTTAGCCCTGGTGGTGCTGTACAGCGGTGTGCTCTTCCCTGCGAAGAAGGCGTTGTCCCTCTCGTTGATCAGTTTTTGGACCTTCCCAGTCATCCATGGCTTCGTGTTGGGGTAGACCCGGACCCGTTTGTCCACGGTGACTGAGTTGGTGCAGTTCACTATGTGGTTCAGAACCGACGACGTGTACTGTTCCAGGTCCTCATGCTCATATTCCTGCCATGGGGTGTCATTTAGGCAGATCTGCAGTGGAGCGGACCCTTCTGGCCAGGTTCTGACAGTCTTAGTGGTGATGGGAGCACTTTTCCCCATGGTAATGTATGCTGGGATCAGGAGGATTGACACATGGTCAGACATGCCTAGATGAGCTAGCGGACTAGCCTTGTAAGCACGTTTGATGTTGGTGTATACCTTGTCCAGTGTTTTTTCTCCTCTTGTTGCACATTTCACATGCTGATAGAACTTGGGTAGTACTGCCTTCAGGTCGACATGATTGAAATCTCCTGCTATAATGTGAATTGCCTGTGGATCTGTGCTTTGTTGACCACTGATGACGTCATATAGCCGCGCCAATGCTAGGCTACCATCCGCGCTAGGCGCAATGTAAACAGATGTTATGTACACCGCGTTGAATTCCCTCGGGAGGTATGTGGGTCGGCATTTAACAGTCAAGTATTCCAGGTCTGGGGAACAGTGGCTACTTACAGTTTTCGTGTTTAAGCACCAGCTATCCTTCGTCGATATTAACGACGTCGATCATTGATCGGCAACGACACTATATAATTGTTTGCCTGACTGGCCATCGGATTTGAGATCCTAATATCTAAAAAGCGATAGTTTTCTTATTTTATCAGATTAAAGTAGCAAAGACCACACATTTCCATTGACTGCCAGTTAAACTTCTACACTTCTAGTACCCAACAGGGGACGTGATCGTCCTGATGACAGGGAGATGACGTATGACTGCTCTGGAGGCAGACTGAAAGGACACACTGCCTATTTTATTACTTTTCTCCATATAACGACGTCGGTCATTGATCGGAAACCACACTATATACAGTATATCTCAAAAGTGAGTACACCCTTTAGATTTTTGCAAATATTCTGTCATATCCTTTCAGGGGATAACACTATCTTAATGAAACGTTGATATAACTTAAAGTAGTCAGTGTGCTGCTTGAATAACAGTATAGATGTATTGTCCATTGAAAATTACTCAGTACACAGCTGTTAATGTCTAAACAGCTGGCAACATTATATATATATATATCAAAGTTTCAGTAGGATAATGTTATCCCCTGAAAGGATATAACAGAATATTTGCAAAAATCTAAAGGGTGTACTCACTTTTGAGATATACTGTAATAGTTTGCCTAACTGGCCATCGGATTTGGGCTCCTAATATCTAAAAAGCACTCTTATTTTATCGGACCAAGGTAGCAAAGACCAGACATTCAATCTTCTACACTTCTATCACCCAAAAAGGGGCGTGATCATTCTGGTGATAGGGGGAATTGCCGCTATTTCCGGTCGGCGTGTTAAACATTGTCCTGCCCCCAGAGAATGACTGACAGGCCGGTAGAACATGAGAATTGCATAGAGAGTTTGAATTTTGTCAGCTGTAAAGCGGATGTGTTTCCTAGAACATGTCAATGCAATTGCTAATCACATTATTGCATTACAATTTGAATATTGACTCAAATAACGCAGGCAAAAGTGGCAAATGAACATTATTGCATTACAATTTGAATATTGACTCAAATAACGCAGGCAAAAGTGGCAAATGAATATGCTATTTTGGGATTGCATAGTCATTTTCACATTAGAATGAACTTTTGAATTTTGTCAGCTACAAAGCAGCGCATGACTTTGAAAATTAAATGTCAAATGGCTTTGCATTATCATTTTAATATTGACAGCGAATGTGCACATCAGGTACATGAAAATGAAAATCATTAGAATTGCATTTGAATTTGAATATTGTCTGAAAGAATGCATGCAAAAGTGGAACATGCAATTGCAATCTCATATTGCATTAGCATTTGAAATAAGTCTACTATATGCTTCCATAAAATGAGAATAAAACAGCTTTGCAGTTCAATTTTACAATGTACAATGGTTCTTTAATGATTATTTACTATTACAACTTCATCTGTTACATGTCTTGTTTCCTACATGTTAATAACATTACTTTGAGTTTTATTTAAAACCACACACCCTTCTCCCACAACCTTTGATAGACCCACAAACACATCATTCAATCAGAAAGTATAGATGAACAGGTCATATAGGGGAGAGAATCATTGTTATCATAACACTCTCCTATCAATCATCTCACACCCATCCACCGATAGAAACTATAGTTTAAAGCAATAGTTCACCAAAATGTCAAATAACAGAGCTTTGTGCTCTCATTGTTTGTGGTCATCAATGCTACTGTACTGAAGTGTCACCTGTTTACATGTCATGTGGAACTACATATCCTGGGAATTGTAGTTCTCTCAGGTTCTGGTCTCCTGGGCCCCGCTGGTGCCCCTCTGCAGCAGCTGAAGCATTATGGGATAGACCGGGGTGAACTCCTTCCCCTTCCGTGTCCTCACAGACTGCACATAAGCCTCCAGAGCACCCCTGACACAGAGAAACAGATGATAAGACTGCACATAAGCCTCCAGACCACCGCTGACACAGAGAAAGATAGATAATAAGCAAGTCCAAAAACCCAGGTCTCTCACATGGGTGACCCAATTGCAAACCATTAAGTCAAGAGGCCATCCTCAAGGTCCGAGGGCGACACTTGAGTTTACATGTCTCAGGTTGTCGTGGCTACCACGAGAGCGTGATTCCAAATAACCCTCAGCTAGCTAGGGGGTCGGCGGTAGGTTAAAGAGTCTGGCTAGCAATCGGAAGGGCTGGTTCAATCCCCGCCTCAGGAGGGAGCTGCATGTGCCCTTGAGCAAGGCACTTAACCCCTAATTGCTCCAGGGGCACCGACTATGGCTGACCCTGTGCCTAGAGCAAAAAATACCAAATTCCAACAATTGGCAAGTTGATTGCATGGCAAATAAAACACTCTTCTTCTACTTTTCAAACATTCCTTTTTCAAACATTCAGTGTTTGAGTAACTTTGACTTTTAGTGTTAGTATTGTGTATCTTTCTCTTTGAAGGCGAAATAGACTGTGACAGGTCCAGCACTTGTCTGCACTGTTTCTGTAGCCCCTACAACCATCCAGGAGCCCAAGCCATAAGCTAAAGAAGTGATCCCTAGATTGATGACTTTCAACATGGTGAAAAACTTGTCCTCAATGTCCAGGTTCTGTGGAGGTGCTTTAGAACAGTGGTGGTATTTAATAAAGGGGAAGCAGCCTGTCCTCAGTATGTGATAGTTGAGCGGAGTTGCTGGAGGTGACATGTCAACACCTCGGAAGCTGTAGGACGTGGTCCTTTCCTCCGAAATGTGCTCGGAAACAGTGCAACTTGGAGAAAGATGTTGTGCATCCGCAGGAAAACTTCTTTCATGGCAAATACTTTTGTCATAACCAATTGTCAAACATCTGTAAACCAGTTTACGAGACCTGGCGAGGACTAGCCTTTAGAATAATGCAATACGTAGCTGGCTAATTCAATATGAATCTATGCGCCCTTTCAGAAGTTAGCTTATGCAATAATATTTTAGAAGCAATGTCACTTGCTAGACAGATAGAAAACAGTCGGTGGGACTGTCAAGCTAGCTAGCTAATTTAGCAAGCTGTCAAACGGCTAGAGCAATATGCAACACGTAACGTACCGCACAGTAAAATGCATTACATGTTTTTTGGACAGAACAACATGTTTGACAGAACAACAGCATGCACGACTAGTGTCGTCTCAAGTCTGTCAAATAAGGTTTTCTAACCTTATGTCTGCCTTTCTACTCCATCAGCTAGCGGTAACCTTTCAGTGAATATGCTACATGTTATTCTCGTTTTCAAACATCCCTTCTGTGAAGCGATCTGCACATCCTCATTTTCACCACTAGAGGGGGATCATCACTCAGTATCAACTCGAGGAGGCTCTTCAAAGCATTTTTTAAAATAAAACATGGCATACAAAATACTTCATTTTCTTTATAAAGGCATTACAGTTTTTGTTGTTGTTGCTGTATCTGCCTGGTGAGGGCGAAGGTTAAAGGTTAAGGTTAAGGGTAGGATGAGAGGTTAGACCTACCTGATGAGGGTGAGGCGGTCTCTCTCTGAGGGGTGGTCGTCCAGCCACTGAGAGTAGCGTGCGATGGACCACTCAGCTCTCTGATTTGGAGAGGGAATGAAAACAGCTCAAATAACCATCAAACTCTGACGTTGTTGTAGACAATCACTTTCATTTACATTACTAATATTGTCCAGGAATCTGAGTGTGTGTGTGCATGTATGTGTGTGTGTATAAGTGTGTATACCTGGTGTGGGGATTTGAGCTCAGAGGGGGCTCTCGTAAACAGGAAGTGTAGCAGGGTGCTATATGGAATCAGGTCCCCCACCAGTGGACTGCTGGCTATCAACTCACTAGTCTGAAACAGCAGAGGTCTGAAACAAACAAACACACACACACACACACACACACACACACACACACACACACACACACACACACACACACACACACACACACACACACACAAATAGTTAGTATACTTCTATATACTACCTTCCTTGTCTCTCCCTCAGTTCTGTCCAGCAGCAGCGATCGCTCAACTTAGAGATATAATGGGAGTCAATGGGGCAAGTAGCTTCTGCTAAATTAGGCACCAAAACTTCATCATCATGGAAGATATACACTCACTGAACACTTTATTAGGAACACTATACTAATACTGGGTAGGGCCTCCCTTTGCTCTCAAAACAGCCTCAATTCTTTGTGGCATTGATACCACAAGATGTTGGAAACATTATTTTGAGATTCTGGTCCATGACTCTGATTCCAGATTTTTCAGGTGCACTTTCAAGCTGTGAATCTCCTGTTCTACCACATCCCTAAGGTATTCTATTGGATTCAGATCCGGTAACTGGGAAGGCCACTGAACTCATTGTCATGTTCATGAAACCAGTTTGAGATGACTTTTGCTTTGTGACATGGTGCATTATCATGCTGGAAGTAGCCATTAGAAGATGGGTACATTGTGGCCATGAAGGGATGCACATGGTCAGCAACAATACTCACATAGGCTGTGGAATTCAAGTGCCGATTGATTGGTATTAACAGGCCCAAAGTGTGCCAAGAAAATGTACACCATTGCATGAATGAGAAGGTGTACAGGTGTTCCTAATAAAGTGTTCAGTGAGTATGTTTAACAACTGATTTAAGTGTAAAAATAGTGAACCATCACTTTAACTTCAGCTCCGCCTTCTACACCATCCTTCCAGACAGGCTAGTGACCAAACTACTAGACCTGGGTCTATCACACTCTATATGTGCATGGATCAAGGACTTCCTGACCGACCGCCCCCAGAGGGTGCGGGTGGGCCCCCACACCTCCACAGCCCTCAGACTCAGCACTGGGTCCCCCCAGGGCTGCGTGCTAAGCCCCATCCTCTACAACCTCTACACCTACGACTTCACCCCCGTCCACCCCAGCAACTCCATCGTAAAGTTTGCATCTCGGGGGGGGACGAGGCGGCGTACAGGGATGAGGTAGCGCAACTGAGCAAGCTGTGCAAGGTTAACAACCTGCTGCTGAACAAGTCAAAGACCCAGGAAATCATCGTGGACTTCAGGAGGAAAAAGTCCGAGATCCAGCCCCTGCTCATCGACGGAGAGAGCGTGGAGAGAGTCTCAACCCTCCGATTCCTGGGGGTGCACATGCAGGATGACCTGTCCTGAAAGGACAACACAACAGCCACCATCAAGAAGGCACAACAGCGGCTCTACATCCTGAGAGTCCTCAGGAAGGAACACAGCAAGCAGGAGATACTGGTGACCTTCTACCGCGGCGCAGTGGAGAGCATCCTCACCTACGGCATCTGCAACTGGTTCTCCAGCTGCACAACCGCGGAGAGAAATGCGCTACAGAGAGTCGTGAGAACAGCCCAGAAGATCACCGGCGCCCCCCTCCCCTCTCTGGAAGAGCTGTACAACACACGCTGTCTCAGGAAGGCCTCCAAGATCTCCAGAGACCCAACCCACCCTGGGTACGAACACTTTACCCGGCTGCCCTCGAAAAGGCGGTACAGGACCATGGCCGCAAGGAAAAACAGACTGAAGAACAGCTTCTACCCCAGGGCCATCCAGGCCCTGAACACAGCAAAGACCTAGGTTCTGGGCCCTGGACAGTCTGGACGGATTGATGGCAGCTGCTGGACTGAAAAAAATCAGGTGTAGTGCTGAGGCACAAATATGTACATTTCAAGCCTGCAAACTGCGACACTTTAAATGAATGTGCAATAACACTATGTGCAATATGACAACCCTAGTCGTCTATCTGTACAGTATAGTATAGTGGATAGTGTACATAGCCTTTATTTATGTAAACCAGCTCCTTCCCTTCTTGTGTTTTTTTTTTAGTTTTTTTTTCTTTCCTAACACCAGGGGAGCCACCCCTCCTAAATTTCGTTGTTTGGTACCTGTACTATAGCAATGACAATAAAGACCATTCATTCATTCATTCATTCATTTAAGCACAGTAGATAAAACTCCCATCAGCCATCTGTCCATCTCCATCACAGGGCTGCTTGACCGCTCTAGTGCGTAGTAGCTAGTAGCTAGCTGTCAGCTAAGTGAAGTGGATATGTCAGTGCTAAATGGCAGCTATGATAGCAAGTCCATTAGGCATCAGCCAGGTGAAGGTAAAGCATTAGCCCCGCTGCTGAGGAATGACAGGAGAGACAGAGGGCAGCCGGCTGGCAGACAGAGAGAATGTCAGCTCCCAGAGCTCCCACTAATGGCATCTTCATTAAACCTCTCTGTCTCTCTCTCTCTCTCGCTTGCTCACTCACAATTACACCATCCTAGAAGATCTCTCTCTCTTGCCCTCTCCCCCTCCCCTCAGGTTTAACAGGTGAGTTTGTAATAGTGCTGTGTTTGTAATAGTGATGTGTTTTTTCAGTTACACCATCCTAGAAGCTCTCTCTCTCTCTCTCTCTCTCTCTCTCTCTCTCTCTCTCTCTCTCTCTCTCTCTCTCTCTCTCTCTCTCTCTCTCTCTCTCTCTCTCTCTCTCTCTCTCTCTCTCTCTCTCTCTCTCTCTCTCTCTCTCTCTCTCTCTCTCTCTCTCTCTCTCTCTCTCTCTCTCTCTCTCTCTCTCTCTCTCTCTCTCTCTCTCTCTCTCTCTCTCTCTCAGGTTTAACAGGTGGGTGTGTAACAGAGCTGTGATAGCCTCACCTGAAGGACCTTAGCAGGCGGTAAGGTTTCCCCAGCTCAGACACCCGCCTGCACATGGGGGCCGCGGCCAGCTCCATCTGGAACACACACAATTCATATTATTATTATTATTATTATAATTTGTTTTTTATTACTTATTGTTGACTCGTTGTTTGTCTCTGACTGCTGTTGTTGAGCGAGGAGCAAGACACCAAAGCATTTCACTATGTCAATTATTAAGGCTGTGTGTGACGTATGTCAATGACAAATACGATTTGATTTGAATTGACGTACAACCGTTTAGGCTGTCTAGAGGGCACAGAGACACGTAGAAAAAGTCTCACGTATGATGACTGTGACGCCTAGTTGTTCCAATCACTTTAGGAATGGAGTTATATAAGTCGCTCTGGATAAGAGCATCTCCTAAATGATCATAATGTGAGTGTGTGTGTGTGTGTGCCTTTGTGTGTGTGTGTGTGTATGGTGGTGGGGAGGTGGGAGAGAGAGAAGGAGGAAAGCGAGAGAGTATGTGTGTGTGTGTGTGTGTCTGTGTGTGTGTGTGTGTGTGGTGGTGGGGGGCTAGGAGAGAGAGAAGGAGGAAAGCGAGAGAGTATGTGTGTGTGTCTGTCTGTGTGTGTGTGTGTGTGTGTGTGTGGTGGGGGGCGGGGGTGGGAGAGAGAGAAGGAGGAAAGCGAGAGAGCGTGTGAGTGAGTGTGTGTGTGTGTGTGTGTGTGTGTGTGTGTGGTGGGGGGGCGGGGGGGTGGAGAGAGAGAAGGAGGAAAGCGAGAGAGCATGTGTGTGTGTGTGTGTGTGTGTTGGTGTGTGTGTCTTTGTGTGTGTGTGTGTGGTGGTGGGGGGGCGGGAGAGAGAGAAGTAGGAAAGGGAGAGAGTGTGTGTGTGTGTGTCTTTGTGTGTGGTGGTGGGGGAGCGGGGGGGGGGGGAGAGAGAGAAGTCGGAAAGCGAGAGAGCACCCCGCCCTTACCTGAGCAAAGTCTGCAGCCAGTCTCATCTTCCCTCCCTCCCCTAGGGGGCGCAGTAGGCTGGCGTGGCGGATGAACAGCGTGATGGCCCTCTGCGCTATGGACTCTGTGCTGTCGTAGATGAAGTCCACACACTGGAAATGGCGGAAGTAGTCGGCCATCACCCTCCCTATGAAGCCCTGCAGCTCCTTCATGTACAGAGAGCAGGGCACATCTGGCCTGGCCGGGGTGGACAGAGACCTGGAACACACACAAGTAACACACACACACAAGTAACACACACACACACACACACACACACACACACACACACACGATTAGTAGAAGGTCAGGACTACGGTTCTGACTCACAACCTTAACCGTAGGAGGCCTTTGACATACATGTACTGTACACTCCTGAATGCCTCCATGAACAATACGCACACACGCACACACGCACACACACACACACACACACACACACACCATTGACCTTTCTTTCCTTTGTAGACCCTCCAGACTACAGAATTGACGCATCCGTACCTCTCATTCCCTTCAGAATGTCAGACTCTTCTAATCTACACAATCTACACTTCTGAGTGTGCAACTGTGTGTGTGGATGGCAGGGTGTGAGGAGGACACACACACACACACACATACACACACACATACACACACACACACAGGGCTTGGCCCCAGTAGACAGGGCCACACGATGCGTCACTCGCGTAGCGGCCCGCTGCTGCTGGTTAAATGTTATCACCCTGCGGCACATTGGTTACTCTGTCAGCCGCGTGTGTGTGTGTGTGTGTGGAGACTAAGAACTCGAAATGTCAGATCTACCGACCGCTCTCTGCCCTCTCGCTAGGCTCTCATGAGTTTTGAGTTCACTTCAGGAGTGTGTGTGTGTGTGTGTGTGTTGAGAGGAAGTAGGAGAGAACAAGGGTGAAAGGCCTTTCGCACAAAAGGTCCTTCCTACCTTCCTACCTTCCTACCTACCTACCTACCTTCCTATCTATCTATCTATCGCTATCCTAATGCTAGAATAAACAGAAAGATGCGCTGCTTCCTAACTGTCTTTGGTACATAACAAATCCATTTATGTCATTGATTTGAGGACATAGTGCTCACACCTGGTTTCACAGATGTTAATCAGTCACAGACTTGAGGGAAAAATGGTACCCAGCAGATAGTCAGGCCCAAGAAGCCCTGTCCTAGAATGAAGGCACATGACTGGAAAGGAAAGCCTTTGAGGGCTACAGTATTGGAAATAAGTTAATGGTGTGTGTGTGTGTGTGTGTGTGTGTGTGTGTACTGTAGTGAGTGACAATGACAAAGTGAAAACACAGTGTGTGTGTGTGTGTGTGTGTACTGTATACTGACCCAGAGAAGTCCTCCTGGTGCATGGTGATGATGATGGCTGTGTGTGTGTGTGTGTGTGTGTGTGTGTGTGTGTATACTGACCCAGAGAAGTCCTCCTGGTGCATGGTGATGATGATGGCTTCTATGGAGTCACTGACGGACTCCAGGAGAGGTTGGACCGCACTGGTCATCAGAGCCTGTACCCCCTAGACACACACACACACACACGCACGCACACACACTGATCATCAGAGCCTGCACCCCTCTAGACCGCCTAGAGCAGGGGTATTCAATTAGAATTCAACAAGGTCCAGTTAGAGAAGCTTTTGAAAAATGTGCATTTGATTTTTTCACAAAACACTCCGTCAGTAAGTGCTTTTTTATGTTGACCCAAAGTCCAAGCAATTTAAGGGAACATTCATTAGCACGTTGTTGGGCAGTGAATGAATGTGTTAGGATTCTGCTGCATAGATCATATTGGGCTCTTAGATTGTGTATTTTCTGTATCCGTTCAGATTTGAGTGGATATGTTTGCTCAAAAGATGTTTGTTTAGTCTCGTAGTGGCACTTCACATTGCTGCTTTTATCGTTTTTCTCAGTTGCTCAAACACATTTCTTGAAACCTCCACCCATTTTCTCAAAACCTTAAACACAAATCCCAAAATTCAAACTACATTCACAAAACCCTAGACTTTTCTACCAAAATCAAACTATCACCTCAAAACCACTTATCCTGTGTTCAAAACCAAACACTGTGTTCAGATCATACACACAGCAAGTAAAAATATATTCACCACAGAGCATTCGTTAGACACTACATACAATAATTTTGGACACAGCATCCAGACCATGTAGTTAACAGAAAATGTTTATTGTAAATGCATTTAGCAAAAACCTATCGTAGTCAAAGTGATATCTACATTCAGCACTTTCATAACAAAAGCTAAAAAAGCTAAATGAAAAGCACATTACTGCACAATCAAAGTCACTGAGATTCATTCTCCAACATCATGCCTTTGTGCGGGGTCCAGCCAGAGGACTTCATCCATGTCACAGCCAATATTTTCCCTTGCCAGGCAATGGGGGAAAAACCCTCTAGTGTGCCGAACCCAGCAATGACAAGACTCCACAGTAATATCATCACAGGCCTGTTCCATTGCCTGCAATACATTTGCCCTGGTGTAGGGCTGTCTGTCATAGACCTTCCACTGCCACGCAGAGAAAAACAACTCTATTGGATTCAGGAAGGGGCTGTAAGGTGGAAGGAAAACCATTATGAAGCGCTGGTTGTATCAAGACAGCAGGGTGAAAGCTCTGAAACTATGACATCGGCTTGCTGATGCAGCTGCTCACGTGCAGCCATAATATCCTGTAGACCACCCAGAAATGTAAGGAGATGTTCAGTGTTATATGGCCCCAGGTTTGCATGACGGTGGAGAACCCCAGTTACTTATGGCTGCACAAAGGGTTGCCACCACGCTGGCCAGGGACTTCCACAATGGCACGTTGACCAATTATGTTCCTGCATCTCTGCCTCCTTTTCGCCAGATTGAACCCTGCTTCATCTATGGAAATGTATTCATGGGGCCTTCCAATGGAATCCAGTTCAAACACTCTCTATAAAAATACGTTACAATATAGTTTACAGTACTGTAAACGTAGCAACTGCAACTACTAGCCTACAGTAACAGTAGGCCTATGAGCATAGAATGGTACTGGAAGCATCAGTGCTGAAAGTATGTGTAGGTTACACTTACTTGCACATGCTGATATCTTTGGCTCTTGCAGAGTTGCGATCAAAGGGTACTCTGTACACTTGTCTGTTGCGTGTGAGGACACCATCAAAGAGTCGGATGGCATTATTTTGATTTTGTTGTTTACATTTTTTACATTTTTGGCATTTAGCAGACGCCTTATTCCAAAGCGACTTGAATCAATACATTTGAATACTAAGCATGTGAATCAGCAATCCACCATTCGTTACAGGAAGAGTAATCTAGCTCGGGCCCGGGGCCACTGATAGAAGGAAAAACCTTCTCCCTATTATCGCCTTCTACTAAAACTTTTATTTATTTTTTATTACTGGAGAAACTGAGAAACAGTACAAGGGGGGCAATAGAAGTTCTTAGGGACACAGTAGAGTGGAAAGCGGGTGTCTTTAGGAGACGTAGTGGTGAGGGTCAGAAGATGTCTCAGGAGGAGCAGTTAAGATGTAACCTGAAGAGATGGGTCTTCAGTCTACGACGGAAGATGGGTAGTGACTCTGCCGTTCTGACAGCCGTGGGGAGCTCATTCCACCAGCGGGGAGCCAGTGTTGTGAAGAGACGTAATCGGGCAGCCCGACTGCTGTGTAGAGGAGGTGGGGCCAGTCGGCCAGCCGAGGTGGAGGAGCGGAGTGAGCGGGCAGGGGTTTGGGGGGTTACCATTTCCTTCAGGTAGGCAGGGGCTGTCCCTTTAGCTGCCTGGTATGCAAGCACCAGGGTCTTGAATCTGATGCGAGCTGCTATTGGGAGCCAGTGCAGGGTGCGAAGGAGAGGGGTGACATGCGAGTATTTGGGGAGGTTGAATACCAGCCGGGCAGCAGCATTCTGGATGAGCTGCAGAGGTCTAATGGCTGAAGCGGGGAGCCCAGCCAGGAGTACATTGCAGTAATCCAGGCGGGAGATGACCAGTGCCTGGGTCAAGAGTTGCGCTGCCTCTCTGGTAAGGAATGGTCGTATCCTTCTGATGTTGTAGAGGAAGAATCTGCAGGAGCGAGCCGTTGCTGCAATGTTCTCCGCACAGGAGTCGGTTATCCAGGATCACTCCAAGGTTCTTGGCTGTCAGGGAGGGGGTTACAGTAGAGTTCTCCACTGTGATGGAGAAGTCTTGGAGAGGGCAGGCTTTCCCGGGAATGAAGAGGAGCTCGGTCTTGTTAAGATTGAGCTTGAGATGGTGGTCAGCCATCCAAGTTGAAATGTCAGCGAGACATGCTGAGATACGGGTTGCCACGTGTACATCAGACGGGGGGAAGGACAGGAAGAGTTGAGTGTCGTCTGCGTAGCTGTGGTAGGAGAGCCCATGTGAAGAGATTACCGAGCCAAGAGACTTGGTGTAGAGGGAGAAGAGTAGGGGTCCTAGGACAGAACCCTGGGGTACTCCAGTGGAGAGGGTTCTGTTGTTGGGAGAAAAGTGCAGTTCTTCCACCCCCATTTGGTCGTCTTTCAATTCTACAAAGGGGAATATGCACTTACAAACTCTGAATGTCCTGATGATGCTGGCCACAGAGAATCTGCTCAAATTGGGTTGGACTCTTTGTCCTGCTTCCCTCATTGTCATCCCATGAACAACAACATGGTGTACAATAGTTGCGTGGATTTCATCAGTAATGATTGTTCTTGGTCTTCCTCTGCCTCTTCCTCGTCCCCTTCCTCCTCGTCCACCACCTCTCACACAAACCCTTCCTCCTCTGCCTTTCTGTACCTTTCCGTCCATTGTAGATGGATGCACATGTGCCACCTGTGCACTCTGAACTGACTTTTATCCTGCCCAATTGGTCTGATCACATCATTAGAAACAGTTGTCATCTGTGTAACAGATGACAACTGTGTTGGAGTTGTGTTCACATTTCTGCTGCCAGTGTCACAATTCTGCTGCCAGTGTTTTGTGGTGTTTTAGCAACTGAGAAAAACTGTAATAACCGTCACAGTCTCTGAACATAATGACATACAGGTTTTGAACTTCCCGAACGAAGAACGAATGTAAGAGTCTGTCCATTCTTCATTAAAAGCTCTGTTTTCGCTGTCTACCTTTCTTTTTTTGGAGCACGCCATGACTTTTCTCTAACTTATTTCTCCAAGTAGTCTCTCGTCTCATCATCCCCTGTGTGTGTATCTCTCATCTGCACAGATTCCATTGGCTGAGTAGCGCAGCTAAACCAGTACCGTAAAGGCTAGAAAATCTGTGCAGATTGAGATAGGAACGATCCGTCAAAATAATTCTCAATACTTTATCGGTTATAGGTCTGGGTCCGGATTGGACGGCGTCTGGTCCGGATCCGGACCGCGGTCCGCCTATTAGTGACCTCTGGCCTAGAGTCTCTGTGTGTGTCTGTGTGTGTGTGTGTGTGATGAAGGACTCTGGCCCCTCAGGGTCCACCCTGATTGGATCAGATCTGCTGTTGTCTTAGCAACACAAACAGACAGGTGGGTCGCCTCGGAAGCTAGAACGTGATTGGTTGATTACATGACATTTGCAGCTATGGGACAAACACCTGTCACATCAGACAGAGTGTGTGTGTGTAGGTCTGCTTGAGAAAGTCTACCCCCTGTGTGTGTGTGTGTGTGTGTGTATGTGTGTGTGTGTATGTGTGTGTGTGTGTGTGTGTGTGTGTGTGAGTGTGAGTGTGAGTGTGTGTGTGAGTGTGAGTGTGAGTGTGTGTGTGAGTGTGAGTGTGCGTGTGTGTGTGTGTGTGAGAGAGTGTGTGTGAGAGAGTGTGTGTGTGTGTGAGTGAGTGAGTGAGTGAGTGTGTGAGTGAGTGAGTGAGTGTGTGTGTGTGTGTGTGTGTGTGTATGTATACACCAACATCAAACGTGCTTACAAGGCTAGTCCGCTAGCTCATCTAGGCATGTCTGACCATGTGTCAATCCTCCTGATTCCTGCATACACTACAATGGGGAAAAGTGCTCCCACCACCACTAAGACTGTCAGAACCTGGCAAGAAGGGTCCGCTCCACTGCAGATCTGCCTAAATGACACCCTATGGCAGGAATATGAGCATGAGGACCTGGAACAGTACACGTCGTCGGTTCTGAACCACATAGTGAACTGCACCAACTCAGTCACCGTGGACAAACGGGTCCGGGTCTACCCCAACACGAAGCCATGGATGACTGGGAAGGTCCAAAAACTGATCAACGAGAGGGACAACGCCTTCTTCGCAGGGAAGAGCACACCGCTGTACAGCACCACCAGGGCTAACCTAAAGCGCGGAATCAAAGTGGCCAAGGCAGACCACAGAGAGAAGATTGAGGAATGCCTCCTGAGCAACGACTCCAGGCGGATGTGGCAGGGGGTTCAGCACATGACAAACTTCAGAGCCAACAGGCTCACAGCCGCAGAGGACGACCCCCTGCTGGCGGGAAAGCTGAACACCTTCTACGCCCGGTTCGACGAGGGGCGAACGGAGGTAACCACAACACAAACACCACTCTCTCCAGCTCTCAGCAGCCTCACCCTCACAGAGCATGAAGTGAGACGCGTGCTGAAGGCGGTGGACCCCAGGAAAGCCTCGGGGCCGGATGGCGTCCTGGGACGGGTGCTGAGGGACTGCGCCGACCAGCTGGCCGGGGTTTTCACCAACATCTTCAACCAGTTCCTGTCCCAGGCCACCATCCCACCCTGCCTGAAAACCTCAACTATCATCCCAGTCCCGAAGAAAAGCACGGTGAGCTGCCTAAACGACTACCGCCCGGTGGCACTCACACCAATCATCATGAAGTGCTTCGAGAAACTAGTCCGGGCCCACATACTCACACGCCTCCCGCCCAACCTGGATCCATACCAGTTCGCCTACAGAGCCCACAGGTCCACAGAGGACGCCATAGCGACGACTCTCCACGCCACTCTATCCCACCTGGAGAGGGGAAACAGCTACGCGAGACTGCTCTTCGTGGACTTCAGCTCCGCCTTTAACACAATCCTTCCAGACAGGCTAGTGACCAAACTACTAGACCTGGGTCTATCACACTCTATATGTGCGTGGATCAAGGACTTCCTGACCGACCGCCCCCAGAGGGTGCGGGTGGGCCCCCACACCTCCACAGCCCTCAGCCTCAGCACTGGGTCACCCCAGGGCTGCGTGCTAAGCCCCATCCTCTACAACCTCTACACCCACGACTTCACCCCCATCCACCCCAGCAACTACATCGTAAAGTTTGCAGACGACACCACCGTGGTGGGATGTATCTCGGGGGGGGACGAGGCGGCGTACAGGGATGAGGTAGAGCAATTGAGCAAGCTGTGCAAGGTTAACAACCTGCTGCTAAACAAGTCAAAGACCCAGGAATTCATCGTAGACTTCAGGAGGAAAAAGTCCGAGATCCAGCCCCTGCTCATCGACGGAGAGAGCGTGGAGATAGTCTCAACCCTCCGATTCCTGGGACACAACATGCGGGATGACCTGGCCTGGAAGGACAACACTAAAGGCACCATCAAGAGGGCACAACAGCGGCTATACACCCTGAGATGCCTCAGGAAACAACACAACAAGAAGGAGATACTGGTGGCCTTCTACCACGGCGCAGTGGAGAGCATCCTCACCTTCGGCATCTCCAACTGGTTCCACAGCTGCACAACAGCGGAGAGAAACGAGCTACAGAGAGTCGTGAGAACAGCACAGAAGATCACCCGCGCCCCCCTCCCCTCTCTGGAGGAGCTGTACAACACACGCTGTCTCAGGAGGGCCTCCAAGATCTCCAAGGACCCGACCCACCCTGGGCACGTACACTTTGTCAAGCTGCCCTCGAACAGGAGGTACAGGACCCCGGCCGCTAAGACAAACAGACTGAAGGACTGCTTCTACCACAGGGCCGTCAAGGCCCTGAACACAGAACAGGCCTAAGTTCTGGGCCCAGGACAGTCCGGACGGATTGTATGGCAGCTAGTGCTGAGGCACAAACATGTACATTTTCAAGCCTGCAAACTGTGACACTTTAAAATAATGTGAAAAAATACTTTTTGTGCAATATGACAACCCTAGTTGACTATCTGTGCAGTATAGTACAGTGGATTGTGTACATAGCCTTTATTGATGTAAACCAGCTCCTTACCTTCTTGTGATTTTATGCATCTATGCTTTTTCTAAAATGTGTTTTCTTTTTCCTTTCCTAACACCAGGGGAGCCACCCCTCCTAAATTTCGTTGTTTGGTACCTGTACTGTAGCAATGACAAATAAAGTCCATTCCATTCCATTCCATTCCATTCCATGTATGTGTGTGTGAGAGAGTATGTGTTTGTGTGTGTGTGTGTGTGCATGCGTGTGTGTGTGTGTGTGTGTGTGTGTGTGTGTTTGTGCGTGTGTGTGTGTGTGTGTGTGTGTGTGTGTGTGTGTGTGTGTAGGCTTGGAGCATGGCCACCAGTCTGATCCTCTTATCGGCTGTTCAATCTCCAGTTAGATCAATCTAAACTCAATAGGCCATGCCCACCCGCAGGCAGCATATGTTTAGGGGTGTGTGTGTGTGGTTGTGTGTGCGTGTGTGTGTGTGTGTGAGCACTTGTGACTGTCACATCAGTGTGTGTGTGTGTGTGTGTGTGTGTGTGTGTGTGGTGGTCAGCTAAGCCTCCTGCCAGCAGCAGATAACCCCATCTTTGCTCAGAGCTCCTCACTAAAATCCATCACAACAAAGTGATGTGCCCTTCATAGACTCAGGGATTAAAGCAAAAAAAATTCTCCTGACTGGAAAAAAAATTCAGGCCAAATCGGGGCCGGTGGCTTTCCGTGCGCAAAGCACGCGTGCGATTTTCCGTTCTACTTCTAATGCTTTGACTTTTCTTTCGAAAAATGTGAATACATTTCCGCGTTGTCGAAAATCAACGACACATCGCTAGTCAACTAACACGGCTTGTTTTGTGAGCCTGCTAACAATGTAAAGTAGTCTTCTAGTTAACTAGGTAACAATGTAAAGTAGTGTTCTAGTTAACTAGGTAGCAGTCCAATCCATTTCGCTGCAGTATTTTGGCTTGACTAGCAAGTTTGTGTTGTGATTCTCAACAACGTTGAAACGTAGTTTCACCCTTTTCCATAGTTTTGAATAATAAATGTGTGGACTGACGATGTAGCGCAGCCTAACGTATTCAAATAATTATTTAACAAAGTTTTATTCTGATAATTATTCCCCCTCCTCCCAGACTTACAAGGTCACACTATTATTGGATTGGTTGTTTGCGTGCCGGGTGAAGTTAGCTAAACATTTAACCTTCTAGCTAGCAAGAGAAACATAATGTCACTCTCCAAAGGTCTAAAGAGGAAAGTTGACGGTGAAAACAGGGCATTTAAAGAGGAATGGACAGCGAACTATGCGTTCATCCTACCTGGTTTCGTCAATGCAAAGCCGTTGTGAGACTCACATTTTACGTGCTCACAATGTTCCCTTTCTATACATGCGAGTCGTCCTTTTCGTCAATGAATGTGATAAAGACGCACTAGAGGAATCGATTGGTGCATAAAAACCTTGAGAACTGCCGGATTAAAGTGACGTCCATAATAATAATAAATCATAATAATACATTAGATTTATAGCGCTTTTCTAGACACTCAAAGACGTCCATATCACCAGATAGCCAACAAATAGTGACCGATGGGAGATGCCAGTTTTCTCGTTAAGTGAGATTTAAATAGCCTAATATAATTTTTTCTATTGGCTCATTGTAATTATTAGTAATTATTATCCCTAGTAATGTAGCGTGTTTGCTCTGTCGTTTCAGGAGCATAGGCTAAGCGGATTCAGCTTTTTTTTTTTTTGCGCCGATTTTGTTGTCAATGTTTTTCATAAAATTAAACTGCATTTGCTTTGTTACTGTTCACATGTGTGGTGCAGTCACATTCACATAGCCTATACGTAAACATTAAGTTTGAATGATTTACTGAGATGGCGTTGCTTTTTTCAAACCACACACCGCATGTCGGCTATTTCAGCACCACGCGCCATGTCCACCTACTTATCACTATGAGGGGTTCAGCGTCAGTGCACCCCGCTCTGTTACTGTCGCATAGTTGTAGCCAATAAAGGCCTATATGTAGGCTATATAGGCTATTATATATCAGTTATATACCTAATACCTAGGGGTGTAAATCACCAGCTTCATCACGATACGATATTATATCGATTTGTTTGTATGACGATACAATGTTTGACGATTTCACAATGTCAGTCACGATACGATTTCGATTCGATTCGATTCAAGATCGATATGACGCGATATCATATGCCAATCTAACACAATTATCAATTGTAATAAGTGGTAATTAACATACAGCTCATTAACATACACACACACACACACACACACAGGTTCAGAGAGACATCCAGTCACACACGCACACACACACACACACACACACACACACACACACACACACACGTCCACACACGTGTCACACACGTCCAGCAGGTCTGACTGGATTCGCCTCGAAGAGTAGATGTTAAAAAATATCTTTGGTGTCCAAAACGGTCAATGTATTCGCCCATTAGACTCCCGTTAGACGCACTCACACAAGCCGAACATTTCCGAAGATCACCGGAGATTGCCGAACGCGAGAGGAGGAGCCGAGAAGTGGAGCCGAGCCAGTAGACAGACAGTCACACACGGTGAATGCGAGTCACACATTGCGAACGCGAGTATGTTAACGTCCCTGGTTCAGAGAGATGTTCCAAAATATATATTAAAAGGGATAGACTTACTGTCTCTCATCAAAAATGAAAAACATTCGTATCTTTTTCAAGTCTCTCTCTCTCTGCGCGCATAAGATGACGATATAGATCGATATTTTTACATTGCGTCGATGTAATCAGATCGTTAGTCAATGAATCGATGTATCGTTACACCCCTACTAATACCAACATCAAAATAGATTGTATGCCTCTACAAATCATATTACACCAGGTAAAATCCGTCACAACTTGGAATAAATCCGTCGCAACTTGGAATAAATTGACGGAAATCCGTCGTAGCGACGGAGAACTTTAATCCCTGTAGACTGGGCATGTGTGTGTGTGTGTGTGTGTGTGTGTGTGTGTGTGTGTGTGTGTGTGAGAGAGAGAGAGAGTGAGATAGTGTGTGTGTGTGTGTGTGTGTGTGTGTTGGGGGGGGGGCTTGCCGTCTTACCTCCAGTGAAGCAGTGAGGGCCTGCTCCGCAGCATGGGGACATGACCCCAACCCTGAGATCACCTGCAAGGACAGACAAAAGGTCAAAAGGTCAGAGGTCAACCAACCACAGCAAATAGTTAATGTGTTAGCCTCCTCTAGCTCAGCCTCCCTCCCTCCCTCCCTCCTTCCATCAATCCAGCGTGTTCTTATTTTCTCTCTCCATCTCTCCCTCCCTCTATCCATCTCCCTCTCCTTTCTTCCATCGCTCCCTTCTTCCCTCCCTCCATACTCCCATATTCACTCCCTCTATCCATCTCTCTCCGTTCTTCCATCGCTCTCTCTATCCCATCCATCTCTCCCTTCTTCACTCCCTCCCTCCCTCCCTCCCTCTATCCATCCATCCATCTCCCCCTTCTTCACTCCCTCCCTCCCTCCCTCTATCCATCCATCAATACATCTCTCCTTTCTTCCCTCCCTCCCATCCATCCATCCATCCATGTCTTCCGCCTGCACTCTTAAAATAACTAGCTCGCTCCATTTCAAGCGGTAACATTTCGATAACCTTGCCGTTAAATATTTAATCGCAGAGTAATCTCATTTTATGACACCATTAATCACACCGGCGGGCTATAGGGGTCTCAGCAGGAGACATAATACATGTTTGATGGGGGCAGATTGAGAATGTTTTACCCATCTTTCTCTCTGCTTCTCCCTCCCTCCCTCCCTCGCTCCCTCCCTCCCTCTCCGCCTTGCAGCTTTTGAGAACTGAATTTGCTTTGGATGATAGGTCATTAAGTGTGTGTGTGTGTGTGTGTCTCTGATGACCTGCTCATATGTTCCAGGGCACTGGAGTGTAAGTCTGTCATGTCCTGCGTGTTACATGTCTATAATATTTAGCGTCATGCAACATCAAGGCATTAGGTCTACATTATGAGATTTAAGTAAAACATTTTTATTACCATGTAGTACAGATGTAATGCATATTTATTATGTATATAATGGGTTCAACCTTCTGCTTGCCAACCAGCCGTGCTAGCTAAAGCAGGCAGCCCAGAGGTCAGAGAGGCTGGCATGGAACCGGTAGGTCGCTGGTTCGATCCCCGCCCCAGGAGGGAGCAATGGATGTGAGCTGGTGACTGGAGGGTTGCTGCCATCATATAATCTAGACACTTAATCCCTAATTAACCCCTAATGGCTCCAGGGACGCTGAACTACAGCTGACTCTGTGCTCTGATCTCCCTGTGCGTGTGTGTGTGTGTGTGTGTGTGTTGATTTGAGTTGCCCCGAGAGAGAGAACCCCCTTGGCAGAG
>NC_137678.1:33720219-33842719 GCF_963989245.1 Nansenia antarctica | reverse complement strand
TCCTATGGAATATCTGACATATAGGTCTAAGTGTAAGATAAAGACATTCTATAAGATTTGGTCTCCGTTCTTAGATTATATTGGTACCAGCCTGGCTGCCATTGTAATGAAAGGTTTGGTGGATTACACTCAAGAAAGTACACAAGACGAATGTGTAACAGATCTACAATGTATGGGTCACAATATTATTTACTGTGCTGGTGTTGTGCTGCCGCTGTGTTTAGGACTGTAAGACATGGATGCTGTCTCCGATGGGGGTGATCCCCCCATATATTATGGCATGTGTTGTGTCATTTTCTTTTCTGTTTATTTCTGATATGTGACATGGCCTCCTCCCCCCCCCCCTGTTTTTTTGTTTTTGTTTTGTTTTTAAACATTTTCTGTTTATGGACAATGTACTGCATAACAAAGTGCAAAACTAGTTTTCTACTATTAATGGGACAATAACCTCCCCCACGGATACTAGTTGTTGTTGTTATGTCCTGTTGTGTACATGTCTCTGTGAAACACTGTGAAATATTAACCCCCCCCCAAAAAAACACACATAGGTCACATACATTAATACATACAATAAAAACAGACAGACAAAGCAGTGTTTATAAAATGTAGTGCCTATTTAAAAAGTCCAGTCATTTAAAAAAAAAAAAAAAAAAAAAAAAAAAAACGATTATGGCGATTATTCAACTAATTAAAATTCTCCACGATAAAGTTATCGCGGGTGTTTTTATCGCGATTAACGATAAACACGATAATCGTCCCATCCCTAGTCGTGTCGCACAAATAAAGTTATTCGAAGCGGCAACAGACGGGATACGGAACACGAAAACCGGAGGTCTGGCGAACGGTTTTTAGGGTGTTTAGAGGGTGAAGCTGGGTTTGACAGGGTTAACATCCTGTTGCTGTTGAACTACAAATCGCGACTGGAACTACAAAGACAGACATCCTGCAGGAGGTTTGACAGTGTGGAGAAGGACACATGGTTAAAAAGAGAACACAGTGGGGCGTTTGGTGGCGTACCACAACCATGTAATCGTAGGGTCTGCGGTTCGATTCCGTCTGTCGAAATATCCTGCATGTCATCCCTCCTCTCTCTCACCCATCATTCCTTCCTGTCAATGTCTACTGTCTCTATCCCCATAAAGCAGAAATGCCATAAAAACATATATAAACAAAACAAAAAGAGAGCACATTTTTCGTCATTCAGCCTTTCTTCTTTCATTTCATTTTATCTTCATCTCTCTCTTGCTCCCCCTTTCTCAGTCTCTATTCCACCCTCTCTCTGATCCTCTTTCCCCCCCCTCTCCCTCCCTCCCACCCTATCCCCTCCTCTCTCTCTCAATTTTGCTTTTCAAATGTCTCAAAACCGTTCTGTAGTTTTCCCTAGACAGGCAAATCCCTCTCAAACACCTCTCCTCTGCACACCTCTGCTCTGCACACTCACAAAGGAGAGCTTCCTCTCTTCTCTCTCTCCTTCTCCCTCTCTCTCTTTCAAAACCCTTGCTGAAATAATAGTTTGCGATTCCATTTTTGCTCTCTGCTTGATACGACAGGCCCTGCAAATAATGGTCTGTGTGTGTGTGTTTGTGTACCTATGTGTGTGCATGTGCCTGTGTGCCTGTTTGCGTGTGTGTGTGTGTGTTTGTGTGTGTGTGTAGTGCCATCTCCTGAACCTTCAATGCTCGAGCTGAGAGATTTGAGACCCCTCGTTTTGGAGTGCCACTCTGTTGTGCCTTTTTAAAACTGCACATTGCTGTGTTTTTCTCAATTTCCTTGAGTGTTCGTATCTGATTACATACATTATGTCACAAACAATAAACACAACATTGATAAATAATATCACAGTCACAGGATGGAATGTAGGTGGGCTGAATAAACCATCCAAATGTACCAGAATGTTATGTCACCTAGCCAAACTAAAATCAAAGTGAAATCTGTGTAGGCCTACTTTTTTTTTTAGGGCTTAGTGGTAGGGCTTAGTGGTAGGGTGAATTGGGGTGAATTTAGTAATTCTGTGCCCTGTCTGATCAATGTAGCATGACGTGTGTGTGTGTGTGTGTGTGTGTATGTGTGTGTATGTGTGTGTGTATGTGTGTGTATGTGTGTGTGTGTGTGTGTGTGTGTGTGTGTGTGTGTGTGTGTGTGTGTGTGTGTGTGTGTGTGTGTGTGTGTGCATTTCATCCAATCTGAATGGAACTATGGCGCGCGTGTGTGTGTGTGTGTGTGTGTGTGTGACAGTACATTGGTTTATAATGACTAGGTGACAGTCATGTTTGCTCCCTGAAGCTTTAATAATGGAGCTGAGAGATGTGAGGGATGGAGCAGAATATGAAGAGCATTTAGTCTGATTGGGAGTCATTCTGAGCCTGTGTCTGATCAACGTGACATGAGAGTGTGTGTGTGTGTGTGTGTGTGTGTGTGTGTGTGTGTGTGTGTGTGTGTGTGTGTGTGCGTGTGTGTGTGTGTGTGAGAGTGTGTGTGATTAATCCAGTCTGCTGTTCGATCACGGTGGAGAGACAAAAATCCATATAATGCAATGGGTTAGCTGAGGTAAAACTTTGGCATGTGTGTGTGTGTGTGTGTGTGTGTGTGTGTGTGTGTGTGTGAGAGTATGTAGACTGCATACAATTAGCTTTTTCTATCTGAGTGGGTTGCAGTGCTTGTCAAAAGCTTGATGAGCTGGAAACGAGCTAGGTCAAATCCCAGGAGGGTAAGATGAGGTACAGCTTGTGTGTGTGTGTGTGTGTGTGTGTGTGTGTGTGTGTGTGTGTGTGCGTGTGTGTGCGTAACCCTGCAATCGTGTGAAATGGAGAAAAACCGGCCTCCCTGATGACCTAAAACCTTATCTCTCTCTCCTCCTCAACTACACCTCCTCTGCATCAGCTGCTAAAGCTTGTTACTGCGATTCCAAAATTCAATCCTCAGCCTCTGACCCAAGGAAACTGTCCTTCACATTTTCCTCACTCCTCAACCCACCTCCTACCCCTCCTCCCTCCTCCCTGTCTGCAGATGACTTTGTTACCTACTTTGAAAAGAAGGTTGATGACATAAGCAGCTCTTTCTCTCTACCTCTCACCAAACTGCTGCCACCCCTCCCAAACCCACTGTGCTACACTTTGGTTTATCAGCTCTTTCCCCCCTCTCCCTTGATGATATTCTAAAACTGGACAGCCAGTCAAGCCTCTTCTCAAGAAACCAACTCTTGACCTGCTGACTACTACTACTGCTTTCCATAACTACAGACCATAACTCCCTTCTCTCCTTCTTATCTAAAACCCATTGAGTGTGCTGCCCCAACCAGTCTCATTATCTCCTTCAGAACAACCTCATGACCCTCATCACCAATCTGGCACTCTACTGAGACCGTTCTTCTTTTTAGTATTTTTTGTGTTATTATTTCTGAGTGGGGCAGTCCCACCCATAATTTTCATTTTATTGGACAGATACAGTGAAGACAGACAGGAAAGTAAGGACAAGAAGGGAGAGAGGTCATGTCAGCAGGGCATGGGCCGGATTCTAACCCATGCCGACATGGGCATATGTGTGCATTGTAGACAGCGGTGCTAGACCACTGGACCACCCCAGGCCACTGAGACCGCTCTTCTTGCAGTCCTTCACACACCCTTCGCTGGCTCAGATTCAAGCCCCACTCTGTCACGACTTTTGGCTAGAGTCTGATTGATATTCAAGCTGTGTTTTTGATAATCGTGTGTGTGTGTGTGTGTTTCATCCAGCCTGTTGTTTGATCACGGTCATGCAAAATGCATATAACGCATATAATTAGCTGAGGTAAAACTATGGAGTGAGTGAGTGAGTGAGTGAGTGAGTGAGTGTGTGTGTGTGTGTGTGTGTGTGTGGTTGGGCGTGCGTGCGTGTCTGCTACTCACTCGTAGCCCTGTTTGGTGTGTGTGAACAGGTCCTGGCTGTCTGTCTCTGTGGTGGACAGCTCCTCGCTGCTCGCTATCGCCCCCTGGATGCTGGAGCTGTACTGCTGCAGGCGCCTCCACAGGTCGTTGTACAGACGCAGCAGCTTGGGGTACTCTCCTTCTAACGCCTGCTTCAGGAAGGACGAGGCTGTGGAGAGGGAGGGAGGGAGAGAGGGAGGGAGGGAGGGAGGAGCGAGGTTATTGTTTCTGAATTAGCAACTGTCTGGTTTGTTTACATCCATAAGCACCAGGTTAGTGCATACATACATATGTCACTTTTGTTTACTAATGTGCATCTTGGGTTCGCTGGGAGGCACAAAGCACTATGGGTGTTGTAGGAGTTCATCATTTGGACACGCACATAACTTTCTGGCTATTTAGACAACAAACGCCACTAATAACTTTTTGTTGATTGTTAATTGAAATGTTCCTTTAAGGAATGACACTGTCACACCGTGCCTGTTGAGAAAGAAAAACAGACAATACACTGACCAATAAAAACTCATTTGAGAGAGAGAGGGAGAGGAAGAGAGAGACAGACAGGGGGGAGGGAGAAGAAGATGAAGGGATGAGATGGAAGACTGGAAAGAAAATGAGAGACCTAATGACAAATGAGAGGTGAGCAGAAAGTCAAAGGTCAAATCAAAGAGTCGTCAATCACGGATCGAACTCTAACTCTCACCATCTGACCTGGAAGAACCCAGACTAGTGTGTGTGTGTGTGTGTGTGTGTGTGTGTGTGTGTGTATGAGGCCTAGAAAGTGTGTGTGTGTCTGTGTGTATGAGCCCTAGAAAGTGTGTGCGTGTGTGTGTGTGTTTGTGTGTATCAGCCCTAGGAAGCCGGTGTGTGTATGTATGTGTATGAGCCCTAGAAAGTGTGTGTGTGTGTGTGTGTGTTCATCCACCCTCTGCGTTAGCGTGCATGGAGCAGCATCCTATGACTTTGTAACACCACAGGTAACCTGCTGCTTTGATGCCGTCACTGTCTGCCTGCTCCAGTGATCTCCCCATCTCCTATTAATCATCCCCTGTCCCCTGACGACAGCTTAATAGAAGCGAGTCGGAAATACAAAGACCTTTGTCCTTTATTCTGCGATAACCCAGAATTCAGAGATGAAAAAAAAGGTATAAAAAAAATAATAAAGAGTCTGTTCTCATTAATATGATAATAGCCCAACTTTTCAAGTGATTAATGCTCATTAGGGATACTATGCAGATTGTTGAGATGTAGGTTGATTCGGTGAATGCATAATGTAGTAGTTTTTTTTTGTGATTAATAGAGGGGGTTTGAGGTAGTTTCTCTGGCTTAATCTGTCCATGGTTGCTTCATTAGGTCTGGGTAGAGCCGAGCAGTCGGCAGACCATCATGCTAATGAAATATAGTCACACACACAGAAGAACACACGTACACGTAAGCGCACACAGGCACACGGACACGGACGCACATACACATACACATAAGCACGCACGCGCACGCACGCACGCACGCAGGCTTGCTCGGACCAATCCACTTGTTTGAGATCAGCGACGACTTCACAGGAAGGGTTGAAGGAATGACACATTTCTAAAGTCCAATAAATGTTGCACCTGAATATCACAGATCCAATCAGATACTGACACCCTACATACCTACATGTTTAGACAGGTTTTCTGCCAGACTAGAGGAGCTGGGGCCTTAACAATGGGGCCATCAAAAGGCCTACGCTAAATCCCTCAGAGATGCTCGCTCACAGTTCTACTCCAACATCATCAACAATAGCCCTGGCAACTCTAAGCAACTCTTCACCACCATAAATCACCTTCTCAAGTCACAAACTCTCTCACACTCAGAAGCCACAGAGGAGAGGTGCAACAACTTCATCACTTTTTTCAGAAAAAAAGTTAAAAACATCCGCTCTCTCCTCTCCAGCTCTGTCGTCCTACATGTCCCGACTGCCGACCCACAGCCTGGGATTGCCCAACCTCTCTCCTGTTTTTCGGCCATCACACAGCGAGAGGTTGAGGACATCATTAGGACGATGAAGCCTTCCACCTGTGCCCTGGACCCCTTCCCCACAGCCCTGGTGAAGTCCAATCTCTCCGCAATAAGTCCTCTCATCACCAAGATCATCAACCACTCCCTCCAGACCGGCCATGTCCCATCTGCGCTGAAAACTGCTGTCATCAGACCACTTCTCAAGAAACCCACCTTAGACCCAGAAGTCCTCGCCAACCACAGGCCCATCTCCAACCTTCCTTTTATATCCAAGGTACTGGAGAAAGTAGTTGCTGCTAAACTTTCAATCAAAACCACCTTTTTGAGTTTTTTCAGTCCGGCTTCCGCCCTGGCCACAGCACGGAAACGGCTCTGGTCAGGGTCACCAACGACCTCCTGATGACAGCAGATACTGGCTCCCCATCCCTCCTCATTCTCCTGGATTTAACAGCAGCTTTTGACACCGTGGACCACAACATCCTCCTTCACCGTCTGCACTCCACCATTGGTCTCTCTGACACTGTCCACAACTGGTTCACCTCATACCTCACTGGCAGAAGTGAGCACGTCACCCTGGGAAAGGCGAAATCCCACACCCACAACGTCACCTGCGGTGTCCCCCAAGGCTCAGTGCTGGGCCCCACCCTGTTCACGCTATACATAATCCCCCTTGGCTGTGTCATCCGCAGTCATGGAATGTCATTCCATTGCTATGCGGATGACACACAGCTCTACCTCAGAGTCAACCCCACCTCCTCTGCACCCCTGCCACTATCCACACTAACCACCTGCCTGGAGGAGATAGAGGCGTGGATGAAGCTCAACTTCCTACAACTCAACAGCTCCAAGACTGAAGCCATCCTAGTCGGCACACCACACCAGGTCCGGTCATCCACCATCACCAGCATCACTTTCTCTGGCCAGAACATTCCCCTCTCCTCATCTGTTACCAACCTGGGCGTCAAAATGGACCCTCACCTCACCTACGAGACCCACATCAAACATATATCCAAAACAGCTTTTTTTCACCTAAGGAACATCGCCAAACTCCGTCCCGCACTCACTCTGGCAGATGCAGAGAAGCTCGTCCACGCCTTTGTCTCCTCCAGACTGGACTATTGTAACGCACTCCTCATCGGGATTCCTAGCAGCTGCCTCCAGAAACTTCAATACATCCAGAACAGCGCTGCTAGGATCCTGATGAGGGTGCGCAAATATGATCACATCACCCCCATCCTCAAATCACTTCACTGGCTCCCCGTCTCCCTCAGAATCTAATTCAAGGTCTCCCTCCCACCAGTGCATCCATGGAACTGCCCCCCCCTACCTCAAGGAACTCCTCCATACCCCTCAGACCTCCTCACGCACCCTCCGTTCTACTGCCACCAACCTCCTCAAGACCCCCAGGACCAAGCTCTGCACCATGGGAGATCGGGCCTTCTGCTCGGCTGCTCCCAGGCTGTGGAATGCTCTCCCTGACCACCTAAGGGCACTAAGGTCTGTGGATGCTTTTAAACGAGGCCTTAAAACCCACCTTTTTAATAGAGCCTTTTTTTAGCCTTCTAATTGAAAATGTTTATTGCTTTATCTTCCTGTGTTTAATTGTAGCACTCTGAGATTTCCTATGTAAAGTGCTTTTATAAATAAAATGTATTATTATTATTATTATTATTATTATTATTATTATTATTATTACGGTAAAAGGTGGCCTGGGGTGTTCCAGTGGTCCAGCACACACATCCGGCATGGGTTCGAATCCGGGCCATGCCCTGCTGACATACCCTCTCTCCTCCTTACTTCCCTGTCTCTCTACACTATCTCTATCCATTCAAATGAACAACAGAAGATTGGGACTGCCCGTTACAAAGGTAAAGGAACAGAGAGGGCAGTAGAGAGGCATGAGGCGGCACCGAGCACAGAGGGACAGGCGGATGAATAATAGATGGAGCCATTGCTTCTGCCTGAATGCGCCCATGTCACCGTCTCCCCGGCCTCCTCTCTTCCATCTCCCTCCGATCTGCTCGTACGCCGCACGCACGCACCCAGAACTCCCCCCCCCCCCCCCCCCCCCCCCGAGCACTACTTGGCTGTGAGTCCTTCGGGAGGAAAGAGGCATCATGGGTATTCCCTTAACTGTCCAATTCGTTCCACTTTGTGACATTTCAGTCGAGGCAGGGACACGGCATCAGAGTGGAAAGGTAACACACACACTCGCACTCGCACTCGCACACACACACACACACACACACACACACACACACACACACACACACACACACACAGACACACAGACACACCCGAGGGCTAGGAGATGGCTTTTATCGAGTCATTAGAGGAGTGTTGCGGTGTGTCCTAACTGTCCTAACACCATGACCATGATATAAGTAGCTGTCCAGGAGGGTCTGCAGGGACATGGGAGGGGAGACGTATATCAGTGCAGCTGCAAGGCTGTTGTAAGAGCAGCTGGTGGAAAGGGAATGGGGGGGCGGGGGGGATCCATTGATTAACTCCTTATTGACTGGGCGGTCTCGGAGGAGAGTGAGTAAGGGACATCATTAAAAGGTGATAACACAGGAATGGGGATCAATAGAGAGGCCTTCAACAGGGGATGCTGTGTGTGGGCATGTGTTTGTATGCGTTTGTTTTAGTGTGTGTGTGTGTGTGTGTGTGTGTGTGTGTACCGTATGTATGTATGTATGTATGCCTGACTGTGTTTTAGTGTGTGTGTGTGTGTGTGTGTGTGTGTGTGTGTGTGGGCATGTGTTTGTATGCGTGTTTTAGTGTATGTGTGTGGGTGTGTGTTTTACTGTGTGTATGTATGCCTGTGTTTTAGTGTGTGTGTGTGTGTGTGTGTGTGTGTGTGTGTGTGTGTGCACATGTACGGGGGACTTGGCCCTGCAGTAAGCAGCCCACAGATTGTTCAGTTAAAAGTGTACAGTTAACAACACCTCGCAGGCCAATCACACGCCTCTCCTTATCTCACACCAAAACTCTGGAGAACTACTTCTTACACTGTGAGGTGTGTGTGTGTGTGTGTGTGGGTGAGAGTATGTCTGTGTGGGGGTGGGTGTGAGAGTATGTCTGTGTGAGGGTGGGTGTGAGTCTGGGGTGTGACTGTGTGTGTGTGCGTACATGTGCTCGCACGTGTGTGTGTGTGTGTGTGTGTGTGTGTGTGTGGATGGATGCTGGTTGTGGGATAGTACCATAGTTCGCCTTTTTTTAGATGCCCTGTCCAGTGCTGGCGGGGGGGGGGTATAAATCATAGCGTGTGTGAGTATTTATCGACCCTGTCCGGTCACGGGGGAGGGTAATCAGTACCCCTGTGTTTGGGACGGGATGGGGGGGTTAGGGCTTTATGTGAGAGGGGATGAGTGATGACCCACTATCTGTGCCCGCACTATGGTTGACACACACACACACACACACACACACACTCACACAGACACACACACACAGACACACGTGCACACCCACACACACGTGCACACCCACACACTTTGTAGGCAACGTGTTGTAAAGACAGGCTGACAGAGAAGTGATGAAGAGAAATGTTCTAGAGGAGGAGAGAGGAGATTGGAGAGGAAGAGGAGCACACACACACACACACACACACACACACACACACACACACAGAGAAGCACATTGAGATGCATGGCCACTGCTCGATTAAACAAACATGAACATGCAGACTCACCGGCCGTAGCGCTCTGGAACTCCAAGGAGAGAGTGTGTGTGACGTCGCTCCAGAACGTGTACAAGATATCCCCCTGGCCATCCTACGGGGAGACAACAGTACACAGGCGTTAAACACACACACACACACACACACACACACCTACACACAGGTGACGGCCACAGCTCATGGTGGAGGTGACAGGTCACGGCTGTGTCTCAGCGGGCCTCTGAGGTCAGCGTACTGCACTAATGAGAGGAGACTCCCCGGGAGCACGCAGGATGAGTGTGCATGTGATACACGCCGAGGCACAGAGGTCTCTGAGGTCAAAGGTCAACTCAATAACAGAGGTGAGTGCAGGAGGCGATAGAAGACAATAACCAGCATATGGGTTTGGTACATCAGCCCTGAATCAACAGCTGTGTAAACACATGCACACACTCACGCACAGACGCTCGCACACACACACGCACGCGCACACGCACACGCACACACACACACACAGGAGTGATGGCAGCAGATTTAGTAGGTCTTCTCCAGGGGAGTTTAATTTTTTTACGATTTTCTGAGTCACAGTTTCTGTCCTATGACGCTTTATAGAGTACTGTGGCGACAGCGGTCGATATTCATCTACAGTAAAAACTTTTTTCTCAAACGCATGCAGGCACACACACACGCACACACACACACACACAAACACACTCTCCCCGGTATTTCAGTTTCCATCGGTGGTGGAGGAGGTGGTGTGAAACGTTAATATAGATCTGAGGAGATTCAAAACACACTCCCCCAGTTCTGCGGTGGCGACTTTCCTCCGAAATTAAATATACATTTGGACGCACCGTTAAAGATCCTAACCAATATTTATACATCTCCCGGTAATTGAAAGTACTGGCGTTTCCATAGTAACCTTGATTCTAAAAGTAGCGCTGGATGCTCTGACTTGGGAGCGTTGACATGATCTGATGTGATGGAGATGATGATCACTCTTTGTGATAGGCGGCTCTCATTGCAGAGTAAACTGTTCTTCAGGTGAAGAAAAATCGATAGTGTTTCTGAATGATAGTGATATGATAAGCAATGACTGGAGGGATATCATACCTCTGTGTGTGTGTGTGTGTGTGTGTGTGTATGTGTCAAAACATGTCATAAGAAGTTTTGTCTGTGTGCTTATGTCTGTTGCATACTGTAATGTCTCTGAAAACTAAATAAAAAACACATTGAGTAAAAAAACAAAAAAACAAACATCATAAGACATGTATCCATACACACACCTCCTGAACCCATAATGTGCATATGTGCGTCCGTGTGTTTGTTTGTGTGTGTGTCCATGTGTTTGTTTGTGTGTGTGTACCCGAGTATGTGCATGTGTGCCTGCGTTTCAATCACAAAGGGGACTCTAACTCATTCAAACACAGTCAGACACAACCAGACAACCTCCGTTCTCTTTCTGGACAGAAACGGTTAAAGTACGACACCAAGCCACGTCAGAAGAACAAGATCTGAACCACAACATTTTCCCAACTCTGGTCCGCTCTGAAATAAGGATCCAAATAAGGATGGGACAGTATCTGCTTGTCTTGCAGACGCTAAAGGAAGGAACTAGGTTTCTCTCCGGAGCTCTACATTCTGTAATGAGGTCTAGCAGAGAAGGCCTGGACGCACCAGGACCATCGCTCTTCCCTGCTAACCTTAAACCATCAGAGGTTGGTGCAGGATGTGCTCGAGTGGCTCTCCCTTCAGACACACACACGCACGTGCACACACACACACACACACACGCACACGCACAAGGGCGCAGGTACGCACTACCACGAACACGCGCACACAAACACTCGCACACGCACACACGCACACGCACACGCACACACACACACACACACACACCACACACACACACACACACACACACACACACACACACACGCACACATACACACACACACACACACACACACACACAGAAGAAGCATGCTGATAATAGGTCTGCTGCTCTCCTGAATATAAGACACCAATTATAGGACTGTGGCCCTACTATAGAAAGGACAATATGGATGGAGAGGAAGGGGAGAGGAAGGGTAGAGAGGTGGGGGAGAGAAAGGGAGAGGAGAGCAGGAGGTGAGATGAGAGGATAAGATAAGAGGATGAGAGAGGAGAGGAGGAAAGGGAAGCCGAGGGACATTGCCTAGAGTATAGCCACACACACACACACACACACACACACACACACGACAAGCCACCTGCTGATCCTCTATCGGGAAACTGATTAGTTGCAAATGTGCCGAGCATGCTTATGAAGGGGAGAGGCAAGGGCAAGGACAAGTGTGTCTCTCACACACACACACACACACACACGCACACACACACACACATACATCCATACACACACTCAAGCGTGCACAGCACACAAGAATGACATGGTCCATAGGTATAACAGGCAAGTCATTTCCAGTAGTTTGTATAGATCTCATTGTCTCACCTTGATGATCTCATCGATGAAGCAGACATGAGTCACAGGGTCTCTCTTCTTGGTCAGGACCTTCTGCAGGTGCTGCACCTGCACACAGGCAGCAGAGAGGGAGGCTTCAATACTGTTGAACAGTGTTGCCAGATTGAGCTACTTTTGATCACACTGGACGGGGAAAAAAAGCATTTGGGCGGTATAGTTTTGGGCTGGTTTTTGGTGGATTCTGCGGTTTTTAGACTGTGGTTAGGCTGGAAATTGTATATCCCATCTAGCAACCCTGCTGAACTTCTTGAAACAAACGTGGAAGGCAGAGAAAGCTGAAACATCTAGAAACTGGGCGGTCTTCTTCAACTCCGTTGCAATGTTTTAAATAATTGAGTGTTGTTTTTTTTCATAGAAGAGATAGCTGCACCCAGAGCTTGTTGTATTTAACCTTTATTTAACCAGGGAAAGTCTCATGGAGATTAAAAATCTATTTTACAAGAGTGCCAGGGGCCAGGACAGGCAGCAGCACAATTAACAGGGTTGCAGAGATAAAAACAACACAATTTATTGAAATGAAAATAAATACTTTACTTAATATTCGTTATTTACTTTAACCTCATAGGAGCCAACGGACCCCCATCGGCATCCGAAGTGATATAAAGAGTTTACCTCGATCAATTCTCTTCATCGATATCACATTTTTTTCACAATTTTGCATGCTATACGATGCCACCATTTTTTCCCCGAGACGGTAAACACGGCCTAAGTCACATCCAGTTTTCTCCAACTGGAGAATGTGTCATGTCCGGTTTCAACGCCGAATTTCCACACCATTGGTCGGCCAACCCAAAAAAATCCCCCCCCCCCAAAAAAAGAAAAAAAGAAATCTGATACATGAGAAAGGTCAAAGGTCAAAGATGGTGCCAAAATATCTCCAAATGGCCTAAACATATAGGTGTCCGCCTAAACATACCTGTACTAAAACAGGTACAAAGTTGCATTTGCTCACATTACTAGCATCGACTTTGGCACAAGTACTAATAAGACCCTGGAGTACTGATTCCTAGATGATTTTGGCTTCGTTATCAGGTTTCCAAGGTGATATTCACTGTAAAAGCTGTTGTTTTTTTAGGCGGAGACTGAATTTGAGATGTTTTATAATGTTCTAGCTCTATTTGCTCTGACACAGTAACATAGTAACACTTCTACAGCCACCCCACAGGTGTTAGCTTTCATTTGATAACAATATCATTATGAAGGCCCTTGTGATTGTGGAGATATTCTATATTCACTGTGGGCATGTCATTTCGAGCAGAAAACCAGAAAAATGAGGTGGATAAGATTAATGAAGATAAAGAATAAATTACAGAATCATAAAATATATATGATGTTGGTGGATTGATGATTCACTTGCTTAGTCAAATGTATTGATTGTAAGTGGCTTTGGAATAAGGCGTCTGCTAAATGGCAAAAATTAAATGAAATGAATATAAAATATTCAACAATACTCCTCACAGGGCATATATTCATATTCGTCACAAGTCAAGTTTTAAGATCTAGTCTTTTTTTATTTTTTAGTATTTGATTTGAGTATATATGAATGTAAAAGATTAGCATCCAGGCTAGTATATCTGAATGAAGGTAGGTAGCTCCTCCCCCCTACCTGTCCACAGGCAGCACAGATCTGGTCCATCAGCTTCTCCAGGTTGGTCCAGAGGGCGGCACGGAACGCAGCCGTGTTACCTGGGGCCCTGCCTGGCGCACCTGGGCGCGCGCACACACACACACACACACACACACACACACACACACACACACACACACACACACACACAGACACACACAGACAAACAGGCACAGACAGACAGATGAAGATTTAGAGACATAAAAACAAGGGTACCATACACACACACACACAGTACTAGAATTATATAAGTATATTTTATTTTATTTATAATTTATTTACATACATACAGTGCCTTGCAAAAGTATTCACCCCCCTTGGCTTTTTACCTATTTTACAAATTACAACCTATAATTTAAACATTTTTTAATCAGAATTTTATTTGATGAATCTGCACAAAATAGTGTTAGTTTTTAAATGAAATGAGAAATATATATATAAAAAAAGAATTTAAAAAAATAAAGAACTGAAAATTGGCATGTGCATATGTATTCACCCCCTTTGTTATGAAGCCCCTAAAAACCTCTGGTGCAACCAATTACCTTCAGAAGTCACATAATTTGTCCACTTGTATGCAATCTAAGTGTCACATGATCTGTCAGTATATACACACCTTTTCTGAAAGGCCCCAGAGGCTGCAACACCTAAGCAAGAGGCACCACCAACCAAACACTGCCATGAAGACCAAGGAACTCTCCAAACAAGTCCGAGACAAAGTTGTTGAGAAGTACAAGTCAGGGTTGGGTTATAAACAAATATCCAAATCTTTGATGATCCCCAGGAGCACCATCAAATCCATCATAATCAAATGGAAAGAACATGGCACCACAACACACCTGCCAAGAGAGGGCCGCCCACCAAAACTCACGGACCAGGCAAGGAGGGCATTAATCAGAGAGGCTGCACAGAGACCAAAGGTAACCCTGGAGGTGCTGCAGAGTTCCACAGCAGAGACTGGAGTATCTGTCCATAGGACCACAATTAGCCGTACACTCCATAGAGCTGGGCTTTATGGAAGAGTGGCCAGAAGAAAGCCATTACTTTCAGCTAAAAATAAGAAGGCACGTTTTGAGTTTGCAAAAAGGCATGTCGGAGACTCCCAAAATGTATGGAGGAAGGTGCTCTGGTCAGATGAGACTAAAATGTAACTTTTTGGCCATCAAGGAAAACGCTATGTCTGGCGCACACCCAACACATCCCATCACCCCAAGAACACCAAACATGGTGGTGGCAGCATCATGCTGTGGGGCTGTTTTTCAGCAACAGGGACTGGGAAACTGGTCCGAGTCGAGGGAAAGATGGATGGTGCTTAATACAGGGATATTCTTGAGCAAAACCTGTACCAGTCTGTAAGTGATTTGAGACTAGGATGGAGGTTCACCTTCCAGCAGGACAACGACCCCAAGCATACTGCTAAAGCAATTTTTTTATAACCCAACCCTGACTTGTACTTCTCAACAACTTTGTCTCAGACTTGTTTGGAGAGTTCCTTGGTCTTCATGGCATGAGTTTCTCTCCTTTTATGCCTATAGCAGCCAATGACACAGAGGTATTCTTTGCAGCATGACAGTGGGCTCAGAAATACATGAAGACTAATTTCCAAACAGTCTTGTTTACTGATGAGTGCCGTGCAACCCTGGATGGTCCAGAATGGATGGAGTAGTGGATTGTTGGTGGATGGCCACCATGTCCCAACAAGGCTGCGACGTCAGCAAGGAGGTGGCGGAGTCATGTTTTGGGCCGGAATCATGGGGAGAGAGCTGGTAGGCCCTTTTAAGGTCCCTGAAGGTGTGAAAATGACCTCTGCAAAGTATGTAGAGTTTCTGACTGACCACTTTCTTCCGTGGTACAAAAAGAAGAACCGTGCCTTCCGTAGCAACATCATCTTCATGCATGACAATGCACCATGTCATGCTGCAAAGAAGTGTCACACTGTGTCATTGGCTGCTATAGGCATAAAAGGAGAGAAACTCATGGTGTGGCCCCCATCTTCCCCTGACCTCAACCCTATTGAGAACCTTTGGAGCATCCTCAAGCAAAATATATATGAGGGTGGGAGGCAGTTCACATCAAAACAGCAGCTCTGGGAGGCTATTCTGGCATCCTGCAAAGAAATTCAAGCAGAAACTGTCCAAAAACTCACAAGTTCAATGGATGCAAGAATTGTGAAGGTGATATCAAAGAAGGGGTCCTATGTTAACATGTAACTTGACCTGTTAAGATGTTTTTGTTTGAAATAGCTTTTGATTTCAGTAAATATGACCTCCTAATATGACCTCCTAACCCTAAATTCATCAAATTACCATTTTTAGTTCTTTACAACCTATAAAATGTTTTGAAACTCTGTTGTGCATAATAATTTGGAACAGTGCATTTTGAGTTTTTTATTTAAAAAAAAAATACTGTTATCATTGGGAGGTTTGTTCAATCAAATTTGAATTATACTCTAACGGTTGATGACTTGAAAATTATACTGATTGTCATTTGCATCGACTATTTAGGAAAATCTGAGAAAAATATAATTTGCATAATAATTTGGAACGCAGTGTATATATATTTCTCATTTCATTTAAAAACTAACACTATTTTGTGCAGATTCATCAAATAAAATTCTGATTAAAAAAATGTTTAAATTACAGGTTGTAATGTAATAAAATAGGTAAAAAGCCAAGGGGGGTGAATACTTTTGCAAGGCACTGTACATCTCCACACCTCCTCCACTTGTGCACGCACACGCACACGCACACTCACACGCACACACACCTCTGGTGTTAGCAGGCTGGGTCAGGCCCTTGATGTCCAGGGCTGTGGAGACGTTGTCCTTGATGGTGGTCCTGTAGCCCCCCACCACCCCGCTGATGGTGTCTCTGAGGCTGCCCAGGTTGTAGAACACCTGGAGCGCCGTGCCCACCTGGGTGGGGTTCTGCATGGGGGGGGCAAGAGGAAACAGTCAGTCAGTAACACACACTAGAACACACAGACAGACAGACACACACAGACCGACAGACACACAGGCAGACATAGACACACAGACAGACACAGACAGACACACACACACACACACACAGAGACACACACAGACAGACACACGCGCACACACAGTTATGTGTAGAGAAACAGAGGAAATAACATTAAAACATGACAAATCCACTCTGAGTGGATGAGCTGTGCTGGACCTGGTCCCACAGACAACAGCCCGGTGTGCTCGGGCAGGTCTGACACGTGTGTGTGTGTGTCGCTGTGACAGCCCTGCGCCAACCTTGCTGAATGAGATGTTTTCACATTGCCTCGCTCCAGGGTATCTCTCTCTCACACACACAAACGCTGCGTTTGTTCCCACAGAGAGCGGTAGCAGGTGTCGATTGGGAGCTTTCTCTACAGGCAGGACGAAATCAGGTTAATGGGTTCGGCTTTTACACACACACACACACACACACACACACACACACACACACACACACACACACACACACACACACACACACACACACACACACACACACACACACACACACACACACACACACACACACACACACACACACACACACACACACACACACACACACACACACACACACACACACACACACACACACACACACACACACACACACACACACACACACACACACACACACACACACACACACACACACACACACACACACACACACACACACACACACACACACACACACACACACACACACACACACACACACACACACACACACACACACACACACACACACACACACACACACACACACACACACACACACACACACACACACACACACACACACACACACACACACACACACACACACACACACACACACACACACACACACACACACACACACACACACACACACACACACACACACACACACACACACACACACACACACACACACACACACACACACACACACACACACACACACACACACACACACACACACACACACACACACACACACACACACACACACACACACACACACACACACACACACACACACACACACACACACACACACACACACACTCACTCACTCACTCACACACACACACACACACACACACACACACACACACACACGTTGTGTTAGAGACCTTCCCGGGCAGCAGTGAGGTGAGAGCAGCAGCTAAAAATACTCCACACACTGTGTTAATGTGATTGGTGAACATGTGGTAGGCAGAAAGATATATTGATGGGGAAGAAACCTAACACCTCCCATTTCTGCATCACACATGGGTACCTACACATACACATGCACACACATACACACACGCGTGTGTGTGTGTGTGTGTTAGAGACCTTCCCTGTCAGCAGTGAGGTGAAAGTAGCATCTAAAAATACTCCACGTGTTAATGAGATTGGTGAACATGTGGTAGGCAGAAAATCATGTGGCGGGGAACCCACACACGCCCGCACCAGCACGCATCCGCCCGCACGCACGCGCACACACACACACACACCTCAGGACTGAGAGTTGCGAGAAGAACGCTTGAAGAAGTTGACTGGACACTGCAGCCCCAATGTGAACCCTGGTCAGGGCCGTTTTACCACGTTTAAACACTTGAATACTCTGTGGTGGCAGTAGCCTAGAGGTCAGAGAGGCCGGCTAGCAATCGGAAGGTCCATGGTTCGATCCTCACCTCAGGACGGAGCTGCATGAGCCCATGAGCAAGGCACTTAACACTAGAACAGCCTATTTCACCAACTCTTAGCGCTGCCTCAGGGGTCAAATGACCATAGTCTTTAGAATGGGAAGCTGCTACTTACACACAAACCCACTAGTTGGCACGTCTTGTAAATTAGCCTGCCACCTAAACAGAAAAACAGCAAAATAGCTTTATACTAGCTTATCCTGATGTGATTTTGAAAATGTAAGGATACTGGGTGGTAGAACGCACATATCTAGGAAAAGTTATGAAAGGAGGGTCCTGAAATTTGATTGAGTGCAAAAGTATACTTTTAGTTTTTTACTCACTTGGTCAAATGACCCCACCCACTACTAACCCCTAATTGCTCCAGGGGCACCAAGAGATGTAGAGATGGATCGTGCAGCCAAGGGTGGGCTGGTGTAAAGGACTACATCCCACACAAGTCAGTGAAGATATCCAAACACTTACATAATCACAGAGAGAGCATGTCCGATAATACACTCATGGTAGCGTGCGCGCACACTGAATGTTAAAGTTCCATAAGTATAAGCAAAATAAAAAAAAATCCTGCTTCCAACTGTTACCAGCTCAGTGGCGGTTAGAGTGTCCGATCTGAGATTGGGAGGTTGTGAGTTTGATCCCCGGTCGAGTCATACCAAAGACTATAAAAATGGTACCCGATGCCTCCCTGCTTGGCACTCAGCATTAAGGGTTGGATTGGGGGTAAGACCCTGCGACATACCAGCGTCATGTCTAGGGGGTGTGCTTGTACACAAAGCCGCCTAACGCTATGGAAACAGGAGATAGGCTCCTGCCCCCTAAGGGCCATTAGGCTGGAGAACCATTGGTTCTCAAGTCTACTTACCTGCTTCCAACTGAAGTTACTGACAAGGTGTAGCGTTTTCTCCCGAGGAGGCAGAACAACTGATAGAGGGTCAGATCATGTTTTACCCCTCTGATGTTTAAGACTAGGATCGATGGGAAGGAAATCTGACTCTAGATCTGTGTCTAAGGGAAACGTCTGACTCGTGACAGCGGCTTTGGAGGGAACATCACCTGTCACAGATTGATGTGTATGTTTGTGTGTGTGTGTGTGTGTGTGTGTGTCACAGATTGATGTGTATGTTTGTGTGTGTGTGTGTCACAGATTGAATAACAACCTCATCGTTTACACTCTATTGATTTCTACCTGACGCAGCTGTTGAGTGTACCATTAATCCTGCGCCTTGTTTGCCTTTACCGTGGTGTGTGACCACACACAAACATAGAGCGCACACGTACACACACACACACACACACACACACACACACACACACACACTTTCCCGGATATATATTTTGGTCAAACAAACCAATCGCTGATAAGGGGATAAGTGAGAATAATGACACAAATGTTGGTGGGTGGTGGGTGTGTGTGTCCGTGTGTGAACTGTGTGTGTGTGTGAACTCTCTGTGTGTGTGTGTGTGTGTGTGTGTGTGTGTGTGTGTGCGTGTGTGTGTGCATGTACCAACATGCATACGCATTTTGCAGGGATTCTTTTAACATCACCGTTGACTCACTCACAAAGGTCAAAGGCCAAACAGGTGGGACGGAGGGAGCGATAGAAAAGAAAGGCAGAAGAAGAAAAAGCGATGCAGAAAAGACGGACGGACGTGAACTTCCACGCTGCGCCGTAACCACGGAAACCCCATAACAAACATGATTAAAGCCTTTTAAGGCTGCCATGTGTAAATGTCAGAGACGCACGTCGTGACAGCGAGCCACTGAACTCAATTTAGGAGAGACGGGGGTGGTGGGTGAGGGGGTGAGGGGGGGAGATATGAGGGGAGTGAGTGAACATTTACAGAGCTGCGAAAGGTAGATAGACAAGTGCTTGAAGAGTGACATCGCTAATGAGTCACAGAAATGAGAGGGGGAAAAGGTGACACTTAAAAGGGACTACATTTGCATTAACATTTTGGGCATTTAGCCTTCATTCAAAGCGACTGACAACAATTTGTTGTGTAAGTAAGTGACTCATCTATCCATCAGTCATTATAAGAAATAAGTAATCTATGCTAAAACCAGGGGCCATTGGCAGCTACAATGCTAGAAGAAGGAAGAGTTGTATATATACACACTGTATACATAAGTACAGAAACCGTACAGGGGGGTAGTGGGGATGAGGAGGTATTTAGGAGGGACAGTGAAGATGTAGTCTGAAGAGATGGAGGTCTTCAATCTGCGACGGAAGATAAGGAGCGACCAAAGATAAGGAGTCCTGACAGCAGTGGGAAGCTCGTTCCAACAGCGGGGAGCCAGAACAGTGAAAAGTCGTGACCGAGGGGCTGCTGCTGACTGCTGCATCCACGTCGTAGAGGCTGTGGTGCCAGGTGACCAGGGAGGGGTCTGCAGAGGTTTGGTGGTGGAGGCGGGGAGCCCGGCCAAGAGTGCATTGCAGTAGTCAAGGCGAGAGATCACAAGTGTCACAAGTGTCGCAAGTGTCACAAGTGTCACAAGTGTCGATCACAAAGAGTTGTGCTGCTTCACTGGTGAGGATTGGACGTATCCTCCTGATGTTGTATGTAGAGGACGAATTTACAGTGAGCTGTTGCTGTGATGTTCACCACACAGGATAAGTGGTTGTCAAGGAACACGCCAAGGTTCTTAAGGCCCTTGCACACCAATGCGTTTTTTACGTGCGTTTTTTACGTCCGTTAAAAAAATAAATTAGAACTCATGTTGTGTCAACCACGCTTGCACACCAATCCGTAATATTCGTCCGTCAAAAAAAAAAAACGCAACAGGTTCGATTTTCTGCGTTTTTCGCGTCCGTCAAAAGCATTTTGAGAGTAGTTTTTTTTTTAACTCTGGCCAACTCTGGCCACCAGAGTTGTGGCCACGAATGGCCACGAATGTACACTGAGGTAAACAGTGAGAGACACCACTGAGGTAAAGTAAAGTGAGACTAAATAAGAGAAAGTGATGGCCTCCGAGAAGCTAATACTACTTGTGTCAGAGCACAAAGCTCTTTATGAAAAAAAGAGTCGTGATTACAAAGATTCAGAATATAAAGACAGAATATGGCAGAGTATTGGAGAGCAGACTGGAATCGGGAATGGTATGTATTGATTACGAAAGATTAGACTAGGTCATTATTAGTTTTTCGTTTTTATTTTTAAATCATGTTCGAAATAAAAGATTCATTCATTCATTCATTCGAAGACTAGTGATTGTGTTCTGGGTAGCTAGCTAGTTAGGTATGAATGCCATTTAGCAATAAGCTGTCTTGTTTTACTGTATAAAGCAGGGGAAGTGAAGAAAATGTGGCGCAACTTGCGGGACACATACATCCGCAAGAAGAGGGATGACAAAGTAGAAGCGGTCAGGGAGCAAGCGTCAATAAAAAATGGAAATACATGGAGGCAATGTCCTTCCTAAAATCGTCCACAACAAAGAGAAGGTAAAGTTAGCCTATCCAGAAATGCACAACAACAATGATGATGATGCTTACAGCAGAGTGCAACTTATTAGCTACACAGTATGGTTTCATAACGCAGATAACGCCTTCTTTCAACAGATCAGACAGTAATGTTCAATTTGATGAGGAGGATGAAACAGACGATGAGGAGGACACACAGACAGAGAGGGAGAGCTCCAGTGTAGGGAAGGAGACAGAGCAGACCAGCTCAGCCTCTTCAGGTATAACAAGTTGAGATTTTTTTTTTAATCATTTGCACCTACCACTGGTGTGTATAACTCAAAATTAGTTATATTTAGAGGAGAGGTAGGGTCACACTCAAAGAAGGGGAAAAAAGTCATTAAGTTCTCTGCATTTGGTTTAATACATCGTTTTGCATGCATGTGCTTCCTCCTCTGTGCATGCAAAACTATGGATTAAATCAAGTACTGAGAACTTTCAGATGTTTTCTTCTTTGAGTGTGACCCTACCTCTCCTCTAAATATAGCCCCTCCAGGTAGCCAGGGTGCCAAACGGGTGAAGAGGCAGGCAGAGTGTGGCGATCGTCTAGACCGGTACCTCCGTTGGAGAGAAGAGAGGGACGAGAGGAAAGAAAAGGTGGATCATGTGTCCTCCTTTCTCAGCAGCTTGGCCCCCACCATGAGGAGGAGGTATGGCTTCATGGGGAAGGCTTCGTCTGCCACGATGACGTGGTTGACCTTCCCCAATTCAGGTGCAGACGGGAGCTCTGATGGGGGAGGAACGTTCAGTGTTCCACGCTGGAGGGCCCGTCCCAGTGCAGAATCGTCGAATATGCCTCCATCGCTGTTCCCACCATAGCTCCCCACATCGATGGCGAGGAACCGGTAATCTGCATCAACCAATGCTAAAAGAACCACACTGAAACTGCCTTTATAATTAAAAAATAAGGAGCCAGTGTTTGCAGGGGCCTCAATTCTGACATGCTTCCCATCTAGAGCTCCAATGCAATTGGGGAAGTTCCAAACCTCATTGAACCTCCCTGCCGTGTACTTCCAGATCTCCTCTGTTGGAGCTGGCATGTACTTTTCTTGAAGTTGCAGCCAGATTTGGTCACAGGTCTCCCTCACTATCTTCCCTACAGTGCTGATGCCCAACCGGAAACTGCTGGCAATGGTGGTGAATGAGTCTCCAGTGCTGAGATATCTAAAATCACAAAGGAGAAAAATGAATTAATCAATTAACAAATGTGGGTGCATGTGAGTGTGTATGTTTATATATTTATTATTATATGCTTAAATTATACGGCAGGTCATCATAAGGTGTAGCCTAAAAGGGCCTGTGTCCACATAGTGTCTATTTCTGAGCGCTATGTAATTAAATTAGATGATACAGTGGATAAGTCCAGGTAGGCTATATTATATGTAACCTATTATACAGTATGTATAATGTAGGCTCTCATATTTTGATGTGCATATTTATAGTGCGTACAATTTGGATTCAACTCTTTTACGTGTGTGTGTGTGTGTGTGTGTGTGTGTGTGTGTGTGTAGCGAGATCTTCACCTGCTAATAAAAGATCTGAGGAATTATCCAGATCGTTTCCAGGTTTACCTCAGGATGTCGGTGGTCCATTTTGATTCGCTGCTAGCAATACTGGAACCACACATCATAAAGAAGGCCACCAATTACCGGCCCGGGGGCGTGCGGGGGATATCCCTTATTTTCGGGAAAATATCCCTTATTTTCAAATCCCAATGTTGACAGGTATGGTGTGTGTGTGTGTGTGTGTGTGTGTGTGTGTGTGTGTGTGCGGGCATACCTTAGACATACTGCCAGCCGCTGTTCTGGATCAATTGGATCGCGGTAATTGGTGGCCTTCTTTATGATGTGCGGTTCCAGTATTGCTAGCAGCGAATCAAAATGGACCACCGACATCCTGAGGTAAACCTGGAAACGATCTGGATAATTCCTCAGATCTTTTATTAGCAGGTGAAACTCCCCTTGCTGCCGACGAGTTCTGAGGATGGGGTGGATCCAATATTTCCTTTTCCTTTTCCTATTTTCAAGAAGTGAGAGGAGCACAAAATCATCCTCACTGCTTGAAGACTCCATGTTGCGTATTGCGAAAGTTCGCAACGTAAAAAAACGCAACGGACTCCGCAACGGACCGGTGTGCAAGGTCTCTGTGCGCAACGTTTTTTTCGGATGACGGATTAAAAAATACGCATGCGTAAACGCACGCATTGGTGTGCAAAGACCTTTAGCTGTCTGGGGACGGAGAAGTCTTGGAGAGGGCACACTTTCCCAGCTTTCCTAGCAGCTCAGTCTTGTTAAGGTTGAGCTTGAGGTGGTGGGCTGACATCCAGGCAGAAACGTCTGTAAGACACGCAGAGACACATGTCGCCACATGCGAGTTGGGGGGGGGGGGTTGGAGAAACCATGTGTGGAAATTACAGAGCCAGGAGATTTGGTATAGAGGGAGAATAGTAAGGGCCCTAGGACGGAGTCCTGAGGGACCCCAGTGGTGAGGGCTCATGGAGAGGACAGCGATCAGAGCAGAGCCAGAGATGCGACAGTTCTGAGAGGGTGGAGAGAAGGATTAGATGGTTTACTGTGTGGAAGGCAGCAGACAGGTCCAGGAGAATGACAACAGAGGAGAGGGATGAAGCTCAAGCAGAATGGAGGGACTCCGTGACAGCAAGGAGAGCAGTCTCAGTAGAGTGAGGGTCAGGGTCAAGGAGGTTGTTCTGAAGGAGATATTGAGACAGGGCTTTAGATAAGAAGGAGAGATGGGATAACAGTCTGTAGTGATGGAAAGCAGACAAGAGTCAGCAGCTCAAGAGTTGGTTTCTTGAGAAGAGGCTTGACTCTGGCTGTCTTAAAGGCAGTTGGGACAGATCCTGTGGATAGAGAGGAATTGATTATAGTGGTAAGGAAAGGAAGGAGGTCTTTGAAAATGGATTGGAGAAGGGGGGAGGGGATAGGATCGAGAGGGCAGGTGGTTGCTTGGACGTGACCAGTTTTAGAATAATATTCTAAAACTGGATATTATCATCAAGGGAGAGGGGGTAAAGAGCTGATAAACCAAAGTGTAGCACAGTGGGTTTGGGAGGGGTGGCAGCAGTTTGGTGAGAGGTAGAGAGAAAGAGCTGCTTATGTCATCAACCTTCTTTTCAAAGTAGGTGACAAAGTCATCTGCAGACAGGGAGGAGGGAGGAGGGGGGTTGAGGAGTGAGGAAAATGTGAAGGACAGTTTCCTTGGGTCAGAGGCAGAGGATTGAATTTTGGAATCGCAGTAACAAGCTTTAGCAGCTGATGCAGAGGAGGTGTAGTTGAGGAGGAGAGAGAGATAAGGTTTTAGGTCATCAGGGAGGCCAGTTTTTCTCCATTTCCTCTCAGCTGCATGGAGCCCTATTCTACAAGCTTACAGGGTTACACACACACACTCACTCTCACTCTCACACACAGACACACACACACTCACACACCATAGTTTTACCTCGGCTAAACCATTGTGTTATATGCATTTTGTCTCTCCACCGTGATCAAACAGCAGACGATTTGGAATCACGCTCTTGTAATGAGGTCTCCCAATGTGAAACACAAACCTAAGTGTTGCCCTCTGACCTTGACGAGGTCCTCCTGGCCTACCCCGGGTGCTCCCGGAACGCTACCGGGAAAATGACTCCATCCCTGCTACCCACCTGCATGTATGTCTTTCTGTATGTGCTTTCAATGTGGCTGCTGTGACCATTTTCTTTTCCCTTGTCCCCTTTGTATTGTTTTTATTGCATGAACTACATTGATGTTGCTGCCATCATCCGTGCTTGCTTGTTTGTACTTGCTCCAATTGTGTGCGACATTTTTTTTCTTTTAACTAATGTATTTTAGGGTGCCTACTGACAACTTGCCGGGGACTACAGCTGGAAATTAGCCATGTAGGCTAAAGCTGTTCCCTTTACTGCACAGTTAATTAATAGGGACTGTCCACAAAACTATAAACTATTAAACTAAACTGGTCGCTCCATCATTGAGAATGTGGAAGAGGGGGCTCTTGGAATGTATCGGTCTGGAAAGACTAACATACATTATTAAAGGCAAACGGAAAGACTTCGATAAGCCGTGGGAACCCTACATGAACAACATGTAGGCTGCAGTATTTTGTACAGAGTGGAGAAAAGTTTTGTTTTGTTATTGATTTCTTTTTATTCAATCCAATGTTGATGCAGGTTGTGCGTGTCTGTGTTTATGGTCTTTGTTATTGGATATTTCTCTTTCTTTGTTTTGTTGTTGTTTTTTCTGTTTTCCTAACTAAACTAAACTTTCCTGTGTGAAACTACAAGGGCTTGGGGTTGACCGGCTGAAGGACACCGCTCCAGCAGCAACGTGAAGGACTGGGAATGTGAAACAAGCAATGCCGACTCCAGCAGACATCACGCTTGAGGGAACACAATAAGCCATACTTCTAATTTCAATCCTACAGACGCAGTCATTCATCAAAAGTAATTTAAATGATCCGTCCATGCTTTTTCATGCCTGCCTTTCAATAACAATGCAGACGAAAAGCAATCCAGACAGGACACAGTGAAATGGAGGCTGTGAGCTCTGAGGGAGGCTGGGGATGTGTTCACTAGACGAGAGCTGCTGTCATCAATGCTGTGTTTTGTGATTCATGTTGTTAGGATATATTTCTGTCAGAATATTCAGAGTGTTCATGTTCATGGATATAGACAAACCAGGGGCAATAAGGAAATAAGGCCCAGGTGCATATTTGAGAGTATTTGTACACTTGTACACATAGATACACACACATACTTTAGAAATACTTTTTCGATTTTCGAATATTGGTCCTTATGTTTTGCTACCTCATCGATGCTTAGTTTCAATTACTTTGACGTTGAAGTATACAGGGCCCAAGGTCATATGTAAAACAGCTATGAGATGTCAGTGACGTCCATCGACAAATTACACGCACGCACACGCACACGCACACGCACACACACACACTTCCATCCACCCCCAAAGCACTGAACACATATGAACAATCAGGACTGGCAATGCAACAGAGTGTGTTATTTCCACCCCAGAACACGTGTCTACCCAGTGTTACACAGAGGAACAGCTTACACATCCTGGCAAATTGGCCCTCTCAGTACACTGAACAACATCAAAGGGCATTAGGCTGAGGAAACTACTGCTGTTAAAGCAAGCTAGTCCAGCCACTAGCCAGCTACTGTGTACAGTAGCAGACACTGTCCGTCTGTCTGTCTGTCTGTCTGTCTGTCTGTGTGTGGCTGTCTGTCTCTGTTTGTGTGTGTCTGTTTGTCTGTCTGTCTGTCTGTCTGTCTGCCTGTCTGCCTGTCTGTCTGTAATACTAACTCACCACAATGCTTGCCTTACTCACTACAAGACTAACTCATTACAAGACTAACAGAAATGCATGGATCAAGGCGTCTGCTAGATGGCAGATGTAACACTTGTCGCTCGCTGTAGCCCGTAATGGTTTCCTTGGAAATGCTGTTGAAGGCAAATGGAGCCTGATTTAGGAGATGCCTAAGAGCATGTACAACTATTGCGTAGTAGTCATGGTGACGCATGTTTCATCCAAGAGACAGACATTCACGTCAGAGAGTTATGCAAAGAGGATCTGTGTGTGTGTGTGTGTGTGTGTGTGTGTGTGTGTGTGTAGCCGATGTGCAAAGTGTGTAGGTGAGAGAGGGGAATAATGGATAGTGGAATTAAGACAGAGAGAGAGAGAGAGAGAGAGAGAGAGAGAGAGAGAGAGAGAGAGAGAGAGAGAGAGAGAGAGAGAGCAGCAAGAACATCAAGAAGGTCGGCAATTTCACTCGCCAACAAGCCGAGGTCCAGAGGGACAAACCCACATCCTTTGAAGTAAAGGTTACCGCAAAAGAAAAAAGAAGTCCTAAAACGGACCAGCCACAAAAGTACCTCAATAAAATAACCTTTAAAATGGCTCCTGCTCTACAATGAAGAACCTTTTAGGATATATTGGATTTAGATACTGTAAATCCCATTCAGTAGAGGCTGGTGGAGATAGAAATCTCTACGGGTGGAAATCCTCACTGGATCTGCAGGCTTTACTCAGACATTTGCATAAATCCTACATTAATGAGGGAAATGGGACATTTGCATGATAATCTGAGTTATACTTAGTTCCTAAATCGAGAAATCAATCAAACCCAAATAAAATGTACCTTGATATATTTATGTATGTATTAGATTCCCCGTTAGGATGAGAGCTCTCCTCTACAGGAGCAGAACAACAAGAAAGTAGACATTTCTTGTCCATAGTCTCATCCATTTGTTTACTGATGCTGTCAACAGCTGAGATAACAGCTGTAGAATAACAGCAGGCTTTTGGGTGAGAGAGAGAGAGAGAGAGAGAGAGAGAGAGAGAGAGAGAGAAAGAGAGAAAGAGAGAGAGAGAGAGAGAGAGAGAGAGAGAGAGAGAGAGAGAGAGAGAGAAAGAAAGGAAGAAAGACATACATGGATAGAGACAAGAGTCAGGGAGAGAAGAGGGGAGGCCTTTTCTTTTCCTTTATGGATATCATGAAAACTGATGAGAAAAACCATAAATATGTCTTCACTGAGCGAATTGTTTATGTATAATAATAATATTAATAATAAAATGTTTCTGACCCAGAGAGAGAGTCATGCAGACAGACTGTCTCTCTTTCTCTTTCGCCCTCTGTCGTTCTGTGTTGCCGGCGGCAACATAACACTTTTTTTGTGCTCTCTTTGGGACAGCTAAGTGTGATAAACAACTTGACAACTTGACAACTTGACAACTTGACAACTTGCGCTCTCGCTCTCTCTTTCACACACACACACACACACACACACACACACACACACACACACACACACACACACACACGAAGGTTGCATACCTTCTGTTCAAGGCGAAAAGAAACACGATAAATCCCATCTTGAGCCTGACTCAAACATCTCAATAAACCATACTCTACAATCTTCAACACTGTTCTTCCACTATTAATAAAACGGTTCGTCCATCTGTCCGTCCATCTGTCCATCCTTCTGTCCGTCCATCCTTAGGCCTTATCTTAACTGGATTCATAATAACCCTACGGTTCTTCATCCGCTGTCCGAACAAACCTCCTCACCCTCAAACACACTTGAGTCCCGAGTGCATATGAACGCCCTCCTGACCTCCGGTCTGGACACTCATATATGTCCTGATTGAGGAGGATGTAGAGGTCAGTAGTCTGTCCTGATGAGAGGACAGGAGAGGGGGATGTAGAGGTCACAAGTGGAAAACCGTGTGCGAACTGCGAATCACCAAGCGAATAGAGAGCATTCAGCATCCGTGCATGTTGATGTGGCGTGGCAAACACCTTCTCGTGGTGCCCCCCATAAGTAGCTAATGACTGCTAAAGGCAAGAAGCGAAACAAAGTTTGCCAACCAGGGCCCCTCACCCGGGCTGGTGTTCGGCAGCAGCCGGGGGAGAGGTCTGCTGACCTCGAACCTAGAATACTGCAGCTGAACACCGAAGGACTAACCCCCAGTAAGATCTGTCCTGATGAGAGGACAGGAGAGGGGGATGTAGAGGTCAGCAGTCTGTCCTGATGAGAGGACAGGAGAGGAGGATGTAGAGGTCAATGGTAAGTCTGTCCTGATGAGAGGACAAGAGAGGGGGATGTAGAGGTTAATGGTAAGTCTGTCCTGATGAGAGGACAAGAGAGGGGGATGTAGAGGTCAATGGTAAGTCTGTCCTGATGAGAGGACAGGAGAGGAGGATGTAGAGGTCTACAGGTCTGATGAGAGGACAGGAGAGGAGGATGTAGAGGTCTACAGGTCTGATGAGAGGACCGGAGAGGAGGATGTAGAGGTCTAGAGGTCTGACGAGAGGACAGGAGAGGAGGAGGATGTAGAGGTCTACAGGTCTGATGAGAGGACAGGAGAGGAGGATGTAGAGGTCTAGAGGTCTGACGAGACGACAGGAGAGGAGGAGGATGTAGAGGTCTACAGGTCTGATGAGAGGACAGGAGAGGAGGATGTAGAGGTATAGAGGTCTGATGAGAGGACAGGAGAGGAGGAGGATGTAGAGGTCTACAGGTCTGATGAGAGGACAGGAGAGGAGGATGTCGAGGTCTACAGTCGTGTTGCTGAGAGCCTTATGTAAAACTCTGTCACTCACCTGTGTGGTGGGGCTATGGGCCATGGGTCGCTCTCTCTCTCTGTCTGTCTGTCTGTCCTGTCTATCTATCTGCCTGCCAGTCTGCATGATCTGCCCTATCAATCTGTCTGTTCTGTCTGTTCTGTTCTGTCCGGCTGGCTGACTGCATGTTGGGTTCTGTCCATCTCACTGAAGCACATTCAGTTCTATATAGTCCATTGCATTCATCCCAATCAAATGCATCATTCTCAATGTCATGGTATGTGCCTGGGATGGATGATATCATCATACATGTTCATTGTAATGTGATTACTCATCGTTAGCATGTCTGTGACTGCAGTCCTTAACATGCCGTGTGGTCATCATGCATGCCCTGCAGGCGACACAACGGACTAAAAATAGAAAATTATCTGTAATGAGGTGGAGGTGAGTTCTATACTAAATAGGCCCTCAGGGCTAGGGTACACCATGACCAAACGCAATTACGGAGCCGATATGATCTCTAGCCACACGAGCGTTAACACGCTGTCGCGCAAAAGAATCTCTGTCCACGTGGAATTGCATATTACATGATCCTTCAGGTACACTGGGCATGCGCATGCTGGTAGACCCAGGAAATGATTCAAGTATAATTGAGACAGTAGTACCGTAAAATAGAGATTGATTCATTTTCATTCATTCAGTACTAATGAAGACTCCCGCAGTCCCAATCAATCTCCTCTCCACTTACATTACGTCTTATTCCAATATATGGCATGGATACGTTATTAATCTGTGTAACTTGTAGGTTGTATGAAAAGAACCGATGCATAATAAACTTTATGATAATTGTTGAAGTGCCTCTTGGTAAGATGTTTCTTTAAGATGGTCAATAATGTCATGTCCTTGCACTACCCGCTATCTGCACTCAAGTTTTATATTTGTATTTATCATAGATGTTCATAGATGTTGTTAATGTTTGCTATTTAAAGAATAAAACTGGAAAATGTATCACATGTTTGTCGAAAATGACAATGATATAGTCAATAAATCTACAGCGCAATGCGCATATACATCAGTCAATCAAATTGTATTTACAGTATATTGCACAAGTCAGCATTGAATGTTTGATCATCGGCTGGTTTCAAGAGTTTTGAGACATTCGCAAGAAACACAATGGGACAACAGCGACTGAACGAACACCCATGCCATGCTTTCCATTGAAAATCTATTGATCCAGGGACAAGATGTATTTCAACAGTTAGTCATTGAGAGGTTTGCTCACACAAAGAACCGCCAGGCTACCTTCCTATTCAAGTGAGTTATGTTTCGACATGTATGACAAATGAACAGTGCACCGTTCACTGTAGACTATATTGGTTTTGTTATGTAGTAATTTTAAACGTGTTACACTGGCTGTGATATAAAGTGAGGACTTAATGTTACGTGCCTAATGTCTAGACCTTCTCGCTATCAGAATTGTATTAATATAGCACAAGTCATGCACTGAATGTAACTTCAAGTGCTGAACAGTAGTAAATAAACCACAATACAATACATACTCCACCGTTCCCTTTATTGGTGACTGATCACATTAGTCACGCTACTTGCACCTGTACACATGTATCCAATATCAAATACAAACATTTGATCATGCAAAAACGAAATAAACTAAAATAGCCTTATCTTATTGTGTACAAGTGTGGACACTGAGATAGTAGTTAGCCATGCCTTACACCATACAGACGTACATTATGCTTTTATCCAGTGACTCTACTTCATCGTTTTCAACACACGCTCCCTCACAGAGAAACTCCCTCACAGAGAAACTCCCTCACAGAGAATATCCCTCACAGAGAAACTCCCTCACAGAGAAACTCCCTCACAGAGAAACTCCCTCACATAGGGCTTTCACACCGGCAAAGAACCGTGTCGGTTCGCGTTCGGGAACCTCCGAACGTTGGCGCTGTCTGGCGAATGAGCCCACGTTCATACATGAACGCGGGCTCGTTCGCCAGACAGCGCCAACGTTCGGAGGTTCCCAAACGCGAACCGGTATCAAATCATCGCCGTTTCAGCCAAATCCTGCACCGTGTAGCCTAGCCCTTGGAGGCATCACAAAGCCTACACACACACAGACACACACACACACACACACACACACACACACACACACACACAGGCTGGTGGAGGTAGAAATGCATTACGGATGAGCTCGTCCTCCGATTTCTGCCTCCACCAGCCGGCCTCCACAGGCACGAACACAGCAGCACTGTCCCACAGTGGGATTAACAGAGTTTATGCTATCCATCATGACGTTCAACAGCGAGAGGCTGCATCTCTCCCTGACACACACGCTGCTCTGTGTTATCTTATACTGTAGCTTCATGCTGGCAATGGGATGACACACTCACATACACACAAAACACACACACACACAGACACATGCACACACACAAGCACACACACACACACACACACACACACACACACGCACCTCCTTCCTCTTGCTCTCACTCTCTCTCCCGCCCCCTCCTCCCTCTTTCCCTCTCCCGCTCCTCCCCCTAGACTTTCTGAAACAGGACACTGTCCCCCTTGAGAGCGAGGCTTTTCTGGGTCAGGCTGACAGCCGCCAGGAGCTTAAACACCCTCCTGTGAGAGAGGTAGAGACAGACTGGGAATATTACAGTGGCTATTTCAGGGGCTAGACCTGAAACCATCCAATTTGGCCTTGATTGTCATAATTGAGCCAGAATGAGGAGAAAAAAAAAACTCTAACCTTTTGAAGGCACTTATACTAAGGAAGAACATTTTAAGTGCGACACCTTGACGATACACACAAGTACGGACCTAGGACCGTAGGAGGTTTACACCTCCCCAGACCTTAACCATAAGAAGGGAAAAGGCTGAGTGGATCTTGGTTCAGGGTCAAAAGGGTCAAACGTCTTCATTCTCTCCTGTCCTGGCTGAGTAGGCAGGGTTGTTGCCGTGGTAATTACAATCCATGTCCTCCTCTGGCCTAAAAAAAGTGATTCCACTGCGGCCCCCTCTGAACAGAGTGTAACGCGTGTGCGCACACACACGCACACGCACGCGCACGCACGCACACGCACACACACAAGCCGTTTGTCATGAATCAAAGCAGCACTTAGGATGAAAGATGAGGACATTAAACATTTAACAAACTACTGTTCTCTCTCTCTCTCTCTCTCTCCTCACAGTCACATGTTTAATTGTCTGTCTGCAGATTCAGAATACTCCTCTCAGACAGAGAGAGGGGAGGGAGAGGGGAGAGAGAGGGGGGGGAGGAGAGGGGAGAGAGAGAGGGAGGGGAGTCACGCTGCTGCTGTTTCTGATAAGAAACCTGACCTTGTCAAGTTCACCTTGAATCTCCCCTCCTCTCAGAACAGTGCTCCGGGCCTTTCTCCACCCCTCTCTACTCCACCCCTCTCTTCTCCACCCCTCTCTACTCCACCCCTCTCTTCTCCACCCCTCTCTTCTCCACCCCTCTCTTCTCCACCCCTCTCTACTCCACCCCTCTCTTCTCCACCCCTCTCTTCTCCACCCCTCTCTTCTCCACATCTCTCTTCTCCACATCTCTCTTCTCCACATCTCTCTTCTCCAACCCTCTCTACTCCACCCCTCTCTACTCCACCCCTCTCTTCTCCACCCCTCTCTACTCCACCCCTCTCTTCTCCACCCCTCTCTTCTCCACCCCTCTCTACTCCACCCCTCTCTTCTCCACCCCTCTCTACTCCACCCCTCTCTTCTCCACCCCTCTCTTCTGCAGAACAGGTAGAGGCTTTAACCACCACATCTCCGTCGTGAAGGCATGCCTATACCAACTACGCATCATAGCCAAGATCAAGTCCTTCCTCACCCCCAGCGACCTGAGGAGGGTCGTCCTCATGCTAATATCATCTAGGCTCGACTACTGCAACTCACTATATGCGGGACTTCCTGATAAGACCATCTACCGCCTGCAGCTAGTCCAAAATGCCGCTGCCAGGCTGGTGTCAGGCACCAAAATGAGGGACCACATCTCCCCTGTCCTCATCTCCCTTCACTGGCTCCCAGTGAAGAAGAGAGTGAAGTTCAAAATCTGCACCTTTGTTTTTAAAGCTCTCAACAGTCTCGCCCCACCATACATCAAGGACCTCCTGGACCAGTCTACCTCCTCAAGGCCCAGACCCAGGCTCAGGTCCGACGCCCAACTCAGCCTGAGGGTCCCACGTACCAACCTCAAGAGGAAGGGTGACCGTGCCTTTGCGGTGATAGCACCGACCCTGTGGAACGCGCTCCCTTCTGCCATCAAGTTTGCCCCCACTCTGGACTCCTTTAGAGCCAAGTTAAAAACCCACCTCTTCCAAAATGACATTCCCTAAATCTACTCCCTATTTGTTGTGAATTGTATGCCTGAGTTTTACGTTTAAGTCGTCTGTGTCTGATTGCTTTCTGTGTTCCTTGTCTTTGTCTTTATCTGTTCCTTTACCCGGGCTGCGCCCCTGGCCGATGTAAAAGTTGGATGGGGGGCGCATTATAAATGAAATTAACATAACATAACATAACATCTTCAACATCAATCCATAACAGTGAAATCGCTAAACTTGCAAAACTTTAAAATGCATTATTCAAAAAGACATTGACCGTTTTTCAAGGGCACCTACCCGCAGGTTAGCCTAGAACAGTGCTCAACAGTGAGGTAAATTAATACTTAACGTCTAAAAATGTCTGTGTGTGTAGGTGTGTGTGTGTGTGTGCGTGTGTGTGTGTATGTAGGTGTGTGTAGGTATGCGTGTGTGTGTGTGTAGGTGTGTGTATGTAGGTGTGTGTGTGTGTGTTTGTGTAGGTGTGTGTATGTAGGTGCGTGTGTGTGTGTGTGTGTGTGTGTGTGTGTGTGCGTGTGTGTGTGGGTGGGTGCGTGCGTGCACATGCACATGTCTTCAGCATGATATCTCCACATATCAGTCACAAACAGTCTGGAAGACAGAGAGGAGAGCTACAGGACAGAAATAGCACCTTACATAAGCCTTACAACATTACATACACACACAGTACACCACAGACTGTACACTAGACCACAGGGCAGACTGCACACTAGGCCACAGGGCAAGGTGTGTTGAGTGTTTTGGAGACAACAGGCCACTATGGTGAATGGTAAGGCTCCTTTACTGTATGTGTGTTCAATGTGGCCGGCGTTGTGGCTCAGGAGGTAGAGACGGCGTCTAATGGCGGCAAGGTCAATCCCCGGCTCCTCCTGTCCACGTGTTGAGGTGTCCTTGGGCGAGACACCGAACCCCAATGAGCGGCGGGGCTGATGGATGGTAGCTTGCATGGTAGCTTGGCCGCCATTGGTGTGTGAATGTGTGTGTGAATGAGAGGCCATTGTAAAGCGCTTTGGATAAAGGCGCTATATAAGTGTATATAGAGCAATTGAGCAAGCTGTGCAAGGTTAACAACCTGCTGCTAAACAAGTCAAAGACCCAGGAATTCATCGTAGACTTCAGGAGGAAAAAGTCCGAGATCCAGCCCCTGCTCATCGACGGAGAGAGCGTGGAGATAGTCTCAACCCTCCGATTCCTGGGACACAACATGCGGGATGACCTGGCCTGGAAGGACAACACTAAAGGCACCATCAAGAGGGCACAACAGCGGCAGAGAGTCGTGAGAACAGCACAGAAGATCACCGGCGCCCTCCTCCCCTCTCTGGAGGAGCTGTACAAAACACGCTGTCTCAGGAGGGCCTCCAAGATCTCCAAGGACCCGACCCACCCTGGGCACGAACACTTTGTCAAGCTGCCCTCGAACAGGAGGTACAGGACCCCGGCCGCTAAGACAAACAGACTGAAGAACAGCTTCTACCACAGGGCCGTCAAGGCCCTGAACACAGAAAAGGCCTAAGTTCTGGGCCCAGGACAGTCCGGACGGATTGTATGGCAGCTAGTGCTGAGGCACAAACATGTACATTTTCAAGCCTGCAAACTGTGACACTTTAAAATAATGTGAAAAAATACTTTTTGTGCAATATGACAACCCTAGTTGACTATCTGTGCAGTATAGTACAGTGGATTGTGTACATAGCCTTTATTGATGTAAACCAGCTCCTTACCTTCTTGTGATTTTATGCATCTATGCTCTTTCTAAAATGTGTTTTCTTTTTCCTTTCCTAAACACCAGGGGAGCCACCCCTCCTAAATTTCGTTGTTTGGTACCTGTACTGTAGCAATGACAAATAAAGTCCATTCCATTCCATAAGTGTATATAAGTGTATATAAGAGTGTACTACTACTACTACTACTACTACTACTACTACTACTACTACTACTACTACTACTACTACTACTACTACTACTACTACATCCTTGCGTGCCCAGATCATACACTGTACTGTACTGTGCATCCATGTGAATCACTCTCCGATTATTCATCCAACCCTGCACTGGACCGCAAGTCAGCACGAATATTGCATTATTTACGGCAAAAACAACAATTACAATAACAGAAAAGAACAACAACACTTAAGCAGAAAGACCTGGGGGAGTTGATCTGTTAGTGTTCTCAGAAGAGAGGCTCATCTTTATCAGATTCTAAATGCATCAAGCAGAAAGCCCCAGTCCCTTGGTAGTTCAGTGAAAGGAAAATGAAAGGAATAGCTTGGTATACACACACACACACACACACACACACACACACACACACACACACACACACACACACACACACACACACACAACGTTGAACGAATTGATGAGGAAATTCAGCAACTCTTGGGAGGACCATGGAGCATGCTTATTTTAGATTTATTTGTATATTAAAATGCTTATTTTGTGTTAAAACACAAAAGAGGAATGCTTGTGGCTGCTGACCATCTGTTTTAGACAGCAGCGCTGCTCTGAGCAAGGCCAGGCTCAAGAGATCGAAAGAACGAGAGAAAGAGAGAGAGAGAGGGAAAGAGAGAGAGGGAGAGAGTTGTCAGCTGGATTTTTTTCTCCATTTTTTTTCTAAATTTTTCCATTGTCCACCTCTACATGTTCTCTAGTATCAATACCAGAAATAAGGAAACTCATTCATCATCAGGAACAATACCACAGGCACGGCTCCCCTCACCTCAGAGGAGGAGAGACAGAGGAAGATGTGTGTGTATGTGTGTCGCCCGGTCCCTGTGTGTGCTGCTCTGTGCAGCGTGTGTGTGTGTGTGTGTGTGTCTCTGTGTGTGTGTGTGTGTGTGTGTGTGTGTGTGTGTGTGTGCATGTCTCTGTGTGTATGTATGTGTGTGTGTCTCTGTGTGTGTGTGTGTGTGTGTGTGTGTGTCTCTCTGTGTGTTTGTGTGAGTGTGTGTGTGCCTCTGTGTGTTTGTGTGTGTGTGCGTGTGTGTGTGCGTTTGTGTGTGTGTGTGTGTCTCTGTGTGTTTGTGTGTGTGTGCGTGTGTGCCTCAGTGTGTTTGTGTGTGTGTGTCTCTGTGTGTGTGTATGCTCGTGGGTGTGTGCCTGTGTGTGTGTGTGTGTGTGTGTGTGTGTGCCTCTGTGTGTCTGTGTGTGTGTGTTTCTCTGTGTGTGTGTGTGTGTGTGTGTGTGTGTGTGTGTGTGTGTGTGTGTGTGTGTACCTACCTGTATCTCCATGCCCTGCTCCAGCAGTCTCTTGGCCTGGTTCTCCACCTCCAGCCTGGCCCGGCTGATGAACAGAAGGTCGTTCTCGATGACGTCTATCCCACTCAGATCCACGCCCTGGGAGAGGTAGTCTGCACACACAAACACAGAACATCCCCATTCTACTCAAAGCCTTCAAACGCAGGTGGTTGTGTGTGTGCTGTGTAGGTAGGGTGACCAGATGTCCCGCTTTGTGCGGGACTGCACAGCATTTTCACGACTTTTAGTGCGTCCCGCAAATTGGGACGATGTCCCGCATATTTAATTATTATTGGCAACAAAAAACAAAAAACTCGGATTTATCCAATGGCTGTGGAGAAAGCAGGGAAGGCTATCATCACGGGGCTGTGTTTGCTGTCAATCAAACTGTAGCACACGTCAGGTGCTGGGGTCAAGTGCAGCCAGGTTAACCAATGAAAGTAAGTCCCCCCCAAACAACAACAACAACGAACGCGAGTCAAATGCAGCAGGTTATAGAAAATGGAGGAAACTCAAACCACAGTCAGCAAGAAAAGAAGATGCACCTACAACAAAGACTGGGAAAACACTTATACGTGGGTGAAGCCAGTGCAGGGCGACTCTCAGAGAGTTTTTTGCAATCTTTGCAAGAGTTCTTTTTCAATTTCACATGGCGGTGAATACGACATCAAAAGACACAGAGAATGCGATTCTCACAAGAAACGTGTCGCTCAAAAAGAGACATCCAACTCTATGGAGACATTCCTCCTACTCAAACCGAAAAATGATTGCCACTCTGATAAGGTAACAGCAGCAGAAATAACCAATGTTTACCATACAGTGCAACACTCCCAATCATACCGGTCAATTGACTGTGTTAACAAGCTAGCTCCGACCATTTTTCCAGACTCTGAGATAGCAAAGAAAGTAGTACCAGGGGCACCTAAAGTTCGGTTGGGGCCTGTTGAGAGGGTGTCCACATTGTCCCACACAAACATACTCCTTGTCCCACATTTGGGTTGTTGGGACCTGGTCACCCTATGTGTAGGCCTTATAGGTGCGTGTTGGAATGTTTATTCTAAGTGTTAGAAAAAATTAGAAAGAGAGGAAACCTAAGAGAGACTGCTACTGGGTTTCACTTGAATATTTTAAAAAGTATTGAAAAGGTTGCTCATTGGATGCCAAGGACTAAGTCAATGATAGAATGAGTATTGACTGCAACGCACGCACGCACGCACGCACACACACACACACTCACACAATGTTCCAGACAATCCAATCTCACCACGGAATCTTAACTCAATAGCTCTCCACCCGACAACACACAGCTTCACCATATACACCAGACATTTTCCTGAGATTTGCAAACAGCCAATCCCGCCCCCGCCCCTCCCCCCGACATTTGACAAGATGACATTTAGCCTGAGCATTTCCACACCACCTCATACATCCCACTTGACGAAGACTAACATTGGAACCATGGTGGCATTTTGGGTATTGAAAATATGACAAAACTCATTATTATTCCTGAAAGAGAAAACAATTCAGCTGATGCGAGAAGAGATTGGAGGAAAACACCTCTAGGGCCCCCCAGGGATGCATGCTTAGTCCCCTCCTGTACTTCCGACTCACCACCCATGTCTCCAACACAATCCTCAAGTCTGCTGAAGACACCACTGTGGTTGGCATGAATTTCTTTTTGTATTTGCATTGTACAATTTAGTTAAAGTGTATTTCAGTATTTAGTGAGTTACTGTATATTATCTGTCTGTTTGTTGTATATTACATTGTTGGGGCTCTGTGCAAATGAAGCATTTCACTGCTTTGTTAGGAGGTCTAGGACCTAGTTGTAGCAGGAGGTGTTCATCTCCAGGGTCCTGAGTTTGGTGAACAGCTTGGAGAGCACAGTGGTGTTGAATGCAGGTATTTAACACTAAAACAGCCATGGGTGGGGTCAGCCCCATCCTCTACAACCTCTACACCTACGACTTCACCCCCGTCCACCCCAGCAACTACATCGTAAAGTTTACAGACGACACCACTGTGGTGGGATGTATCTCGGGGGGGGGACGAGGCGGCGTACAGGGATGAGGTAGAGCAACTGAGCAAGCTGTGCAAGGTTAACAACCTGCTGCTGAACAAGTCAAAGACCCAGGAATTCATCGTAGACTTCAGGAGGAAAAAGTCCGAGATCCAGCCCCTGCTCATCGACGGAGAGAGCGTGGAGAGAGTCTCAACTAGGGGTGTAAATCACCAGCTTCATCACGATACGATATTATATCGATTTGTTTGTATGACGATACAATGTTTGACGATATCACAATGTCAGTCACGATACGATTTCGATTCGATTCGATTCAAGATCGATATGACGATATGATCGAAATGACGCGATATCATGTTGTGTGCGTGTGTGTGTGTCTGTTTGTGTGTATAAGTTGTATCCCCTCCCCGACCCTACCATGCCCCCCCAAAAAACACACGTTAGCTGCTTTAGCTTAACTTCTGTTAGCATGCAGTGTTGTGAATATGTGTGTCTGTGCGGCTAGTTGGCCTGTAGCAGCCCAGTGGACGTGGAGGTAGATGTGTGTCCCTGTGGTGGGCTGTGAGGAACACACGGTGCTTGTTGTTTGTTTTATTCGCAAAGTTATTGTAGCTAACGTTAGCTAACTAAGCTAGGCAGGCTAGCGCAACTTGGGTTTGGAAGGACAGCTCAGAGCAGAGAGGAGAGGAGAGGTGGGGTTTGGGAGTCCGCGTTTGACTGGCTGACAGCGTCAGTAACATGTGGGCTGCGTTCGTCAACTCGCTCTGAGAGCGCCGGAGCGCAACACTGGGTTCAACGTCAAGTCATTTGATTGGACAAGAGGCGTTCCGCGAGTGCTGATCAGATTTCCAGAGCGTGTTTGACGAACGCAGCCAGCGTCAGTCAACATGTTGAGTTTTCCCAACCGAGCAGAGAGTGTAAACGTCTGCTAGTCGCGCGCTGCACGGAAATGGTGACAGTCACGCAGAATGTGCCATTTCAAAATAAAGGTGTATCTTTAAGATGACGATATAGATCGATGTTTTTACATTGCGTCGATGTAATCAGATCGTTAGTCAATGAATCGATGCATCGATGTGAATCGATGTACCGTTACACCCCTAGTCTCAACCCTCCGATTCCTGGGACATCACATGCGGGATGACCTGACCTGGAAGGACAACACAAAAGGCACCATCAAGAGGGCACAACAGCGGCTATACACCCTGAGATGCCTCAGGAAGGAACACAACAAGCAGGAGATACTGGTGGCCTTCTACCGCGGCGCAGTGGAGAGCATCCTCACCTACGGCATCTGCAACTGGTTCTCCAGCTGCACAACAGCGGAGAGAAATGCGCTACAGAGAGTAGTGAGAACAGCACAGAAGATCACCGGCGCCCCCCTCCCCTCTCTGGAAGAGCTGTACAACACACGCTGTCTCAGGAAGGCCTCAAAGATCTCCAGGGACCCGACCCACCCTGGGCACGTACACTTTACCAGGCTGCCCTCGAAAAGGAGGTTCAGGACCCTGGCCGCTAAGACAAACAGACTGAAGAACTGCTTCTACCACAGGGCCGTCCAGGCCCTGAACACAGCAAAGACCTAAGTTCTGGGCCCTGGACAGTCTGGACGGATTGTATGGCAGCTGCTGGACTGAAAAAATCTGGTGTAGTGCTGAGGCACAAACATGTACATTTCAAGCCTGCAAACTGTGACACTTTAAATAACGTGAAAAAATACTATTGTGCAATATGACAACCCTAGTTGACTATCTGTACAGTATAGTACAGTGGATTGTGTACATAGCCTTTATTTATGTAAACCAGCTCCTTACCTTCTTGTGATTTTTTTTTTCTAAAAGTCTTATTTTTTTTTCCCTTTCCTAACACCAGGGGAGCCACCCCTCCTAAATTTCGTTGTTTGGTACCTGTACTGTAGCAATGACAATAAAGTCCATTCATTCATTCATTCATTCATTCATTCATTTGACCTGTGAGTATTTTTTTTTTAATATCTTTGCACTCGATCACATTTCAGGACCCTCCTTTCACAACCTTTCCTAGATATGTGCGTTCTACCACCCAGTATCCTTATATTTTCAAAATCACATCAGGATATGCTAGTATAAAGCTCTTTTGCAGTTTTTCTGCGTAGGTGGCAGGCTAATTTACAAGCCGACCAACTAGTGGTCGTTGTGTGTAAATAGAAGCTTTCCATTGTAAAGACTATGGTCATTTGACCCCCGAGGCGGCTCTTATAGTAGGTAAAATAGGCACGGCTGTTCCAGTGTTAATGGATGAACAGCATTCTCACATGGGCTAGGTGTTTATTCTTGTCCAGGTGGGAGTGGTGAGCGGTGTGGAGGGCAGACGGAGACTGAATCGTCCCTAGATCGATTGTTTTCCGGTCTGCAAACTGGAGTGGGTTAAGGATGTCAGGTATCGTGGCCTGGGGTGGTCCAGTGGTCTAGCACCGCAGTCTGCAGTGCACACATTATGCCCATGTCGGCATGGGTCCTGTCTGTCTTCGCTATATCTGTCCAGTACAATGAAAAATATGAGTGGGACTGCCCCACTCAGAAAAAATAACAGGATTTCAGGTAGGATGGAGTTCATGCAGGTTCTGACTAGCCTCCCAAAGCAATCACTGATCCAACTCACACCATCTTACTGACTCCCTTAAGTCCTCTGCTTTGTGTAGCTGTTTAATGTGTTCCTGTTGTCTTCCTTATGTGATTGTTCCCGGTTTTACCTTTTGTAATGTTTATGTGATTCAGTCTCTTGTGCTGCGGAAGAGTCAGGCCAGACTAAATGTAACACATTTTTACCATCTGTAATGTTACTTTTTCTGGTTAATAATAAATAAAGAAAAAAAGAAAGCACTTCATGATAATTGTGTGTGTGAGTGATACGAGTGTGTCATTTAAGCAGGTTACATTTCATGTCTTGGGCACAGGAACAATGGTCGCCTTTAAACAGATGGGGATCACAGACTGAAAAACAATATCCTTGAATAGAGCTGCCAGCTGGTCTGCGCATGTTTGGAGGACATCTAATCCGGGCTGGCTGCTTTCAAAATTGCTTAAAAATACTTCCTAACGTCAGCCACGTCAGAGCGCACAGTCCTCCTCTCCAGCAGGGGGCCTCATATAAGGACTGGTGTTAACATTCTCAACAAGGTGTTCAGTCGGGAGGGAGATTGTATTGTGCGCTCCATGTCACTAGGGTTCTCTCTGTAGTCTGTTATGGATTTAGACCTTTCCACCTGCCATGCAAGCTGTTGAATTGCGATTCCACTTAAAAATTAAAAATAAATAATTATTGTTTTATTTGCCATGCAATCAACTTGTCAGTCAATTGTTGGAATTTGGTATTTGATGCTCTAGGCACAGGGGTCAGAGCCATAGACCTGGAGCAATTAGGAGGTCAGTGCCTTGCTGACACCTTGACACGTGGCCAGCCGGTGTTCGAACCACCAAACCTTGCTCTACCTCCTGAGCCTCTGCCGCCCCCCGTCCACTTGATCACAGAGGTGTCTGTTTTGTACACGTCCTCATCCCCGGACTTGGACAAAAACACGTATCGTCTGTGGCTCAGTTGGTCGAGCACAGCGTTAAAGCGCTTAGGTTGTGGGTTTGATTCCCGCTGGGATCATATATACGGAAAAATATACGCACTCACTGCAATGTAAGTTGCTTTGGATAAAAGCATCATCCAAATGGCATATACTTTTATATTTATATCATTCATCATGGTTGGCGATCTAGATCTGCAATACGGATAATATGTAGCTCTGCTTACCTGACCTACTAGGTTTAGCTGTACTTACCAGACCTACTAGGTTTAGCTCTGCTTACCTGACCTACAATGTTTTAAGCCCACAGGAACATAAACGGTATAGCCTACATTCTAGCCTGGCTCAAGGTGGTATCCTCCATCCTCCATTAGTATCGCTAACATTTCCCCGGGAAATAATTCTGTTTGCTCGTCAAGTAAATCCTATCAAATCAGCAGCCCAGCAGGACAAATTACAGCCAATAGTATTATGATGGTATCATAATAATAGTAATAATAGTAATAATAATAATAATAATAATCTTTATTTGTATCGCACTTTTCCTGCAAACGTTGAAAATTAGGTCAGGTAGCAGGGTTTCCGTTAACCGGTAATTACCGGTCTTTGTCCGATAAAATCTGTTGAAGTCCGACATTTTTAAACCTCTTCGGTCATAATGTCCGGTGAAAATAATTCTCTTTAAGCACAATTTGAATACAATTTGCTAAAATTAATTTGTCACATATTCTGATTCCTTCTACATTAAAAAAGACGAATATATATAGGCTATATGTTTTCTTTTATTATTAATGTGTAGACTAACCTACGCGATGACAAACAGCGGCAGGGTTGCCAGATGGGAACTAACTAGTCCGCTAAATAACCGCTAAACCCAGTAGCCCATTCGGCGGTAACCCCCCCCCATCTGGCAACCCTGTCTCACAACGGCGCGAGTAGTTTAGTCAGTTAATTTAGTTTGATCTAGTCTAAATAAAACCACTGCAGTGACCGGAGTCAAGGTTATTGTTCTGCGTGTTTTGGATGTGCTAGAGCACAGTGAATGACCACCGAGGGCCGTGAGATGCGGCTAGTAAAGGACGCTAGCGGCCATCTCAACCCCGTTGATTGAGCCTGCCGTGCCCGTTCCAGCCCTGAGTCGGGAGATTCAGAGTATAACATCCCCACCATTAGATTAGGATTGATTAGATTAGGTTCACAATACCACACTACATTTGAGTTTAGGGATATCAATGTTATATATTTGTGTATGTTTTATCTTTATGTATTAAATGTTATAATTGTTCCACATTTGAGACCTGTCTTCCCCCCCACTCAGTTATTCAGTCGGTGTCCATCATTTTAGTTCAATTTAGTCTATCTATAGTGTTAGAGTTTAATTTGTGCCACTAAGGTGAAATAGTCCACGGGTGTGTATCCCTCCGATACATCCTCCCCATTCTCATACTCCCGAGTCTGAGTAAGTATGATTTGACAGGCAGCTAGACTTCCCAATCAGCGAGACGTGGTTATAGAAATTACGTTGTTTTATTGATAAAAAGGGTAAAACTGGAAAGAGAATATAGAAAACTTACATTACTGTCGTGAAACTATTTAACACACTTCAGTTAACGTAATGTGGAGTCCGTTCATTGATCGATGCAGTCTGTTCAGTTCCAGTGTGGCGCGCGTTCAGCGCTCCACACATAGCGTAGGCATAGCGCGCATGCGAATCATGAAAGCCTATATATTATTATATTTATTATATAGCTCGCATCTAATCGTATCGGATGAGAAATAGACATTAAACGGCATATATAGGCTACACAACAGTAATCACCGCGACAAACAGCTATATTATATTTTAATATGATGACCGGAATATCTCACGTTTGTCCGGTAAATTGAAATCTTCCCGGACACGATGACCGGCGCCAATTTTTTCTAACGGAAACCCTGTCAGGTAGAGCTCCTACCGTTCCCACAGCACCAAAGTAGAAGATGACCTGCACCACTGGGTTCTTGATTAGAATGGAAGGGAAGGAGGTACAGTATCAAACTATCAGATGATAGCATTCCTCTTTCCGTTTCCATGCACCACAATAAGCCCGTCCTACGATTTTCCACATCCACTGACACTGATAGAGGGTGCGACATGTTTCCAGTCATATTATGATTGGTAAATGGTAAACGGACTGCACTTCATTCACCCGTTCACACACCAATGGCGGCAAGCTACCATGCAAGGTGCCGGCCCGCTCATTGAGAGCAATTTGGGGTTCAATGTCTTGCCCAAAGACACCTCGACACGTGGCCAGCCGGGGATCGAACCTGTGAGACCTTGCGATCATTAGACACCGGATCTACCCCCTGAGCCACAGCCGCCCCAAGGTTAGGGGGGTAGAGTAATCTTAAATATCCTCAATTCAACAAGGAACGCCTATAGGCCTAAGCATTCCAATCAACCTAACTGCACACTAAACATGTTTTGATTGCACGGCACAGAGCTTGAACAAACGCAGAAAGACTGTAAAGTCTCAGACTCTGAAGAAGGTCTATAGACCTTAATTAATTAATAATAATTAATAAAAGCTTTGATTTTTGCAATGAAAGGAATGTTGAAGTTTTTTTTTTCTTACTCCTCTCCTCTTGCACCTGCAGCTAAAAACATTGGGTGTGCAGATACAAAACAAATGCAGAAGGAGCATAGCAAAGTAAAAAGCTGGAGTAGAGGTCAATAAGATACAGTAATAGGATACATGTTGACAAGAGAGCATGTGTTAGTTAGAGTATGACTGCCTGCTACTAGGTGCTATTACACGTCGACACACACACACACACAAACACACGTGTTGGTCTGGGCCCTGTGTTGCTGGCACCGGCAGGGATGATGGGGCCATTGGGGAGGGGCAGCAGGGAGGGAGGGGCCATGGCAGCAGGGAGGGAGGGGTCATGGCAGGGAGGGAGGGGCCTAGCAGGGAGCGAGGGAGGGGCCATGGCAGGTAGCAGGGAGGGAGGGGCCATGGGGGAGGGGCAGCAGGGAGGGAGGGAGGAGCCATGGCAGGTAGCAGGGGGGGAGGGGCCATGGCAGGTAGCAGGGAGGGGGGGGGCATGGGGGAGGGGCAGCAGGGAGGGAGGAGCCATGGCAGGTAGCAGGGAGGGAGGGGCCATAGCAGGTAGCAGGGAGGGGGGTGCCATGGCAGGTAGCAGGGAGGGAGGGGCCATGGCAGGTAGCAGGGAGGGAGGAGCCATGGCAGGTAGCAGGGAGGGAGGGGCCATGGCAGGTAGCAGGGAGGAAGGGGCCATGGCAGGTAGCAGGGAGGGAGGGGCCATGGGGGAGGGGCAGCAGGGAGGGAGGTGCCATGGTGGAGGGGCAGCAGGGAGGGAGGGGCCATGGGGGAGGGGCAGCAGGGAGGGAGGGGCCATGGCAGGGAGGGAGGGGCCATGGCAGGGAGCAGACAGGGAGGGGCCCTTGGCAGGTAGCAGGGCCAGAGTGGGCCAGAGAAGGGCCGGGGAATTGGACGGGACCAGATCCAATCCAAAGGCAATCTGCTCACAGGCAGAACTGGAATACACAAGCTGTCTGGGGCCAGAGGTGGGCAGCTGAGCCCTGTCTCTGTGTGTGTGACTGTGTGTGTGTGTGTGTGAGAGAGAGAGAGAGAGAGAGAGAGAGAGAGAGAGAGAGAGAGAGAGAGAGAGAGAGAGAGAGAGAGAGAGAGAGTGAGATAGTGTGTGTGTGTGTGTATCTGTGAGAGAGAGAGAGAGAGAGAGAGAGAGAGAGAGAGAGAGAGAGAGAGAGAGAGAGAGAGAGAGAGAGAGAGTGTGTGTGTGTGTGAGAAGGAGTGAGATAAAGTGTGTGTGTGTTGGCTCCACTGTGACCTTTCAGGGTGACATAACACAAACACCTCTGAACAGACATGAGATGAGTCAGGTGTGGTGACTCAATGACTGACAAACACACACACACACACACACACACACACACACACACACACACACACACACACACACACACACACACACACACACACACACACACACACACACACACACACACACACACACACACACACACACACACACACACACACACACACACACACACACACACACACACACACACACACACACACACACACACACACACACACACACACACACACACACACACACACACACACACACACACACACACACACACACACACACACACACACACACACACACACACACAAGCTCATTAGCACCTAGTAGCACTGCCAGTCAATGTACTGGGATGAACTGGGCCTGTACTGGGATGTGCTGGGATGTGCTGGGATGTACTGGGATGTAGGCTACTGGTACTGTACTGGGCCTGTACTGGGCCTGTACTGGGATGTACTGGTACTGTACTGGGATGAGCTGGGATGTACTGGGCCCAGTGGCGGACTCAGGCTGTTTGAAGGGCAGGGGCGAAAAGAAAAAAAGGGCACCTACTGCACAACATGGGACCCCATCAGTGAGCAAAAAGCTATGATGCATCATGTATGGTGAAATAGTCCTCATCCTTGATTAATATTAACCTTATGTAGTCTAGGCCAGGGGCGGATTTAGGATTGTAGGAGATCCGGGGCTTAGCCCAGATGGGTAATGAAATGCGCGTGCAGGAAAAATGTTCGTTTTTTTTTTTGCTGCGACACCACAAACTTCAACTTACCACCACCTTATAGCGGACAAAAGGCACTGGAGAACACTTATACCAGGGGTCGACATTAAAGCTTTTTATATAAATGATACATCTTTATCAAATCAATAGTAGTCAAGTTAGTTATTTGCACTAACATACACTCACCAGCCACTTGCACCGGTACACCTTGCTATTACCGGGTTGGACCCCCTCTTTTGCCTTCAGAACTGCCTTAATTCATCGTGGCATAGATTCAACAAGGTGCTGGAAACATTCCTCCGAGATTTTGGTCCATATTGACATTCTAGCATCACACAATTGCTGCAGATTTGTGTCAAGAATATATCCCCCACACCATTACACCACCACCACCATTTTCGCCCAGAGAACTGACGCTCACAGGATATTTTTGTCTTTTTCTGACCATTCTCTGTAAACACTAGAGGTGGTTGTGCAAGAAAATCCCAGTAGATCACGCAATGTTTTCAACTATGGGGGCACATGGTCAAGTTTAGACCATTGGAAGGGCCACTCAATGCCACTCAAAAGGGCATTTTCGCCACTCAAAGGGGCACTTTAGTGCGATGTTTTTCAACGGTTGGGGCACATGGTCAAGTTTAGACCATTAGAAGGGCAGCCAATAGGGCACGTCCTCTAATTTTCGCCACTCAAAAGGGCACTTTAGCATGACGTTTTTCAACTGTGGGGGCACATGGTCAAGTTTAGACCATTGGACGGGCACTAATAGGGCACACGCTCTGGTTTTTGCCACTCAAAAGGGCATTTTCGCCACTCAAAAGGGCACTTAAGCGCGACGTTTTTCAACCGTGGGGGCACCAGGGGGGGCAGTCGCCCCCTGAGTCCGCCAGTGACTGGGCCTGTACTGGGCCTGTACTGGGATGAGCTGGAATGTACTGGGACTGTACTGGGCCTGTACTGGGATGTACTGGGCCTGTACTATCTCCATCATTGGTGGCGAAGTAGCGGTGCCCAACAATAGCACACATGTACATATAGTCCCAAAGGTTGTGGGTTCCATCCCCGCCTGGCCTTTTCTCTCCTGTCGTCTGTCTCAGCTGAAAAATAAAAAATAAACCAAATCTTGGTGTGTGAATGTGTGTATGAATGGGTGAATGAGAGGCCATTGTAAAGTGCTTTGGATAAAGGCTCTATATAAGTGCAGTCCATTTACTATTTAGTCTTTGGACAACAAGAAAATAGGAGGGGGGAGGCGGGGGTGTAGCATGGTAAAAAAAGACTCCAACGGAAATGCAATTTTCCCCATTATGAGCAGGAAAAAGAACAGTCGATAAGAAACATTAGCCGTGATTCAATATGGCCGCTCCCCGTGAGGAGGAGACGAAAACGATTTTCCACAAAAGCAGGAATTCACTTGGTGTCCTGATAAGGACCGGTCGACAAATAGAGGAACATTTAAGAGAGGGCCAGCTGAAATTCTGAAATGAGGATGGCAGACAGAGAGAGAGAAGGAGAGGGAGAGAGAGAGGGAGAGAGAGAAAGAGAGAGAGAGAGAGAGAGGGACAAGAAGAGAGAAGAATGAGAGAGGGAGGGAGGGAGGGAGAGAGAGAGAGAGGGAGATAGAGAGGGAGAGGGGAGAAGGAGAAAGAGAGGGAGAAGGAGAGAGAAAGTGAGGGAGAGGTGGAGAGAGTGGGAGAAAGAGAGAGAGGGAGAGAGAGGGAGACAGAGACAAAAAAAAAATATATATATAGCATTCCATGGTGCTTTACTCTACCCTGACCCACCTCGACACAAGCAACACCTACGCCAGGAAGCTGTTCATTGACTTCAGCTCAGTATTCAACACAATCATCCCCTCCAAGCTGGAGACCTTGGTGAGACCTTGGTGAGACAAACTCAGAGACCTTGGTTTCAGCACCTCCTGGACGTGAAAAAAAAAACTGGACGCTGTGAACGGGATGGAGGTGGAGCGTGTTTCCAGCTTTAAGTTTCTGCGGGTCCACATCTCAGAGGACCTCTCTTGGACTCTTAACACCTCTTCCTTGGTCAAAAAGGCGCAGCAGTGCCTATACTTCCTAAGGAGACTGAAGAAAGCCCAGCTGTTTACCAGGATCCTGACCAACTTCTACCGCTGCACCATTGAGAGCATCCTCACCAACTGTATCACAGTGTGGTACGGCAACTGCACTGTGTCCAACCGGAAGGCCCTGCAACGGGGGGTGAAAACGGCCTAGCGCATCGTTGGCACCAAACTCCCTTCCATTAAGTCCCCCCAGGCAACCCGGTGTCGACGGAGAGTGGCAAACATCATCAAGGACACCTCCCACCCCAACCACGGACTGTTTGAAGCCCTACTTTCAAAGAGACTCAGTAGGTACAGGATCCTCAGGTCCCGCACCAGCAGGCTTCTTCCACAGAGCTTCTCCCCCCTCCACACACACACACACACACACACACACACACACACACACACACACACACACTTGACTATGACTCTCAGTACCCCCCCCCACCATGATGGGATACTATGGATATGACAATGGAAAATGCCTATACTATGATGACAATACTTGTTGGCTGCTCACCCCTGGTTAATGTGATCACTCTATAACCTTTGCACTACTGATGTTTACATTACCACCTTTGTACTATTGTATATTGCACATTGCACGTCTCCTGACATAGCTTCTTTTATACTTCTGCACATTAGATACTGTACATAAACTACCTCACTGTATATAGCTCATAACTGTATATAGCTCATAACTGTATATACCTCTAAACTATACTGAGGTTTACAATACTACCTCTGCACAGACTGTATAGTTACCTATCACTACCTCTTGTTCTATTTATATCATGCCCTTATATCACTATTTGCACTTCTGGTTGGATGCTAAACTGCATTTCGTTGTATTGTACTTGTACTCTGCGATGACAATAAAGTTGAATCTAATCTAATCTAATTCTCTTCTGCCATGTCTGAGCCCTCTGGCTTCATCAATATGGGGGACTCACTCACTCATCAAAGACACACAATACCACAGACACGCCTCCCTCCCCCTCGCTGCAGTGTCAAAGGGAGGCCAGACAGGCTGCCAATAACATCAACAACAATACCTTCTCATCTCGTCTGCCTTCACACCAAGATAGTGGAAAATGGCTTTTGACGGGACAGATTGGAGAGAGAATTGCCACCCGCCACCGTGACAGCAAGCATCATTGAATAGCTTGATAGTCACTGCGCATACCTGGGACTGCTTAGGAGGGGTGGACGCTATCTGAGAAGAGGAAATGTTCTCCCAATTGCGTGTGTAGCTGTCCAACCCAGGGGTAGTTACTGTGAGAGTCTGGTACGCGCGCACGCACGCACGCACGCACGCACGCACGCACGCACGCACGCACGCACGCACACACACACACAGGAAGTGTAAGAACTGTAGACACCCAGGAGAGGAGATGAGGAGAGGAGGGGAGGGGATGGAGAGGAGGAGAGGAGAGAAGGAGAGGAAACCATTTAGACAGTTGTGACGCACCCATAGTCGACCACAAAGCTCTGCAGTGAAAAGGAGAGGGAGGCTACTGTTCATAAGTGTGTGTGTGTGTGTGTGTGCGTGCGTGTCTTTCCCAGCGCAATGACCTGCTGAACGGCAATACAGTTTTTATTGATTCAGATAAAAAAAATGAATTAAAAAGCCATTTGCAGTCTGACACCCAGCAGAGAGCGAGGAGAGTTGGCAAGTCTCAGGCGACACTCTCTTTATTAAAAAACGCACCGCTATCGACAAGGGGTCAGTTTCCCCTCTGAAAGCTCCGTTGCTTAAACAGTATTTAATTTCTCCCGACAACCATCTTCCTGTGCATGAGGGAACACAATTCATGAAATGAAGAAAATTGCTTGTCGTCTGGGGGGAGAAGAATGGGGCCTGGAGTTTTTCCAAAGGAGATAAAATAGTACTTTAGCTCCGAGGCATTCTGGAAATTGGGCCCTGAGCCGGACGCGGTCGGGCTCTTTGTAACCACAGGCCAGAGTTTGGTGCTGTTGACTCAGCCAGGCTGTGTAGGGGGGGGGATTACAGGCTGGCCGCTCCAACCTGGTTCCCATACGCACAGGAGCTTCACCTCCTATTGTCTGTCTGACGGCTGTGGGAGGAGAGGATCAGATGTGTGTGTTCGGAGGTCATTGGACTGGGAAAGATACACACACACACACACACACACACACACACACACACACAGACAGACAGACACACACAGACACACACACCCACACACCCACCCACCCGCATATACACACCCACCCACCCACCCACTCACACACACCCACACAGTAGGGGAAGCCTTGGGCTGAGGAGGATTAGGGGAGAGAGACAGGAGCGGGGGGGAGAGAGACAGGGGAGGGACGGGAGAGAGACAGGGGAGGGACAGGAGAGAGACAGGGGAGGGAGGGGAGAGAGACAGGGGAGGGGGGGAGAGAGACAGAGGAGGGAGGGGAGAGAGACAGGGGAGGGAGGGGAGAGAGACAGGGGAGGGAGGGGAGAGAGACAGGGGAGGGGGGGAGAGAGACAGGGGAGGGGGGGAGAGAGACAGGGGAGGGAGGGGAGAGAGACAGGGGAGGGAGGGGAGAGAGACAGGGGAGGGACGGGAGGGAGGGATGGAGGGGAGAGAGACAGGGGAGGGGGGGAGAGAGAGAGGGGAGGGGGGGAGACCAAACAGGGGTCTGATTGGACAGGAGAAGCTTCTCCCCACAGGTTTATTCTACAGCGTAGGTTTCAGACACCCAGCTGCAGATGTGTGTGTGTCTGTGTGTGTCTGTCTCTGTCTGTCTGTGTGTCTGTGTGTATGTGTGTGTGTGTGTGTGTGTCTGTGTGTGTCTGTCTCTGTGTATGTGTGTGTGTGTCTGTATGTGCCCATCCCACTGCCCCCTTTTAACAGTCCAACACTCCTCAGACAACAACACATTAACAGCTGCTCCCTCCCTCCCTATCCCTCCCTATCTCTCCCTCCCTCTCTCCCTCAGGAGCACATGACCTCTCTGGGCTGCAGTGTGGTGGTGGGACGGGGTCATCAATGGTCATCCCACTTGAGGAAAGTCGTGTGTGTGTGTGTGTGTGTGTAGAGCGGACGTCAATGTCTAGGGTCAGGGGAGTTGGTTGTGTGTGTGTGTGTGTGTGTGTGTGTGTGTGTTTGTCTATGTGTGTGTCTGTAGCAAGGATGGCGCTGCCTAGGGTCGGGGGAGTTGGTTGTGTAGGTGCGTGTGTCTGTGTGTGTGCGTGTGTGTGCGTGCGAGCGTGTGTGTGTATGTGTGTGCATGCGTGAGTGCGTGTGCGCGTGCGTGCGTTCCTCTGCCCCTCTCAGCCAGTGTGAGGGAGGGTGTGTTGCAGGGAGGGTGTGTTACCGCCCTGGCAGGGTGACGTGGCTGCAGCACACGGAGCGTGAAGGACAGCAGGATGTTTACACTGAGGAGGCCCGGGAATCCTCAACAACACCGTTCTCACAGCGCTCTGCACTATCAGCATCTTCCTGTTCCATCCCACAAGGGAAACACCGTTGTCATGGGAGGTTTTATGTGTCATTGAAATACATCTTGAAAAAATGACGAACTGTGCTGGGCTTATTGGATATTTTCCTTTCACATTTTCCCTTTCTAGCGCTGTTTCACCATGTATGGTGGGTGTGTAACCAGACCAGCCCAGCACAGCACAGCACAGCTCAGCTTGTTTTGGCCTTGAATCAGAATCAGAATTTATTTTTATTACATCAAAAGTACACAAGAGTAAAAATCTTTGGCTTAGGTTCCTCAAAATTGGCATTGCAGGAAGATACAAAATCAATAAGTAAAGTAAAATAAGTAAAGGGAGTGATAATAAAGTAATATTAAAGTAATAAAGTGATAAAGTGATGTTACTCGTACTACAGCGGAATTGTAGTGTGAATCAGGGTTTATTAAAGTGCATCAATCAGTAAATCATGTCTGGTTAGTGTGGCAGGTATATCATGCTGCAGATCAGGTTAAAAACTGTCCAGGAATGAGTGTGACAGTCAGTGTTTTAAAGCTAGGACGTCTAGCTAGCGAAGCTTCCTAACTGTGATTACAGATCACACTGTGAAACTAGGGATGTGTTTTTCAGCTTCCCCTCAAACACAGGCACTAGGGTTGGGTACCGAAAATCGGTACCGGTAGGTTACTTTACATTCGGTATGTACCCGTACCGAATCGCAAAGGAGATTTCGGTACCTCATTTCGGTACTTTTCTATCTCGTCGCCTGGTGTCCGGTGTCAACTGGTGACTCGTGACGTCACATCGCCTGTTAAATTTCCACTCAGTGAAAGCAGCGAGTACGGAAGGATAACGAGAAGGTTGCTAATAGCAACTTCCGCTAGCGGGTTGGCGTAACGCGACACTCGACTTATGGGTGCGTTCCGTAAACTCGTTCTGGAATTCTGATCACCACTCGTGGAATGCCTTCTGTCCAATCAAATGACTTGCTCCCCTTATGACGTCGGGCCCAGTGTGCGCTGCGACGCTCTCAGAGCGAGTTTACGAACGCAAGCCTTTGATTGGACAGTGCACTCCAGGATTCGACGCGTCTGTTGATGACGTTGTGCGGATGTGTGGCTGCGTCTCTGCGAGGTGGACAACATGATCGGGGATCTCTTGATATTCGGGTACTGTCCTTATCCTACTACTGTGTCTGAAAAATCAGGTCATGTCATCATGGACCAGAGAGGGGGAGGGGAGTAGTAGTAGCTGAGCGGCAACAGAGTTTGGATTTTGACGAGGTGGAGGGCTCCAGTTTATCAGAGTTATATTTCCTCTTGGTCTTCTTGGTTCTGGGGGCTATGCAGGCCTCTTCACTAGATCCCTTTTCTAAGAATATTCTGATGTCCTTGAGGGGCTGCCGAACAAGTGTGTACTCGTATTCGACATCAGTACCAACGATAGGCACCCCCAGCTTAATGGAGTCCCCAAGGCTCAGGAGGTTTATTTTCATTTATTTTAATTTGAGTGTATATTTAACTAATATATATTGTGCCTCAGCAATAAAAAAGTGAAAAGCTGTTTAATGTTGTCGACCGTGTTATTATTATATATATATGTCATTTTAAAAAATCAAAAGTACCGAATTAAGTACCGTTTTGGTACCGGTACCGTTTTTAAAGTATCGGTTAGGTACCGGTACCGGATAAAACCCAAACGGTACCCAACCCTAAAGCTTCGTGCACACCAGGTCATTGCGTTGCACCGGAAGTCATTCATCTCAATGGGGCAGTTGCGTTGATCCGTTGCGTTGCTCTGCATTGCGTTTCTTGTCCGGCAGGGTGCGGTAATCAGTCAAAATATTTCAGCTTTTGCGTTGCGTTGGATCCGTCAAAACAACAGGAAGTAACCGGAAGTAGTTTCTTGACCAGAGCTTTCGCCACAGATGTAAAATCCGCCATTGGCGAAAATCTTTAATTTGGCTCTACAGGTGTTAATATGTCATTTTATGACGTTTTTATATGTTTTCAGGCGAGAAAGTAACCATATATATTCACAAAATGTGTCCAGTTTATCAAAATAACCCGTTTATATATCTGATGTTAACATACTGACTGTGTCCGCGAATGCTATGCTATTGTTGTGCTAGGTGCATTGACTGACTGTCCGCGAATGCTATGCTATTGTTATGCTATCTGAATGGTGTACTAGTTTTCACTGAATAAATCGCGATTTCTTTCAAAGAAGGTAGCAGGTGTTTATGTCCATGTCAAGGAGAAGGTACGACTTGTATGACAGTAGTGTGATTAGGACATAAGTTGAGGATATTAGTCTACCTCTGATGCTAACTTGTATGGCATAGTGTTTGTGATGCTAACGGCGCCATCTTTGCTATCTCCTCCGGACATATATTACCGCTGTGTTGTTGCGTTTGCATCGCATGCGACATGCGTCAAGCCCATCCCACCAGGTTGCGTCAGAACGGTGGGTCACGGTTCGCGGTGTGCACGAAGCTTAACAGGCAGGCACGCACACTCGCACGGACACACACTCGCGCACACACACACACTCGCTCGCACACACACACACACACACACACACACACACACACACACACACACACACACACACACACACACACGATGCCAGTTAATCAGTCTCAGGCCCAGACTGTGTGATGACAGAGCTGTAAACAGTAGTAGAACTCACACACACACAGACACACACACACACACACACACACACACACACACACACACACACACACACACACACACACACACAGACACACGATGCCAGTTAATCAGTTAATCAGGCCCAGACTGTGTGATGGCCCAGACTGTGTGATGACAGAGCTGTATTTGACTGCTGTGCTGCTGAATGAAGACTGACTCACTGCACCTCAGGGAAAGAGAGAGAGAAGGATTGAGAGAGAGAGACAAACACACACACACAAGGTAGGATGCTAGGAGCATGAGGTAGAAAACGCCCCCCCCCCCCCCCCCCCCAGACTCTCCAATAAGTTATATATCTTAAATGTAATTCTACGTACCAGCATATAATGGACGTTATGCCTGCAGACACGTGTGTGTGTGCGTGTGTGCGTGCCATCATCAGCATCCAAAATGCTGCACAATGGATTTGGTCACTCTCCACAAAACGTGTGTGTGTGCGTGTGTGCGTGCGTGCGTGCGTGCGTGTGTGACTACCCTGATTAACGCATGCTGACATCCAGTATTGGAAGAACAGTCAAGCCATACTGTTTATTAGCAACCTGCTCATCTTTGACCCTGCCGGATGAGGTCATCAAACCGAGTCAAATTAGGTCATCAAAGAGAGACGGGAAAGTCATCTGTGTTGCTAATGGTGACGAGGGCCAGCTTGTTAGCCTTTCCCTTCCTTTCAATGGTAGGCTGTTTGTTATATCATGTCCACTCAGATATAACCTGTCCTCTGCTTAATCAAGCAATTCTATCACAGTTGGTGACATAGCAAGCCCGCTAATAAGTATCCACTTGCAAAGCTTGACAGATAGCCAACAGCTCCAATAAAGACCCACGGCAGAGTTAATGTGGTCTTTCCTGAGCTAGAATCAGGAAAATATGCGTGATTGAACATCAACTGTTCAAAATTCACAAAGCATTGATTTGTCACAGACATATAGCCAGACACACAGAGAGAGACACACACACACACAGTCAACAAGTCTAGATTCTCTAATCTAATGATGTGTGGAAGACAAGGCTAGACTACCTGTACCAACAGTAGTGTACATTGTGAGGCGTTGAGCTGTGAGGGGGGCACATGTTACAGATGTGTACCACCCATCTCTTCAGGCTACACCTTAAATGTCCCTCCTGACACCTCCCCATCCCCCTGTTCAGGTTCTCTACTGTATATTAACAACAACAAAGCTTCCTTCTTCTAGCATTATGACTGCCAATGGCCCCTGGCCCGAGCAGCGATTATTTTTCTTGCGACGGCTGATGGATAGATGATTAACTTACTTTGACAAATGTATTTGTTGTAAGTCACTTTGGATAAAGGCGTCTGCTAAATGCCCCCGAAAAAAAAAGCTAAATGCTTTTTTTCTTTCTTTCTTATTATACAGGAAAAGATTAAAAGTAACATTAGGAACATGTTAAAATGTGTTACATTCAGACTGGCCTGACTCAGATCAAAACTGGTTTACAGCAGGATCAGATGTTGCAGAGGGAGAGTCAACACTTCATTTATAGTAGAGATGCTCCGATCAGGGTTTTTGGTGCCGATCACCGATCACCGATCACTGGAATCAGTGATCTGCCGATCCGATATCACCGATCACCGAGTCGAAAATGGCAATTGAAGCATTCTATTTATTGTGTAGCATTATTTATGTTTTAAATTATTCTTAACACCATTGACATTGTATATTAAGTATTTAAATGAAATTAGGAGATGAGAAAGTATCATGAATTGACGACCATCTGTTTTATTGAATTCACAACCACCTGTAGCTTACTTCAGGAAAAACAAATAAAATGTGAAAATAAAAATCATAATAAATAAAATGTACACTGTCACATCAAATGTGCAACATTCCACTCGAATGAGAGGAACTAGGGGCTCTTAGAGAACTTGGAGCTTATACTGTAACTGTAGCTTTCCTGAGGAACAATAAACATACCCAAACTAAACTGCAACATAAACAGGCTATAGCCAAATATAAAATACTGTTTCAAGTCAGTCAGTTTCAAGTCATATTTAGGAGGAGATAAGACAGCAAGTCAGCAATAATCAATAAAACAAAAAAACAAAACATTGCACCTAAGGAGATTTCAGACTCAAACCTTACTTCTGATTAAGCAGCATCACTGGCAGATTAGCCTTGAGAAATACAAGCATCTCAGCGTTTTTGGCACTCAGCCTGTTCCTCTTATCATCTAAAATATGTCCTGCTGCTGAAAAGTCGCTCGCTATCTACACTTGTGCAAGGTCCACAGAGGAAGACCTAAAACTCACGCGCTAATAGTTGTTGTTGCTATGGGCCAAGTGACTTCCTGCTCGCGGGGTCACATGACGTCGGTGAACACTACCCTACGCTCGTGAAGTCGCGCTGGAACTCTGACCAGCACTCGTGGAACGCCTCTCGTCCAATCAAAGCACTCGGTCCCTTTATGACGTCGAGCCCAGTGTGCGCTTCGGCGCTCTCTGAGCGAATCGACGAACGCAGCAAATGCCGTATGATATTCGTGGTATTGAAAGACCTTGCGTGCGTTCCTCCCCGAGGTATTTCTTTTGAGCAGACATTACAAACGGCATATTTGTTGTCTCTTTCCGACACTGTGTAATATTTCCAGACTGGCGACGCCATTTTGTAAACTGATCGGTCATGTTTGATCGGCCGTTTTGAGAACTCCGATCAAAACCGATCAAGGCCATATCGGCCGATACCGATCGGCGCCGATCAGATCGGAGCATCACTAATTTATAGCCCCTGGGTAAGAGCCCCTGGGTAAGAGCCCCTGGGTAAGAGCCCCTGACTCGATTACATCAACGCAGAAACTGTTTACGGAGAAACAGTATACGAAAAGACTGTAAACTCAGAAACAGTAGTAGAACTCACACACACACACACACACACACACACACACACACATCAAGGGCCATGTGATTACTGAGAACAAACAGGACAATATGCAGGCTCCTACAGCAAAAAAAAAAAGTCAGTCTTTGCGACAGGCACTGTGCTGTATAATGAAGACTACTGTTGTACATCTGTAATGACGTCCACACACGTATAGATGGGTTGGAATGTCCGGAGTGGGAGTAAGACACGTTTATATCTGCTTTCCAGAGAGAAGAGATGGTGTTGATTAGTCTTATGTCCTATGTTTTAATTATATTACTGTTGTTTTATCCTGACCTGAGTACTATGATTTGATTAAAGTCTATTATTGTTTCAAGTCACTTTGAACAAAGGGCGTCTGCTAAATGCTGTAAATGTAAATGTCGTGTTCAGGGTAGGGATAGTTGTTATGCTAGCTGTAGCCGGTATATAGGTGAGCCACGCACGCACGCACGCACGCACGCACGCACGCACGCACGCACGCACGCACGCACGCACGCACGCACACACACACATACACACACATACACACACACACACACACACACACACACACACACACACACACACACACACACACACACACACACCAGGTATTCTATTTCCAATCATATCTGTGCTGTTGTGCAGGCTGGCCAACAGAGCACGCCCCTACCAGGCGATGCCATCTGTATTAGGCCTCGGCACGCTGCACAGATCTATTACCACCACGTACAGTCAATATGGAGGACACACACACACACACACACACACACACACACACACACACACAGACACACACACAGACACGCACACAGACACGCACAGACACACACACACACACAATGGACACACACCGATCTAGACCCGCATTTCAAAGTCACCGGAGCGAGATAAAGACATCAGCAGTGACAGGCTCTCTCTCACTCCTGTCCCTCTCGCTCTCCCTCTCACACACACAGAGCTGACAAGACCAGGTTCTCTCTCACACACACACACACACACACACACACAGAGAGAGAGAGAGAGAGACACACACAGAGAGACATACAGAGAGACACACAGAGACACACAGAGAGACACACAGAGACACACAGAGACACTCAGAGAGACACACAGAGAGACACACAGAGAGACACACAGAGAGACACACACAGAGAGACACACAGAGAGACGCACAGAGAGACGCACAGAGAGACGCACAGAGACACACAGAGAGACGCACAGAGAGACACAGAGAGACACACAGACACACAGAGACACACAGAGACACACAGAGAGACACACAGAGAGACACAGAGAGACACACAGAGAGACACACAGAGACACACAGGGAGACACACAGAGAGACACACAGAGACACAGAGGGAGACACACACGGATGACAAGGCCAGGTTCTCAGCCATACAGCAGATGCCCAGAGTCGCAGCAGAGCCATGTCTGACTGATGGAGTTGGAGAGAGACAGGTCGCACGCACGCAGCCACCCAGCCACACGCACGCAGCCACCCAGCCACACACACCCACACCCACACTAGGGCTGGGCAAACGATCAAAATTTATTTTTCGATAATCACAAGAATTAACAATCAATTATCGATTAATTGCTAAGTTTTAATTTTCATTAAAACAACGCCTAGGGCAGAAATAACAAGCATGTTTTCCTTGGGGGAAAAACGTTATTCTTGATTTCTATGCCCCTGGTTATGGAACGTCGCGATGGAATAGGATATGCTGGCTCGACTATTTGCATGAGCGCACAAAATCCTCTACCCTCGACAAAACTGAGCGGCAGAATATCTGTTTCGATTAATTTGCAGATGGCCATCGTTACTTTCTCTTCTCGTTGTGCATCACACCTCCCGCGTATTAGATGAGACGTGATGGAGGGCTGAGAAGGTAGCGAAGGAGCAATCAGGGTCGGATGTACTGTTTGCAGGTTGTATTTCATCGGGGTCGTCGTCTTGTTGTATTTATATGTCACTGCGCAGTGTTTGCAATGAGCGGCGTAACTTGTTGCATCATGCCGTACTGCGTTGCGAAATTCAATGCGAAGGCAAATGCAAAGTTCATTTCTCACACATAACGTGGACAAACTAATTTCCACTCATTTTATTAATGATTATCGAGCAAAATATTTTGTGATCGACCAAGATCCTTATCGATCACACCCACACCCACACCCACACCCACACCACACACACACACACACACACACACACACACACACACACACACACACACACACACACACACACACACACACACACACACACACCCACACCCACACCCACACCCACACACCCACACACACACACCAGCCTGTAGGATAGCCAGGGGGCGGGATGTACATGGTGTTACAATATTAATATGCCATCATGAACAATTTATGGCCATTCTCTCTCTCTTTTTCTCTTTCTTTCTCTCTCTCTCTCTCCTCAACTCAGGAACATCTGAAGGTTGGACATCTGAGAGGTGCTATTCTCTGTGGACGCTGACGCCCCACCACTTCTATAGGAAACCACTACTTCTGAGAGGAGCCTGTCAATGAGATAGATGGAGAGAGAGAGAGAGAGATAGATAGATAGATAGATACATACATATATTGATCCCAAAGGGGGACTTTGAGGAGTTACAGAAGCTCACACCACAAAGAGCAGCAACAAAATAAAGGTGACAATTGAATGAAAACATCGAGGATTGCTTTTCGGCAAAAAAGAAGGCCGGGGCCGTCTTTATAGACCTGACGGCTGCCTACGATACCGTATGGCATCGCGGCCTCTCCTGCAAGCTGCTCCGCCTGCTGCCGGACAGGCACATGGTCAGAATGATCATGGAGCTCATCCGTAACCGCAGCTTTACCCTCACCACCGGTCGCGGACAGCTAAGCAGGCTTCGACGCCTTAAGAACGGCGTCCCTCAGGGATCGGTCCTGGCCCCCCTCCTCTATAATATCTATACCTATGACCTGCCTAACACACTCTCGCGGAAGTACGCCTACGCAGACGACCTCGCAGTGGTGTACTCTGCTGGAAATTGGCAGTCTGTGGAGGGGATTCTGAGCCAGGACATGCAGACACTAGTGGCATACTTCCGGAAATGGAGATTGAAGCTTAGCGAGGCAAAGACGGTGTCGGCTGCCTTCCACCTTAACAACAGGGAGGCTAAACGTGAGCTTAGAGTACACCTAGATGGAACTCCCCTGCCATGTTCCGCTGAGCCAATCTATCTCGGCGTGACATTGGACAGGACGCTCACGTTTCGCCGACACCTCGAGTCACTGCGCAAGAAGTTAACAGCTCGTGTGGCGTTGATGAGGCGACTGGTTGGCTCGGGCTGGGGCGCCGGCGCAAGGACCTTGCGCACGGCAGCCCTAGCCCTCGTTTATTCAACTAGTGAATACTGCGCCCCAGTATGGTGTCGCAGTGCCCACACCCGCCTCATCGACTCGCCTATAAACGAAGCCTTGCGCATTGTGACAGGATGCCTGCGTCCTACCCCCGTGGACAACCTTCCCATCCTAGCAGGCATCCAGCCCGCAGGCCTCCGCCGCATGGGAGCCACAGCACGTCTCGCCTGCCGGGCCGCGGAGCTTAATAACCATCTGCTCCATGATAGGCTCACTATAACAGCGGAGCCCTCCCGGCGTCTCAAGTCGAGACACCCATTTGTGCCTGCCGCACAGGATCTCAGGCAGCAATGCAGAGATCTCAACATCAGTGCGGCAGGATGGGCGGATTATATGTGGCGCGCGGAGTGGGAGGCTAACACCTCCAAACTCCGCGACCACATCCCAGTCGCCGGCGCTGAGCCCCTCGGGATGGACTTGCCAAGGCTATCCTGGGTGAGGCTCAATCGTCTCCGGACCGGCGTCGGGCATTTCCGCTCATCAATGCACAGATGGGGCTTGGCCCCAAATGCGTCGTGCGAGTGTGGCGCAGAGGACCAAACCGCAGACCATATTATCCTGGATTGCCCGGTGTACCACCCACCCAACGGGATGCATGGTCTGTCGGTATTAGATGAAGAGACGATGACGTGGCTTCTGGAGGGGTGTCCAGAAATATAGCCCGGGTGAGCCCCTCAACCAGGTCTCGGGGTGGTAAAAGGGTAGCCCCTCGGCCCCGAGCCTGGTGGAGTGGAGAGGAAAAACAACTACCCATACGCCGAAGAAGAAGAATGAAAACATACAAATTATACTAAAACCATAAAATAGACATCAGAAAGAAACATTATAGATAGTGTCAACAGTCCAGTATGAATTAACATGAATTAACATCCCCCAGCCTGATTCTGATCATGGAGCCGGCCGGGGGAGGAGTTTCTATTAACACTAGAACAGCCATGGGTGGGGTCATTTGACCCTGTGAGTAATTTTTTTCAAGACGGCCAACTAGTGTGTGTAAATAAAAGCTTACCATTATAAAAGGCGGCTCTAATAGTAGGTAAAAAAGGCACAACAGTTCTAGTGTTAAATAAGACCCTACTGGGACCTCCGGTTTAGTATGGAGTACATGGAGTGACTATGGAGTGACACGTAGATTGAGGAGCTCCAGCAGAATTTTATGTACTCTTTTAATTAAAAAATAAATAATAATAAGACCCTACTGTGGTATGCATGTTCCCAAACTGCCATGTACACAAACTGCCATGTTCCCAAAAAACAGGGATGCTTGTTAGTGCCTGAGAGGTGAGAAGTGAGAACCTAACTTAATAGTTAAGTGAGTTTAACCTTATGCCAACTCCAGATGAAGTCTAGTATAGTGAGAACCTGCAGGCTAACTTCAACACAGGAAGTTCCCCCAGAGCTCCCTTTCTATTCAACCGTTTAAGAGCATCCACAAGCGACAGTTTGAAGTTCCATTTGAGACACTCTCGCTCATTAAACTTGCATGCTTGACAGCGCACGTGTGTGTGTGTGGTCGGTGTGGTTTCAGTGTAATTTGACAGACAATGGATTGGGGGCAATTAAGTAGGGGTCCTATATCAGCACCACACTGGTACACAAAGACAACAAACACCTGAGAGTTGCTCAAAGGTCCTAGGGCTTCCCTTGTGGCACACGCGCTTCCCCATTACCATCACCACGGTTACCGAGCATGGCTCTCCACAGAGAGAGCAAACACAGAGGCTAACAGGAAGGGAGGGAGGGAGGGAGGGAGGGAGGGATGAGAGTGAGAGAAATACACGCTGAGAAAACCCAGGGTCACTCAGACAAAATAATATTACTGAACAAAAGACCAATCTCCAAGAGAACAAAGGAAACGGCGAGAAAAAACTAAAAACAGCAGAGAGTAAAACCTTTAACAGAGGGCCAACAAGCAAGGGGAGGAGCTCTAAAAAGCATAAAGAAGAGGAAAAAGAGAGAGAAAGAGAGAGAGGGGGGGGGTGGGGGGAAGAAAGAGTCAGAGAGATAGAGAGTGAGAAAGAGAATACTGCCAGGGAGAAGGCAAGAGAGGAGGAAAGAGAGGAGTAGGAACGGCTATTAGAGCTCCGAAACGGAGAGAGAAGCAGAGTGAGAGAGAGAGAGTCGGAGGGAGAGAGAGAGAAAGAGAGAGAATGAGAGGGAGGGAGAAAGAATGAGAGGGAGGGAGAGAGAATGAGAGGGAGGGAGAGAGCGGCACAGGAGCGCAGAGCAGATCAGCGAAGCGGGGCTGTCTAAAGCAGTCATTAGAGGAGCCTGGAGCCTGGCAGGAGATCAGACACCTCTCCGTTCACTGACACCACACACGCCGACACACCACCAGGACTTTTACTACGGCACCTCTCTACACAGAGAGAGAGAGAGAGATATATCTACGCCGCTTCACATCCCTCCTCAAGAGCCGGTTTTACTGCTGTCACACCTGGGCTGCTATCTGCTGTACATGTGTCCATTTACCATGGTGACAGTGTAGCAAGTGTACACACAGTGTGGGGGACACACAGCCACTCTACCTCAAAAGACTTTGCCAAGGTAAGGATCTCACTGTACGAGCAGTGCTTTTCCTGGCTACGCACTACCACAACTGTCATCACCCGTATTTCATTCTGTGTAGTTCTTGTATTCCGTTAGCCCCTTATAACACAACATGTATTGAGTGACAGATGTACAGTGTCAAAACAACCCCACCAAAAAAACCGACACAACGGAATATATGTCAAAACAATTGACGTTCCGTTATTTTTCCACAAAAGAACTGGAAGCCTCCTCTACTTGTATTGTACTTGTTACGGATACGGTCCTATTGTAGGTGGACTCAGACGTTAAGAGCAACGGTTGTCAGAGGAGATGAGACGACAGGCGTTGTTGCCGTAGCGCAGCCTGAACGTACAGTAGAGGGCAAGACAGGACTGACATTGACCAGAGGCGAAGAAAGAAAAACAAAAAAACACTGCACACTCCTCGCCTACACTCGTATTGTACTAGCGGACAAAGACTTGTTCACACGCACGCCGGCACACATGCACGCAGGCAGGCAGACACAGACACACACACACACACACACACACACAGCTATTGTCATGGGAGAGCTATAGGGCGTACTGAACACAGTGATGATGTTAAGCATCTCTCTCCTGAGTGTGATAGAGCCCTGCTGCATACTGAACACAGTGATGATGTTAAGTATCTCTCTCCTGAGTGTGATAGAGCCCTGCTGCATACTGAACACTGTGATGATGTTAAGCATCTCTCTCCTGAGTGTGATAGAGCCCTGCTGCATACTGAACACAGTGATGTTAAGTATCTCTCTCCTGAGTGTGATAGAGCCCTGCTGCATACTGAACACTGTGATGATGTTAAGCATCTCTCTCCTGAGTGTGATAGAGCCCTGCTGCATACTGAACACAGTGATGATGTTAAGTATCTCTCTCCTGAGTGTGATAGAGCCCTGCTGCATACTGAACACAGTGATGTTAAGTATCTCTCTCCTGAGTGTGATAGAGCCCTGCTGCATACTGAACACTGTGATGATGTTAAGCATCTCTCTCCTGAGTGTGATAGAGCCCTCCTGCTTGGCGCTGAGCCCTGCCAGGTCTTTTGTGTGCGAACGCGTCGCGCCGCTCTCACTCTCACTCTCAACCGTTCTGTCTCTCTCACACAGCCTTCCACTCGTCTGAGGGAGAGAGCCGTGAGAGCAGTCACACACACACACACACACACACACACACACACACACACACGCTCACACACGCCTCCGCTGAGAGCTCAGAGAGAGGTCACACGCACACACACACACACACACACTCTCTCTCTCTCTCTCCTCTGAGAGCAGCTCAGCGAGCTGTCACATGCATTCAGTGAAGAGCTGAAAAGCTTGTGGATTAAACTTTTTTTTTTCCAGAAGCGCAATCAGACAGCCTTTGTCAGAAGGATCACATAGGACGCTCTTCTCTGCTCCTCCCCTGTCATAAGGGATAGCACCAGAAGCACTGCCCACCTCTGTCTGCCTGGTGTGTGTGTGTGTGTGTGTGTGTGTGTGTGTGTGTGTGTGTCCGGAGACAGGGAGAGGACGAGGCTGCCCAGAGGTCCAGTCACAGCTCATTTGCCAAACAAATGCAGGAGAGGGGCCATCAAAGACCAGCGCAAGGGACTGATTGGTTATAAAGGAATAAAAAGATGGAAGGGGGGGACGGGGGGGACGGGGACGAGAGAGAGAAATACAATATTTTAATCTCACACATGCACACGCACACAGGCACACACACACACACAAATTCAATACCAACCCAATTAGAGGTCAGAGACTGAACACACAGACACTCATTAGGCCAAGAGACAAGATGTAAGTGTGTAGTACCAAGGAAGACGACTGGCACAGTTCATCTAATTGTTTGAAAAAAACAGAATAATCCATAAGAGAAGGTTTAGCTCAGATACAACACACTCTCGTCTCAATTATTTATAAAATAACAACCCCTCCGCCTTTCATTAACATCCCCCTCTTCTCCCCATCTCTCTCTGTTCTCCAGGATGAAGGGCATGAATTAGCAGAGGGAGGAGGAGAGACTAAGGGATGATGATGTCACTCCCAGCCTTGTCGGCCTCTCCATCTCTGTGAAAGACAAAGCGAGAGAAAGACAGAGAGAGAGAGAGAGCGTTTGCCAAAGGCCACACAAGCCAAAGGACCTATTTTCATCTCCTCTGTCCAAGATGACAACCTTCGACCTTCAACCTTCGTCTGAGGTACAGGCAGGCCTAACCTTTGACTTTGCCCCTTGCGTCTAAGACGGTGGGGGGCGGGGGGTCATTTGGCTTCCCTCCAGTGGATTACACAGCATCCAAGGTGATCTGAAAACCATGGACGTTTACTGGACCTTCGCTTTCGGTCTCTGAGGAGGGGAGTACGCACTGACGGAAGAGAGGAAGGGTGAGGAGGAGGAGGAGAGGAGTGCTTTGTGAGAGTGTCGGAGAGGAGGGGGGAGGGGGGCACAGTAGGGAATTGTTCTGGCACTGGTACCGCTTTGGGGGAGAAGAGGACATTGCAGCTCAATGGTCCGAAACACAAAGGACAGTGAAAGAGAAAGGGGAAGAACATTGAACACAAGACAAGGCATTCATTTAGTGAGGGGGGGACCACGTGGATGGTTCTTACAATGCGTTATCCTCTCCTCCCAATCAGAGAGAGACGGCGGTGTGTCCACACGGCTGCTTTTTCCCCCTGACTGGAATACAGTGCTGCCACAGATGTAAGAGGGGACTGGTGATTTCCCTGTGATAAATCTCACTTGTTCTGCTACATCCTCTGGCGTTGTCGTGGGACGGACTGTTTAGCTTTGCCTCCCTCCCCCTCAATCGCAACCAAGGATCCCTGATAAACCCACTCAGCCGGACCTACCGCCAATCGTACCGTAGGCTACCATCTAGGGTCAAAGACCTTTAACCTGTGACTCCCACACACACACTTTTACAAGGGCTGCAGACAGGTCTGGATTAACCAAAAAGGTGTACCTGCCTGGCAGAGAGTAACACACCAAAACAATAAAACTATGGTTGGATCGTACGGTTTCCTATGGGGGCCGCGGCAAGCAGGCTTTGACTGGTTCATGTACTCTTGAGGGGGAGACAGCACACGAGGGAGGGGTGAGGATAGTGTGTGATTCTGTATGTGTTTGTCTGGTGAGTATAGTGTGTGATGCTGTGTGTGTTGGCTGTGTAGGAGAACAATCTATTTGGCCACAATGCCTGAAAGTCAGAATGTGCCTTAGGACAAAACACACACAGAACATCCAGTTATATTCCTTTGACATCTTTTGAAACATTCGTCACTCGTGTTGCTGAACATCTTGCCAGAGCAGAATCTGAATGGTCCCAAACATGACCCTTTTAAGCAAAACAATATGACTCTGCAGGCAAGCACAAGTGAAGCACTATCAGTTCTAAGACGGCAAACAGAATGAACAGATAAAAGAAGAGAACACCGTGTCTTTCCGCAAAGCTAGGAATTAATCATCACAGCAGACACCTAAGTAGGTTTCTTTTATACATAATTGCAATTTTTTAAACAAATTCGTCAAGTCTAGGCCTACATAACAAAATCGGCTTGATCTGGAAAACGTATGAGAAAGCTCTTAGACGTTCCACAAATTAAATGTTCATCGGCAATATTAGCATTTCCACATGAAAGGATTCTTCGGTGCCCTGAGAACAACCCCCTTTCTAATAGAAACATACCGTAATCAGACAGTCAAGCAGACAGACATAATCAGACAGGCAGACCGGCAGACAGTCTAAGAGACAGAGGTAGACAGAGGTAGAGTAGTATATACTAGTAGTGCTGATCACTTCTGTGTCTCACTTCGGTCTCTGCAGGATAATGCATACCCCCCCTGTGCTGCTCTCAGAAGCCACAATGAGCAACATGACTGTCCTCGACACTGCCGAACCTTCTGACCTGGAAATGACCCCTTCGGCTGCCCCCTACCCAATCAGCTTCCAGGTAATCAGTCATACCGTGAAACAGGTTTTAAAATGTTTCTATATTTGTTTTATTTTCAATTCAGTAATTCACTTGAACTGAACTAAAATGCAATTTAATTGAACACTTTGACACCTGTCTTTAAATGAAACGCATTATTATCCTTTCAAAGATGTCTTCCACAAAAGAGGGTTAAATTGACCCTAAGAACCTAAGTGCTTAAATGATTATGATGAATGCCGTTATATCTGCCTCCAGGTGTCCCTGACTGGGTTCCTGGTGCTGGAGATTGTGCTGGGCCTGAGCTCTAACCTCACCGTGCTGGTCCTCTACTGTATGAAGCAGAACCTGATCAGCTCGGTCTCCAACATAGTCACCATGAACCTACACGTACTGGACGTATTGGTGAGGGTCTTCCATATCTGGGCAAATGCTTCATATAATGCTGTAATTACTGTAGAGAGAGTAATAACAATATATTTGCATGTAGTTACATGAATAGATGGATTGGGGCGATCTGTGGTGTGCATATAACAAGGCACAGGTAATTGGTACTTCCTGGTCTCATGTCTTCTTCTTCTTTTATCTGGTTCCAGGTGTGTGTGAGCTGCATTCCCCTGACAGCAGTGGTAGTGTTACTCCCCCTAGAGGCCAATACAGCACTGGTGTGCTGCTTCCACGAGGCCTGCATCTCCTTCGCTAGTGTAGCCACCGCCGCTAACGTGCTAGCCATCACTGTGGACCGCTACGACATCTCGGTGCGTCCGGCCAACCGCGTGCTGACCATGGGCCGGGCCGTGTCTCTGCTGGGCTCCATTTGGGCTCTGTCCTTCCTCAGTTTCCTGGTGCCCTTCATGGAGGTGGGCTTCTTCAGCCATTCCAGCTCAGACTATGTCAACCAGACTGCCGTGGCCTCTGTGGACCATGTGAACGAGTATTACACAGAGCTGGGGTTGTACTACCACCTGTTGGCCCAGATCCCCATCTTCTTCTTCACGGCCGTGGTCATGTTGGTCACCTACTACAAGATCCTCCAGGCGCTGAACATCCGCATCGGGACACGCTTCCAACACAACCCGCCCAAGAAGAAGCCGCAGAATAAGAAGACCATCTCCTTGACGACCGCGACACAGCCGGAGTCGACCGACGCGTCCCAGAGCAGCGGAGCGGTGCGGGGAGGAGGGAACCCGCCCCTGGCCATGAGGACATCCGTGTCCGTCATCATCGCGCTGCGGAGAGCCGTCAAGCGGCACCGGGAGAGAAGGGAGAGGCAGAAGCGCGTCTTCAGGATGTCTCTGCTCATCATCTCCACCTTCCTGCTCTGCTGGACCCCCATCACCGTGCTCAACACGGTCATCCTGAGCGCTGGCCCCAGCAACTTCACGGTCAAATTGCGGTTAGGGTTTCTGGTCATGGCCTACGGGACGACCATCTTCCACCCGCTGCTCTACGCGTTCACACGGCAAAAGTTCCAGAAGGTTCTGAAGAGCAAGATGAAGAAGAGGGTGGTGTCGGTGGTGGAGGCGGACCCGACGCCCAACAATGTGGTCATCCACAACTCCTGGATCGACCCCAAGAGGAACAAAAAGGTCACCTTTGAAGAGACAGAGGTCAGACAGAAATGTCTCTCTTCGGTGGATGTGGAATAAGTCCATGTGGAATAGGAGAGAGGATGTAAACGGACTGGTAAACGGGGATTGAACCGCCAGGGATTGAACCGCTGACCTTGCCTCTACCTCCTAAGCCACAGCGGATGTGGATGAATAGGAGAGAGAACAAGCTAAGGACTTAACCAATAGGGTACCAAACCAAGATTAGACAACCAAGACGACTCTTCACAGGATGTGGAATAAAGCGTTCATGTCAGAGTGGCTCCACTGTATCATGAGTATCATTGGTGCCGCTAGGTGGGTTTGTGAGGCGCAAGGTGAAGCCAAGGTCGGGCGAAAACGTCTCAGAGACTGTGTAGTAAAACGTCTCAGAGACTGTGTAGTAAAACGTCTCAGAGACTGTGTAGTAAGCTATGAACACTTAGGGTCACTGGATGGTATCAGGTACCGACTCATTAAAAAAGGGAAACCACTGATCCAAAGCAGTAGTGTAAATGACGGTGTATTTAATTGTACAGCCCCCTTGATGACGGGGATAATTTATTACTATTTATTGTGAAAACGGTGGAGTGGTGTCAAGGACGACTTAAAATAATGTACTGCATGGTGTTCTGTTAATAGTAATATAATGATATTGTGTATAGAAAATGTACAGTATAGACGACGTATGTAGATACATTGACACTTAAAAAACACTTAAGTACGGTATGTGTCCTTTTATAATAAATAACTTCCAAACAGGTCGAAAGGGTATTCTGTTGTTACATCACATCCTCCCCACTCCATCTCACTTTGTAAACTTGAGGTACAGATATTTATGGGTGAAATATTGGTTCCTGTACTCACTGGTGAGCCCTCTCCATCTGCCTGTGAATCACTGGGGATGGGGACACATGGGGAGGGAGAGAGAGAGAGAGGGGGAGGGAGAGAGAGAGAGGGATAGAGAAGGAGAGAGGGTGAGAGAGAGAGAGAGGGGGAGGGAGAGAGAGAGAGAGAGAGGGGGGGGGGAGAGAGAGAGGGAGAGAGAAGTAAAGAGGGAGAGAGAGAGAGAGGGAGAGAGAGAGAGAGAGAGAGGGAGGGGCAGAGAAAGTGAGAGAGAGCAAGAGCGGGCGAGAGCAAGAGCAGGAGAGAGTGAGCGAGAGAGAGAGAGACATCCGATGATCCATTATCATCACAGAATTACTAAAATGTGACCTTATGATTTCCCACATAATTAGCAGCATGTGGGGGCCCATCCCGAGATGACCTCGGCCGGTCGTCTCTCTCTGTGCCTCCGTGGCCTCTGATGATAACACAGCTGCTACGTCCTGTTATCTAACCCCCCAGGCTGAGCCAACATGGCTGACCCAGAGACTGTTTCCCCTCAACATCACCAGCGAGGCCAACCGCCGTGTCAATCTGTATCTTTTGATAGAGCCCAGAGCACAGCAGGCCTTCTCCGCTCACATCCTCATCACCCCCATGAAAGGTGTCAGGAGCTGGAGGACACAGAGGACTCTGACCCTGCACCAGAGCGCTTAGTAGGGCTACTGGTGGGGGTGGCGGTGGGAATGGGGGTGGGGAGGGGGGTGTGTGTAATATGTGAAGTGGATTGGTCACGGGGTGCAGTGCTGAAAACACTTGTCCTTGCGAGCGCTCCTTCTCTCATGGCTTGATACCTTGTGATAACCCGAGGCCTTGGGTTGCCAGATAGATAATAAGGCCAGGTTGCCAGATAGATAATAAGGCCAGGTTTCCAGATAGATAATAAAACAGTTTGGCCATGGCAAGCAGGGCGCATCAGCGCCACGCGCCCCGCGTTGACACGAGAAGGTCATGCATGCATCCCTCCCTCGACTGGCCCAAAAGCAGCCCTGTCATACACACAGAATACCAATGTAGAGCATCTGCTGAAAAGGCATCTAGATGAGGAGAGGGGATGGGGGGGGGGGGGTGTGTTTGGGTTAGGGTGTGTGTGTTTGGGTTAGGGTGTGTGTGTGTCTAGACGAGGAGAGGGGGGAGGGGGGGGGACTGAGGTTCTACGGAACGAAGAAGAAGAAGAACAAGAACAAGAACAAGAACAAGAAGACAGCTACAGTACGAGATGGAAGGCTTAGGAAAACAATTATTTATTTATTTATTTTTATCCAGGTTGATTGATAACGTTCCATAACATTCATTCATTCATACAGGGCTCAATGTCTAAATCTGTCATAAGGGAGAGGTGGACAGGACAGGATCAATATGGGATCTCTTTATATTCAAAGAGAATAATGTAGCCTTATAAAAATCTATTTTTGCTACAAGGGTACACAGTATTAAACGCTTTTGTTGTGTGTGTGTGGGTATGTGGCTGCCTGCCATATCAGCTTTAAAGGCCATGTGGGGTTAGGATGGGGAGGGGAAAACAAATTCGGGGAAAGTGTTTGGTTGGACAACATCCAACATCTCTTTGGAGGTCATAAGCTCAGTCTGTGCTTTGGGGATCCATATATATATATATATATTTTTTTTTTTTTTAACACTTCAAAAGGATTTCCTTTTGAAACACTCATCGAACGGTCTATCAAATAAATCATTCTACTCGTGTAAATGTTCAAAGTGCATTTTAGGAGATGATTAAAAGCTCTGGTACTGGCTGGCAGTTGTCCAGAGGGTACTAAATTCAGGTGGGTGAAGTTGATTGAAGCTCCATGAAACTGTTACAGGTGGGCTCACATCTCCAGTGACTCATCTTCCAACCTGGCAACATTTTTCCCTTTTCCTTCTACAACATTCAAGTACTGACGCTTGATACAGAATAATTCATATAAGTGGTAGGTAGAGGAGGAGATGGACACTGACAGTATTCTCTATGAAGCGAGGCGTCTGAACTTGACAATGGAAGAAAAGCCTTCTCACAGAGCCTCCAGTCAGCACCATAGAATTAGATGAGGAGAGATGTCGGGATACAAGCTACTTTTTTTCCAGTTTTTTTTCTCTCGTCATGTGACGTAGACCAATCTCCCCCTGAGCACTAAATCATCCATACAGGTCATTCTAGGGAGACCAGCCTAAGACAGGCCATCCATCTACCCCTTTATCCATCTATTCATCCATTCTCTTACAATCAGACATGTTTCACAACCAGCCCCAACGGTATGTAGGCCTACATACTAACAATACATACATACACACACACACACACACAAACACACTGTATGTATTGTAGGCCTAACAATACAAACGCACTAAATGTAATAAAATCATAAATGACACGCCACTCATTCTCCCTGACCTTGTTTTCCACAACGCTCCCTGCCCTTTCTCCCCGTTTCCCTCTCCCTCGACTCTCTCCAACCCTATCTCTTCTAGGGATGGGACGATTATCGTGTTTATCGTTAATCGCGATAAAAACACCCGCGATAACTTTATCGTGGAGAATTTTAATTAGTTGAATAATCGTCATAATCGTTTTTTTTTTTTTTTTTGGTGAATTATTATTTTTAAATGACTGGACTTTTTAAATAGGCACTACCTTTTATAAACACTGCTTTGTCTGTCTGTTTTTATTGTATGTATTAATGTATGTGACCTATGCGTTTTTTTTTGGGTTAATATTTCACAGTGTTTCACAGAGACATGTACACAACAGGACATAACAACAACAACTAGTATCCGTGGGGGAGGTTATTGTCCCATTAATAGTAGAAAACTAGTTTTGCACTTTGTTATGCAGTACATTGTCCATAAACAGAAAATGTTTAAAAACAAAACAAAAACAAAAAAACAGGGGGGGGGGGGGGGGGGGAGGCCATGTCACATATCAGAAATAAACAGAAAAGAAAATGACACAACAAATGCCATAATATATGGGGGGATCACCCCCATCGGAGACAGCATCCATGTCTTACAGTCCTAAACACAGCGGCAGCACAACACCAGCACAGTAAATAATATTGTGACCCATACATTGTAGATCTGTTACACATTAGTCTTGTGTACTTTCTTGAGTGTAATCCACCAAACCTTTCATTACAATGGCAGCCAGTCTGGTACCAATATAATCTAAGAACGGAGACCAAATCTTATAGAATGTCTTTATCTTACACTTAGACCTATATGTCAGATATTCCATAGGAATCATATCAAAAATTACCTTGTGCCATCCAGCTATTGTAGGAGGTTTGCAGTCTATCCATTTCAGCAATATATTTTTCCTTGCACAAAAAGTGAGGATACACAGAAGTCTTTTGGAATGCCTACTTTTAAGTTGTTTGTCTGGGAACCCAAACAATAGACACATGGGGTCCTTATCCAATGTAACATCTAGAATTAGATGAATTTTATCCACTATACCTTTCCAGTAATCATCTATATATCTACAAGTCCAAACACAATGAACAAAGCTCCCAACCTCGGTAATACACTTTGTACACATTTCCGATTTGTTATGATCCATTTTATGTCTAAGTTGGGGAGTAATCTGCAAACGTTGTAGTAGTCTAAATTGCGTTTCCTTCGTCCTATTACAGATTGAGATGTCGTTTGCCGATTGCCATATTAGTGACCAAGTTGCTTCATCAGTATTAATGTTCAGGTCATTATTCCAGTCTTTGGGCGTAAATGCAGGTTTGCCTTTATCATATTTCGAAAGTGCTCTATACCCAAGCCCCAGAATGCCTCTCGTCTTTCCAGCAGAGACTATCTCCTCCAGCGGAGAGGGTTGGTGACAGAGGCCAGTGTCTTTTTGGCTATTTAAAAAACTTCGTATCTGAAGGTATCTGAAAAACTCATTTCGTGGTAGGTCATATTTCTTACATAATTGGTCAAATGAAAGTAGTATTTCCGTATCATATAAATGTCCGATAGTAACCATCCCTTTGCTGTCCCACCGCTTGAAACCCCTATCCGTGGCACCAGGGGAGAAGTCTATGTTGCCCCAAACTGGCGAGAGGGAGGATGTCATAATCGTATGTTATAAATAAATAGTAATATAATTGAGATTTCTCACATTTGCACTTTAACCTATCTTGAAGCTTTCAAGTCTCTAAGCCACAAGGCTAGCACTCAGTTTGATGACAGAAAAGTGTCAGTGTTCAAGTTTTGTTTGACAGTATTTTTTTCCTTTATTTATGCAGTGATACCTTATAATTTATCATTACCTTATTTAAGATTTTATTAAAGATTTTTATTTTTGTCAAGCTGTTTTTAAAATGATGTTAATGTTATTAACATGATTCAATAAAAATACAACAAAATCTAAGTTAAAGTGATTACAGTGTGTTTTATTGGCATTCTAAAAACAAAGTTTTTTTTTTTTTTTTTTTTTTATAAATTCTCGCGATAATATCGTGGATCGCGATTATTTTGCCCACGATAATCGTGACATGACATTTTCTAATCGTCCCACCCCTAATCTCTTCCTTCACCCCCTTCATCCCTCTCTCACGGGACTCCACTCCGCCCCTAGAGTGACAGGCGGAGGGGATCATTGTCTCATTACAGCGGGTCGCTGAGGCGGGGCGCTCTGAATGACACTCCATCCCCGCCGCCCTGACAGGCTGTGCTACTCCCCCACCGCCCCCCCCTCCCCTCCCCCCTGCAGAGAAAACAAATAACCGCAGAGACGGGGAGAGGACATGCAAGAGGGGTGGTGGGGGGGATGAGAAGAGGGCTGCTGGGCGGAGGAGGCCAGCCTTGCCAATAATGTCAAAGGTATTGAGGACACAAACACCGGATTACCGGCGGAATATTGCAGCGTACACAAAAGTGTCATCGAAAATAGATTACTTTCTTTCTAACGTTGAAAGTGGAGATGGACGACTCACTCCCCGGATGTGAGCTTTCGACTGTCTCTACTACACACACCCTCTCTCCACTATCGATCCTGGTTCACGGTTCACCTGATCCCAGTCAACGGTGGAGGTAGTGCACTGGGCCCGGGCCCAGCCAAGCCTGGGGATCCAGTGTCCCAGACAGCGGGAGTCGATACTGTGGGACTTGGAGCGTCTCTATGCCAGAGAGGGAGAAGACGGGCTGTAGTGTAAAAGTGCCAGACAGTCTGTGCCAGTAAATCTCCGAACCCTATTCGATTTACAGACATCTGTAAAATTCCCCACCCCCCCTTCCGTCTCTCTCCCCGCTGCCACCCACCCAACCCCCCCTCTCTCTTTCTCTCTCTCTCTCTCCTAACTCATTCCCTTCCCTTCCAGTCTCTCTCTCTCTCCCTTCAGACTCTCTCTCTCCTAACTCACTCCCTTCAGTCTCTCTCTCTCTCTCTCTCTCCCTTCAGTCTCTCTCTCTCTCTCTTCAGACTCTCTCTCTCTCTCCTAACTCACTCCCTTCAGTCTCTCTCTCTCTCTCTCCCTTCAGACTCTCTCTCTCTCTCTCTCTCTCCTAACTCACTCCCTTCAGTCTCTCTCTCTCTCCCTTCAGTCTCTCTCTCTCTCTCCTTTCAGACTCTCTCTCTCTCTCCTAACTCACTCCCTTCCATCTCTCTCTCTCTCTCTCCTAACTCATTCCCTTCAGTCTCTCCCCCCACGGTGCCACCCCCCCCTCTCTCTCTCTCTCTCTCCTAACTCACTCCCTTCAGTCTCTCACATCCCTAAGTCAACCCCCTCTGCCTCCTCCCATTAGTCTTTCTTCTGCCCCCCCCCTCCGCCCCCCCCCCCAGTAGTCAGCCCCCCTCCGTCACTCTCACCCCATTCAGTGGTCTTGTCCTGCGCTCTATCCTGCCGTGTGTTGGCAGCACTTATAGACCCTGCTACGACATTTTAGTTGACTGACGTCTGCCTCAACAATAGCAGGCTATCGCCTTCTCTTCCACAATGGCCCATCAACCCCCCCCCTCCCCTAATTCATCCATCCATCCATCCATCCATCAATCCATCCATCCATCCAGCCATCCATCAATCCCCTATTTACTCACCCTCCTTTCTTCTACAAGCCACTACCCATCCCCCATCTGACCCTCTCCTCACCTCCCTCCCAGGTTTAGAGAGGCCTCGTCCCTCTCCCCTCTCCCTCCTTCCTCTCTCCATCCTTCCCCGCATCTACTTACTCCGCTTCACTCCCCCCCCCCCCACCCTCTCCACCTGTTTAGTGTCCCCCCCCCTCCACCCACCCTCCTGCGCTGTCCTGTGGCTGACAGGAGAGAGCCGGTCCAAATCACATTAGGCTGGCGGTGCTGGGTGATTGTATTAGGTCAGCTCCACCAGGCCTGTTACACACCGCCATTATGCCGTCCTGGCAGCAGAAGAAGAAGGGCTCAGACAGCGGCCAGTCGGCGCAGTGTTGGGTGTGTGTATGTGTGTGTGTGTCTGTGTTTGTGTGTGTGTGTACTGTGTATGTGTGGAAAATGACTGACTGGGTTCTGGACTGGCTCCAGGAAATAAATGACATCTCCTCAGCCGCTTTTCAAGAGAAACAGAAATGTATTGGACAGGTGACAGTCAACAGAGGATATTGGAGGAGGAGGGGGGGGGCGGGAGGAGGAGAGGGGTTGTAAAAAGGAGGGGGGGGGGAGAGAGCGAGAGAGAGAGAGAGAGGTATGCTTTGTCAACAGACAGTCATGCCAATAAAGCACATTTGAATTTGAATTTGAGAGAGAGGTTATGAGGCAAAGACAAAGACTGGCAGGCCATGAAACTTCATGAGTCCATACGAGATACGCTTTTCAACCAGACACACCAACAACAGGTAACACCAACCAACATCTCAGGCTTACCACAGACCCCGGACAGGCCTCTACATCTAGCTGTAAATAGAGTTATATGGTTCTAACTGCAGTGTTTCCCATTAAATTACCTAGACTGTGGCGATCCACACAGTCCGGTACATTTCTGCAACCTGCCATCTCTCCTGGACCTGTTCCACTCCAGGACCCAGAACCCGGGTCACCACGTCTTCCAAAGACTTCCATCCGGAAAAAGGTTCCGGGCCTATCAAGACCAAAAAGCTCGCACCACCTGAACAGTTTCTTCCCCATGGCAGTGCACCTCACAAACAAGCCCCCTGCCTCTCACTGACTCTGGGACTAACACTCCTCCGTACCTGCAGGCTAGTAGGCAAAAAAAAAGTAATCGCTTTCTCAGAAACCCATATGGAGCTGTCGCCCCGGGCGATGGGGTGTATAATGAAGACTGCTGTTTGACATCTATGTCTGTGTATGGTTGTTTCTCACCCCACCTACGCAACATTTGCATCGTACTAGTAAGCCAACTGTTCGTTCAGCTGATGAACTATATATACACATCAGTGTTGTTGTGTTGTTGTTGTTGAGGAACATTTTCTCACACACACACACACACACACACACATGCTCAAACTTGATTGGATCTAACACAGCAAGACAACTCCCCAGGCTCCGTCGGCAGCTCTTAAAAATCGACTAAACGAGGTCTTCCTTCACCGAGCATTTCATCAGGCGTCTGCTCGGCTACGAACAGAGACTAACACACCGTTTTTTTATTCAAATCAAACGAGCTGGGATATGTTCCCCAGGCCCACAGTAACAAGTGTCTGTGGTCATAAAACCACATATGACATTTACAAAGCCTACTGTTTTAAAAGCTACACCACAAAGCTGTTAACAAGGTGATTCTCCTCTAAACAGCGTTTCACGGCTCTCTATGTTACGATGTTAGAGCGCTTACGGCTGTATAGCTACGACAGCACTATATCGTATAAAGAGCTGTGATATAGGGTCGCTTAGTGGTGTAGCACATTAATGCGCATGCCATATCACCGCAGGGTGTTTTTTTTTTCAGGGTGGTTTGATTGTGGCCATCAACATATCCTGCATGTCACCCCCTCTCTCCCCCATCCTTCCTGTCAATCTCTACTGTCTCTATCCCAATAAAGCAGAAATGCCCTAAAAACATATTACAGTTTATAAAAAATAAAATAAAGCTATAATATGACCAGCTCAGTGACCTTAGAGTGTCCGCCCTGAGATTGGGAGGTTGTGAGTTTGATCCCAGTCCGAGTCATACCAAAGACTATAAAAATGGTACCCGATGCCTCCCTGCTTGGCACTCAGCATTAAAGGTTGGATTGGGTGTCAGAGCCTGCGACATACCAGTGTCATGTCCAGGGAGTGTACTTGTACATCAAGCCGGCTCACGCTATGGAAACAGGAGATAGGCTCCTGCCCTGTAAGGGCCATTAGGGTCGAGAGAACCATCGGTTCTCAAGGCTACTTACTATAATATGACATATCCCATTAGGCAGGGCGTGTTAGCCACCACTCACCCAGTTCGTTGAGGCTCTGCGCGGCCTTGGTGATCTCCCGGCTGCCCCCCTGCAGCTGGCCCTGCAGCCGCTTGCTCAGGTATAGGATACGGATGATCCTCCTCAGCAGGTCACACGCCACCTGGAGGGAGGGCGAGGCATTACAAGCCAGTTAGAAGATAATGCACTAACGTTTTTTTTCTGAGTGGGGGCAGTCCCACTCATATTTTTCTTTTTTTATTGGATAGAGATAGTGAACATAGACAGGGAAGTAAGGAGGAGAGGGCATGTCAGCAGGGCATGGGCTGGATTCGAACCCATGCCAACATGGGCATATGCAGGCATTGTAGACCGCTGGACCACCCCAGGCCACGTGCACTCTTCTGTGTATATCGTGATAATGTTGACAGACTATTGCATCGTTTACACACACACATCATAAGGGGCAATGGCTCTTTTCACGTTTTAGATTAACACTAGTACAGCTGTGCCTATTTTACCTACTATAAGAGCCTGCCTCCTACACAGAAAAACTGCAAAATAGCTTTATACTAGCATATCCTGATGTGATTTTGAAAATGTAAGGATACTGGGTGGTAGAACGCATATATCGCTATATCTAAGTCATGCAAGGAGTGTCCTGAAATTTGATCGAGTGCAAAGATAAAAAATGATCTTCTACTCAGAGGGTCAAATGACCCCACCCATGGCTGTTCTAATGTTAACAGAACAAATAGGTCACAAGACATAACAGATAATGAACAAATCAATAGAACAGAGTGTGTGTGTGTGTGTGTGTGTGTGTGTGTGTGTGTGTGTGTGTGTGTGTGAAACCTCTATGGATCTACATGAAACGATGTTGATGGAGCCAATGCCATCATTGATATATCTGTAATTATCATATAATCATCATTTGATTCTTCAATGCATTTGCGTTACTATATCAGTAGAATATGATATACCAAAAGAGGAGGTATAACAGCGGTGTGAGCAGTGCGGCAGTGGGCTGGCAGCTGAAGGACACAGGGAGGTCAGTGGTATTTGGGCTTGGAGCAAGAGCGTGCTGCTGGGAGCTGGAGGTCTGTCCCCTGTGCCTCTGTGTGTGTGTGTGTGTGTGTGAGAGTGTGTGAGAGAGAGTGTGTGTGTGTGTGTGTGTGTGTGTGTGTCTGTGTGCTTTAGAGTGTGTCTGTGAGAGAGTGAGTGAGTGTGTTTGTGTGTGAGTGTGTCTATGTCTGTCCTAAGCGTGTGTATGTATGCATGTATGTGTGTGTGTGTGTGTGTGTGTGTGTGTTTCCCCTGTGCCTGTGTGGGTCAGACTGATTGCTTTATCCTAGGGTTGCTATTGTGTCTGGAAAACGCAGGATCAAAACAGACAAGCGCACCACTTCTGGTCCCTTGGTGGTTGGTGTAAAGCAGTGGCTGATCAGTCCCTGTCTGGTCTCACAGACACGGACAGACGGACGGACGGACGGACAGACAGACAGACAGGCTATTATGTTTGCCATGTGATACACTGGTTGAGAGAGCAACACAAGAACACAGGTCGAGGCATTGACATCCATTTTAACTCTTCTTTACTAGCACCAGAACAATGTTACCAGTTCCACTTAACAGGTGCCGTAGAGCGCCCCCTAACACATGGGAATAGCAAGGCATACTGTTGACAATATCAATTGCATACATAACACAGACAGACAGACAGGCAGACAAACATATAGACAGAGCCTCTAACAGCCAAGAGCCAAGGAACAGACAGACAGACAGACAGAGCCCCTTCTTCTTCGGCGTATGGGTTGTTGTTTCCTCTCCACTCCACCAGGAGGGGCCGAGGGGCTACCCTTTTACCACCCCGAGACGTGGTTGAGGGGCTCACCCGGGCTATATTTCTGGACACCCCTCCAGAAGCCACGTCATCGTCTCGTCATCTAATACCGACAGACCATGCATCCCGTTGGGTGGGTGGTACACCGGGCAATCCAGGATAACATGGTCTGCGGTTTGGTCCTCTGCGCCACACTCGCACGACGCATTTGGGGCCAAGCCCCATCTGTGCATTGATGAGCGGAAACGCCCGACGCCGGTCCGGAGACGATTGAGCCTCACCCAGGATAGGCTTGGCAAGTTCATCCCGAGGGGCTCAGGGCCGGCGACTGGGATGTGGTCACGGAGTTTGGAGGTGTTTGCCTCCCACTCTGTGCGCCACATATAATCCGCCCATCCTGCCGCACTGATGTTAAGATCTCTGCATTGCTGCCTGAGATCCTGTGCAGGCACAAATGGGTGTCTCGACTTGAGACGCCGGGAGGGCTCCGCTGTTATAGTGAGCCTATCATGGAGCAGATGGTTATTAAGCTCCACGGCCCGGCAGGCAGATGTGCTGTGGCTCCTATGCGGCGGAGGCCTGCGGGCTGGATGCCTGCTAGAATGGGAAGGTTGTCCACGGGGGTATGACGCAGGCATCCTGTCACAATGCGCAAGGCTTCGTTTATAGGCGAGTCGATGAGGCGGGTGTGGGCACTGCGACACCATACTGGGGCGCAGTATTCACTGGTTGAATAAACGAGGGCAAGGGCTGCCGTGCGCAAGGTCCTTGCGCCGGCGCCCCAGCCCGAGCCAACCAGTCGTCTCATCAACGCCCCACGCGCTGTTAGCTTCTTGCGCAGTGACACGAGGTGCCGGCGAAACGTGAGCGTCCTGTCCAATGTCACGCCGAGATAGACTGGCTCAGCGGAACATGGCAGGGGAGTTCCATCTAGGTGTACTCTAAGCTCACGTTTAGCCTCCCTGTTGTTAAGGTGGAAGGCAGCCGACACCGTCTTTGCCTCGCTAAGCTTGAATCTCCATTTCCGGAAATATGCCACTAGTGTCTGCATGTCCTGGCTCAGAATCCCCTCCACAGACTGCCAATTTCCAGCAGAGTACACCACTGCGAGGTCGTCTGCGTAGGCGTACTTACGCGAGTGTGTTGGGCAGGTCATAGGTGTAGATATTATAGAGGAGGGGGGCCAGGACCGATCCCTGGGGGACGCCGTTCTTGAGGCTTCGAAGCCTGCTTAGCTGTCCGCAACCGGTGGTGAGGGTAAAGCTGCGATTACGGATGAGCTCCATGATCATTCTGACCATAACAGCCAAGGATAACAAGCGCTGGGGAAGAAGATGGGGAGAAAAGGGGGGGGGGGGGCATTGGCCTCATCTACAACAATAGCACCAATCTCTGTTTGTCTCTCTAAAACTTACAGTGATTCCCACAGCATGTTAATACTTTGGGGGGCCCCCAAAGTATAATGGCTCCCCCCAAAGTATAATTTGTGCTATTCACAAGAATTGTGCTATTCTAGAGGAGCTAGTTAACAGTAGATAGTATAGTTGTGGTGAGGAGCTGGTTAACAGTAGATAGTGTAGTTGTGGTGAGGAGCTGGTTAACAGTAGATAGTGTAGTTGTGGTGAGGAGCTGGTTAACAGTAGATAATAGTATATTCAATTCACTAGAATGCATTTTTCACGGGGCCACGCACCCCCCCCCCCCCCCCACCCCGCCCCGAGTCGTTCCCCCAAAGTATATTTCATTTCTGCGGGAATCACTGACTTGTGTCAACATATAAGAATGAGGTCAAATCTGTTATACATAAACGATCATCAACCTCTCGCCTCAGGTAAACTAAACATAAAGGCTTATTTTTTTATTTAATACACTTGAGTGAGGCCGCTCTCACACACTGACACAGGCACCAGACACCCTGGTCCTCAAACTACTGGCCGCCAAAACAAGGATAGCAGCACGTCAATCACTGAAGACAAGAGAAGACTATGATAAGAGTATGGAGATAAGAACGATGACTTCACAACACATCTGAGAATCTGAGAAAGAGAGATAATCCCGTAATCATACCTGACCTCTCTGAGGCAATACTCCATCAATACTTAATCAGAACTCCCTTCGACTCCACAAAAGTTTAACAGGTTGTAAACCTACTGAGGCTCCCCATCCCTCCCTCCTCGCTCCCCCCACCGGCCTCTCCCCCCCCTCCTCCCTGCCCCCCTCCCTCACGGCCTCCCCCTCCCTCCCCATGGTCTCCCCCCTCCCTCCCCCCCGGGCCACAGCAGCCCCGGGCGAGGAGGGACAGGGTCGGGTTGCCAGCGGTTTTAAAAGGGGAGAGAGAAACCCAACCTTTAAAAGACCAGATTGCTTTTTATTGATTTTGTTCTAAATGGGGGGGGGCAGTGACAGCGCGGCAGATTAAAACTCCAACGGTGATGTCATGGGATGAGGCAGCTGTAATCTCAGAGTGTGATCAAAGCTGGCTGCCGTCCGATCGGCTGAGATAGCATTGTAAACCTTTAACATGACCTTTACGTTGTGGACGCATCAACCAAGAGAAAGACAACAGGCGGTTTAAGCCCTTTACACAGGAGCTTGGATACATATTAGCCGGATCATGTCTTCACTTCCATAAGAACAGCTTTTTCAGTTAAATAGACATAAACTGTGAATGGCGTACCAACATGAGGTTTTCCATATGTGTACAGGGCTCTACGCTAACCTTTTTCACTAGGAGCACATGTGCTCCTAAATGAAAAATGTTAGGGGCACACAAAGAAATTTAGGAGCACAGTGAAAAATGTAATTATAACACATTTTTATTAGTGATTTTGCAATTTTTGCACCAAAATCACACATTGGCCCATGCCTACAGCCCTACTAGACGCAGAGTTGATGGCATTGTATTATGGTAACTAGCTGTGTCAAGTTCTCCTGGTTAGCAGCATGTTCATTCATTCATCCATGTCATGCCTGTCAGCTAGCAGCTAGCAGCCCAGCCAGGCTTTAGGGCTAGGTCTGTCAGCTAGCAGCCCAGCCAGGCCATGCAGAGGTCTGTCTCCATGCTGCCCACCTCCCTGCTGCTGGGTCAGGCTACATCAGTCACACACGGTGGCCAGACAACTCCACATCTAGGGGTATTAAACTACCCCACATCCAGATGACCAGTCCCCAGCCCCATGCTGCCCGGGGTGGTGACATGTGGAGGTGGCCAGCCCAGCACGGTGCCTCTGCGGCGGCTAGCTGTTAGCACACCACCATCCCCGGGGGTCCCACCTCTCTGCCACACTCAAGTACAACATGTTGCATTTTCATGCCATTAGGCAACTTGCTTCCTAGGGTTTCCTAGGATTAGAGATGCATTTGGACTTCTGGAGTACCTCCACTACTTTCAATGGGTTCTGAAGGTCTGAGAGCTTTCTACTTTCTACCCTGGGTAGTTAACCCTGGTTGTAACCTTGGGTTCAAATCTGGAGTGTGTGGGACCAAATCTGTAGATGTGGTGAGCTAATGAAGCTAATGAAGCTTATGATGAGAAAAGGGCGCTTGTCTCTTTAAGGCCCAAAAGGGAGTTAGCGATTAGCGATGTTAGCTTAGCGCCAGTTTAACAGAAGTAACTTCACTTTTAACATGACTTCCCGTGGTCGTAGCGGGCTGGCTGACGGCTTAAAATGTGGCCACACGGTTCGCGCAGATTTATTTTTAGAATTAAAAAAAAAATAAAAAATAAAAAAATATATATATAATATCTGTACTCGCACGTGTGCTCGTGAATTTATTTCTCTAGTCGCACAGATGTATTTTTAGTCGCAAATGCGAGTGAAATGGTCGCACTGTAGAGCCCTGGTGTAAACAACAAGGGTAAAGGGAAAGCGCTGTAGCAGTTTGTGTTTGTGTTGTAAAATCTGAAAGGTTAGAATAGCTCTGAGAGAAAACATCGGGTGGTTGTAAACACTCTGCACTTTAAGTGCATTAGGGCACTTCGGTCAGAGCCGCGAGACATGTCTATTAGGCTCAGGCCCCTACATGGTATTATTGACTGGGTAGAAAAGGTTATACCATTCATTACCAATGTCCAAATCAAAACTGGTGCCTCCTGGCAATTGTCCTGGTGGAGACGTTACGTTACCTCAACAAAGTGTGTCTTTGCAATAGGCAGAGACGACAAAAATCAAAGCCCTTCCAATAAATAAGATTCAACCTTTTGAGTACAACAACATTTATTTTATGCTCTAGGCAAGGGGTCCGCGCAATAGACGGCGACCCTGGAGCAATTAGGGGTTCGGTGCCTTGCTCAAGGACAACATGGCCAGCACATGGCCAGCCGGGGTTCGAACCGCCTAGGTTCTGACCTCGCGATCATTAGACGCTGGTTCTACCGGCTGAGCCACAGCCGCCCCATAATACAGAACAATACATGCTGGGGTCATGTTGTACCTTTTAGAAAAAAGCATAAACTGAAGAAAGAAGAAGAAAAAAAAGAAAAGATAAAAAAGAAGCTTGGCAAATCCTACAAGCAAATGGGTGTTTGTATTCCCTCAGATGTCCCTCAGATGTCTTTCCAATAAACATGGAAATCAACTCCCTGAGCAGGAGTGCAGCAGGGATGAGATGCCGTGCCGTAAGCCAATCAGAGCGGAGGCGGGGGGGGTAATAAAGGGCGGCGAGGCAATCTGCACCTGTGATTGAGCCTCGATACACACGAACACAACACCATCAACACCTGAGATATACGACTGGTGTGTTTGTTTCTCAGCCAAAGGGAGGAAGGATGGATATATACCTGTAATCTGGCAAGCTGGGCAGTCCTGGAGACGATCTTGTTGTAGGGGTCAACAATTTTAGTCCTGATCCTACAAGAGAAAACAAATAGGGGGGGTTGAGTGATGACATTCAAAACTTGCTGACTGGCAGTTTATTCTCATAAGAACACAAGCACCTAGTCACTTGAATAGACCAATACTATGTTAATACAGTAGCTTCATCTAGTGTCTGACATAGGCTAGGATCAGGTGTGATTCTCATCATATCTGTCAATCATGATATTTACATTTACATTTTAACCATTTAGCAGACGCTTTTATCAAAAGCGACTCACAATTAGAGATTACAGAGACAGTCTCCTTGGAGTAACTTAGGGGTGGTGTTCCTGGTGGGATTTGAACTCATGACCTTCTGACCACCAGTCCAACTCACTATCCACTAGATCCTTTCAGACCAGAAAAGTGCCTAAGACAGGTGTTAGGGGGCTAGATGAGGTTTTAGGATTGGGCGTGACAGTCTGTGATGTCAGTGTGATTTCCCTGGTTTAGGTTGTGAGGACCTACCTGTCTACAGCTCCCTGCAGGGCAGCAATCCTTGTCTGCATCATCTGCAGCACCCCTAGGATTACACACAAACAATTCAATACATCCATGTCAAATTCCATTATGGAGTATAAACAATAATCACAATTTCTCTTATCGCCAGCTCAATACAATCCAGTCAACATTGAGAAGTGTTCTGTGGCAAATGAGGTGAGAGGCTTTACTAAATACTATGACCCTAGCGCCCCCCTATGGACTACATATAACATTGCAATGAAAGCATCTGGTTTAGCTAGTCAGTGGTGGATCCAGGCTGTTCCAGTATAATTTACAAAATGCATAGAAATTACAACATACATTTGGAGACCACATCATCAAAGCTATCAGTTAAAATCATAGCAGTTATCCTTAAATAAATCATGTACATTTAAATGGTTACCTTCAAGAGACTCAATCCCAGTTGCTTGAGCAAGCAAGTCCTCATGTCTGGCTACCACCTGACACAAGAAATATGTTTCCCAATGTCAATAAAGGAACAAACATGTTTTCTAATTCACATTTCACAAATCACTGATGACATAGAAATTACATTTATATGCTCTAGATCAAATGGAAAGCAATAAAGCACGTCATTAATCCTTCCTGATATCCTTACTGTCCGTATCCAAGCAAAGCGACAGACAGGTGTCAGATACTACAGTTAGTACCTGGCTGTGCAGCTCTTTGTCCAGTTGGCTAATGCCCTGCGCCAGCTTGGCAAGTTGTTCAGCAATGACAGCATGGTGGATGGCCTGAGCTGTGTACGTCTTCACGTCAAAGTCCTCCGTGAGAAAATCCGTATAGCATTCTGAAAACGAGATGTACTTTTAGCTCAACGTGTACTACTTTGTTGGCAGGTCAAAGCAAACAGTAACCTAAGCAGCTAGCTACTGCAATTCTGGTTAATGCCATTGCTGATGTTATTGCTGGCTGTCAAGCACAGAATCAACTCGGCATGCGAAAGCATAAAGCGCAAAATACACCAAAAACAACGTAATATGAACACTGGGATGTTAAGTAATAGTAACGTACAGAGTAGCGAAAAGCTTAACCATAATATTGCATTATTACCATCTTTCAGTAGAGCTTGAGTTGAAGCTTCCCCATTCCCCTCCATGACTGCCACTTCACCACATGACGTAGAATGTGTGCGACATGACGTTGGACAGTGAGACAGACACGCCCATAAAACAACACCTCTGCTGCACGTTTTTTGTCAACTTTGCTGTTTGTCCGGATCTTCATTTACAGTTTAGATCTGAAACATGACATACGATCAATAGTTCAGGTCATAGATATCGCAGGTAAATAGTGCAGGTCATAGATATCGCAATTGTTATGGCACGGGAGAAGACAGACTGTCTATGTAACCAACATACCAGTCCAACTGTTCGCTAACAGAAAACCCACCACCAGAGCTAGCTGCTAACTGGCTAGTTCACTGTAGCAGCAGTAGTAGTATAATAATATTATAATAATATAATATTATTATAGTAGTAGTAGTAGTAGTAGTAGTAGTAGTAGTAGTAGTAGTAGTAGTAGTAGTAGTAGTAATAGTAATAGTAATAGTAATAGTAGTAGTAATAGTAATAGTAGGAGGAGTAGTAGTAGTAGTATAGTAGTAGTAGTAGCAGCAGTAGGAGTAGTAGTAGTATAGTAGTAGTAGCAGCAGTAGTAGTATAGTAGTAGGAGTAGTAGTAGCAGCAGTAGTAGTAGTAGTAATAGTAGTATAGTAGTAGTAGCAGCAGGAGTAGTAGTAGTAATAGTAGTATAGTAGTAGAAGCAGTAGTAGTAGCAGCAGTAGTAGTAGTAGTAATAGTAGTAGGAGGAGTAGTAGTAATAGTAGTAGGAGTAGGAGGAGTAGTAGTAATAGTAGTAGTAGTAGTAGTAGTAGTAGTAGTAGTAGTAGGAGTAGGAGTAGGAGTAGGAGTAGAAGATGCCAGCCAACACCAACATGATGGACATGTTTGAAAAAGGCAAAGTTCTGAAAATATGTGCGCCTATGGTCCGGTATTCAAAGTAAGACATTAAAATACGAATTAATTGGTGTTGTTGACTTGTGCACAAGTCAGACTAGATGGCTAACTAATTGTCTGTTCTTGTCAGGTTGGCATTCAGGTCCCTTGTGAGGAAATATGATTGTGACATTTGCTTCACTCCAATGATAGTTGCTGCAGACTTCATGCGTTCTGTCAAAGCTAGAGACAGCGAATTTACAACCAATGAATGTAAGTATGTATTTCAGTGAAACACTAGGCCTAGGCTAAGTTGACACCTGTAAAATTGTCTAATACAGCACTTGTCTAATTCATTGTAGTATTAGGGGCTAATGTGGCATTTGCTGTATGCTTAGATATCATGACAGACGTTCTGTCGCAGGGTGAGTATTAGAATTCAAACGTTGTGTGAGGTATTTTTGATCACTCTTGTCTCTTTTTCTCCCTCCAGCTGACCATCCTCTGATAGTGCAGTTTGCGTCCAGTGATGCCCAGACCCTGGCTGATGCTGCCTGTGTGGTAGCACCCTTCTCTAATGGAGTGGATCTCAACTGTGGCTGTCCCCAAAGGTGCTACTAATGACAGAGTTATCTCATTCCCAGACACCGAACATGCAGAAGGTCTGGTGGACCGCGTCTCATACGCGTAGCCATTGGCTTTAACTCAATCATCTCTCACAGAACCCCCCCCCACACACACAGTCCTTGCACACCAACACAGGTTTCTGATTCAGTGCTATGCCCCACAGTGTGATTCACTGAAATAAAATAATGAAAAATACTGAGTATGAGTATATGCCGAGTGTTCATATTTTTCAGAGTGGTTGTCATTTGACAAGTGTCGTTGTCATTGTTTTCAGGTGGGCCATGTCAGAGGGATATGGGGCTTGCTTGATAAACAAACCTGAGTTGGTGAAAGACATGGTTCGACAAGTCAGGAACCAAGTGGACAATCCCAACTACACAGCCTCCATCAAAATCAGGTACAGCATGGTCATCATGGTAATTCAATGAAAACACATCAGTGAATCCCCTCTGCAATTTCTTAATCAGAATTGCTTTTATTACATCCAATGTACAGGTACACAAGTAAAATTCTTAGGCTTATGTTCTTTGTCGTTGGTACTGCAGCAGGATACAAAATCAACAATAGTAGAATAAAGTAAAGTAAGTAATAATAAAGTACAATAAGGCATATATTATGTAGTAAGCTACATTACAAGTTAAAAACACAATTAAAAACAATATAATTATAAGTGGCCTGGGGTGGTCTAGTGGTCTAGCACCACGGTCTACAGTGCACACATGGATTCGAATCTGGCCCATGCCCTGCTGACATGCCCTCTCTCCCTTCTTCTCCTTACTTTCCTGTCTGTCTTCACTATATCTGTCCAATAAAATGAAAAATGTGAGTGGGACTGCCCCACTCAGAGAAACTAAAATAAATAAATAAACAAACTGCTGCAATGTTGTCGTTGAAGACACCCAAACACAGCTGAAGTGCACAGTGCCATCTTGGTTTCCTGATTGACTGCTGGGTCTGTTTTGCCCATTACGGAATATTAGCGCTACCTTTCGCAAGGATCCAGCGTTCTCCTCTCTTCTCCGCAGAATCCACAAGGACCTGAAGCGGACGGTCGACCTGTGTCAGAAGGCCGAGGCAGCCGGAGTGTCCTGGGTCACGGTTCACGGTCGGACCGCAGACGAGCGCCACCAGCCGGTCAACCACGACGCCATAAAGATCATCAAGGACAGCCTCTCCATCCCCGTCATCGCCAACGGCGACATCAGGAACCTCCACGATTTGGAGTCCACTCACAAGCTCACCGGTGTCGACGGTCAGTCAGTTACTTCCCTGTGGAAAGGCGAAAGGATGGGACACACACAGTACACATAACAACTTATGTTGTTTCGCCATTCAAGCGAAAGTCCACCTTATTTATATCACGTCAATATTTACACCTGGGTGTCTGATATCATCCCACTATATTGTGTTTATCCTCTGATAGTCCCTGTCTGTGTTGATGAATGAGAAATGTACATAATTAATAAAATACATAATTTAATTGACATCAAGGTTTCATGTATAGTATAACATTGATTTATATAGACAGGTTATCTATATAGGTATGGCTAACTCATACCACCTTCCCCCCCCCTGTCGTCTGCCCTGTAGGTGTGATGGCAGCGCGGGGGTTGTTGGCCAACCCGGCCATGTTTGCTGGTTACGAGGAGACGCCTCTGGAGTGTGTCTGGGACTGGGTGGACATCTCTGTGGAGCAGGGGACCACCTTCACCTGTTTTCACCAACATCTTATGTACATGTTGGAGCGGGTCAGCTCTCAGCCGGAGAGGAAAGTGTTCAACTCCCTGGCCAGCACCTCTGCTGTCATAGACTACCTCCACAACACCTATGGAACAGTAGAGACATGAATTGTATCTGATGTTATTATGATGTATGTTTGATTTTTTTTTTATCCAATAAAAGCTTTTTATGATACTCTTTGACGACCTGTTTGTTCTCACTCTTGGCAAAATTGTTTTAAAGTATTGTTGTTGTTTTCTGCGTTGGATACATTGATTAGATATGATCTATGATTACTATTTTATATTCGAATTATATTATTATTATTATTATTATTATTATCATTGTTATATGTATTTATTATTATTATTATTTGATCTATTGTAGATTCTGCGCAGCCCTTTGAATCAAGTGAACACACAAAGATGACGTCATTCGAATGAGACAAATTTTTAAAAAAAAGTGACAGCTGTAACAGGAAGCTGAGGAAGGAAGAAGCGCTTCAAGTTGTCTGTGTTCCGTTCTCTTCATCCTGTCGACTCGATCTAGTTTGATATTGAGTACCGGTGAGCAGCTACATACTTTGTTAAGTGCAGAGCTTGGCGTCATGTTTGTGTATTATTTGTGTGGCTATTTATGTAATGATGTTTATGTTTCAAGAAAGTGCCATCGTTTTCTATTTAGCTAAGCTGGCTGGCAACCTGGCTGATGTCACTTTCCGAATGTAAAGGTGGAACCTGCACCTCGCAGTAGAGAGACGTTGAGAACACGGCCTCGTTGGAATCCCAAAACGGATTCATATTCACAGTATTCGGCGTGTCATAACATACGCCAGTGAACTTTGGACAGAGTAAGAAGCTTATCTCTGAACACAGGGACTTTGTTGTTTTGCATGTGAGGGCATTAAAACCATTATATACAAGGAACTATATAGTTGCCTGAATTTGCCTCTGCTTCTGAGATGAACCAAAACGAAACGGAGCCAGCCACTTCCTGCCAAGTCTGGGAAAAACTCGATTTGCTGAAATGTTTAATATTTTTTTTCAGAATCTATCATTAGAGATGACGTTGCAGTGGACTGCTGTGGCCACTTTCTTGTATGTGGAGATTGGAGTCCTCCTCATCCTCTGTCTACCCTTCATTTCAGCCAGGAGGTACTGTATGGCCACTACAAACTGCTAAATGCCAAAATGGTTGGAATACTTTCAAGATGTGATCATGCTAGAACTGTCCACGGCCGGGTAAATAAAGCCAAGGCCACTAATGTGGAAAGGGGCTGCCTCTCTAATAACAGACCTAGTAGTAGTAGAACATACATCTTTATTAATAGTGTGATCCTAAACAATGTTTTGCCAAAGTCAAATCTGCTGATGCTTTGACGTGTGTGTGTGTGTGGTCCACAGATGGCAGACTATTTTCAAGCTGAACATATGGAACAAATTGGCCAGCTTTTGGAACAAAATCTTCCTCACCATGATCATAATCCTCATAGTGCTCTTCCTCGGTATGTTGATGGTAGTGACACACAATGACTCGGAATCATTCTCCTTGAGCGCATGTTTATTATCACATTGCTCCGAATGATAGATTAATGCTAGATTAATAAAGTTTGATTTGATTTGGAAAGTAATGCACTACATAGGTTGTCTTTTGAGACACATATTTCCCTCGTATCCCTGCAGATGCTGTGCGCGAGGTGAGGAAGTATTCAGGGGCGGAGCATGGCAAAGACGCTAAGCTGCACCCCAACATGTTTGACCACCTGCACATGAAGCTGTTCAGAGCCCAGAGGAACCTCTACATCTCTGGGTTTTCTCTCTTCCTTTGGCTGTGAGTCCTGCCTTTGTCATCATTTGTTTATGAATGCAAAATCTTTTTGCTACATTGTGCCTTCTGAACATGGTGAGACTAACGTGACCTTACTGACCAGCATCCCATTGACAGCCATGCTAGGTCAAAACCTAAAAATGACCCAAACCCTGGAAATCCCCCTCTTGTCTGACACTTAGCTGTCAATGCGCCTTGTGTCTTTGTTATCCTGGAGATGTACATTTACATTTTAACCTTTTAGCAAACACTTTTATCCAGCGACTTACAATTAGAGATTACACTCCCTGGAGTAATTTAGAGCTACATGCCTTACTCAAGTAACACACCTTCTGACCACCAGTCCAACTCACCATCCACTAGGCCAGTGTTTCTCAACCCTATCCTCGGGCCACCCCAGCCGCACCACATAATGTGTTTGATCTGTTCCACCACCAGCACACCTGATTCAACTAATCAAGTACAAAGCAATTATGGTTTTGTACTTGATTAGTTGAATCAGGTGTGCTGGTGGTGGAACAGATCAAATATGTGGAGCGGCTGGGGCGCCCGGAGGAGAGGGTTGAGAAACACTGCACTAGGCCACCACTATACCCTCATCATCTGTTTGCTGGTAGCTATACTGAACCCCTGTTGTGGTTCTCCACAGGGTGATGAGGCGGGTGATCACCCTGATCAACCAGCTGGCCTCCGCCTCAGGCACCACGGCCGCCCTGCAGACCCAGGCCGAGACCGCCAACCAGGCCGCCAAGAAGTACATGGAGGACAACGAGCTCCTGAAGCAGGTGAAGTGCCTCTATCTACATCACCTATGGGCTCCTACATCACCCATGGGCTCCTTTATCATCGATGGGCTCCTACATCACCCATGGGCTCCTTTATCATCTATGGCAGGGGTCGGCAATTAGGTTTGGCCTCGGGCCCCAAAAAATTTGAGCCACTAGATGGTGGGCCCGAACGTAATCAAAGGCTAATTTAAGTAATTGATTGTTTAAAAATGTGACACGTTCTAATGCCTTGACTTTTCTTTCGAAAAATGTACACATCGCTAGTCAACTAACACAGCTTGTTTTGTGAGCCTGCTAACAATGTAAAGTAGTCTTATAGTTAACTAGGTAGCAGTCCAATCCATTACGTTGCAGTATTAGGCTTGACTAGCGAGTTTGTGTTGTGATTCTCAACAACGTTGAAACATAGTTTCACCCTTTTCCATATTTTTTAATAATAAATGTGTGGACTGACGATGTATCGCAGCCTAACTTATTCTAATAATTATTTAACATAGTTTTATTCTGAATGATTCCCCCCTCCTCCCAGACAAGGTCACATTATTATTCGATTGGTTGTTTGCGTGTCGGGTGAAGTTAGCTAAACATTTAACCTGCTAGCTAGCAAGAGAAACATAATGTCACTCTCCAAAGGTCTAAAGAGGAAAGTTGACGGTGAAAACAGGTTATTTAAAGAGGAATGGACAGCGAACTGTACGTTCATCCTACCTGGTTTCATCAATGCAAAACACATTTTACGTGCTCACAATGTTCCCTTTCTATACATGCGAGTCGTCCTTTTCGTCAATGAATGCGATAAAGATGCACGAGAGGAATCGATTGATGCATAAATTTTTTTTAAAAACTGGCTGCGGATTAAAGTGACGTCCATATCACCAGATATCAAGCAAATAGTGACCGATGGGAGATGCCACTTTTCACATTAAGTGAGTACCAAGCCTGTCGTTATTGTATTTAATAACCTAATTGTATTTTGTATATTTTGAATGAATGGCTTATGGCTCATTGTAATTATTATCCCTAATAGCGCGTTTGCTCTGTCGTTTCAGGAGCATAGGCCTACCACCACTTTTGCGCCAATTTTGTTGTCAATGTTTTTCAGAAAATTAAACTGAATTTGCTTTGTTACTGTTCATATGTGTGTTGCAGTCACATACGTAAACATTACGTTTGAATGATTTAATGAGCTGATGTTATTTTTTTCAAACCACACACCGCATGTTGGCTATTTCAGCACCACGCCTTGTCCACCTACTTATGATTCACTGTTAGGGCTTACACACCGGCAGTTCCGAACGCCGGTTCGCGTTCGCGTACCGAAACCTCCGAACGTTGGCGCTGTCTGGCGAACGAGCCCGCGTTCATACCAGTGTATCGTTCGCCAGACAGCGCCAACGTTCGGAGGTTTCGGTACGCGAACCGGCGTTCGGAACTGCCGGTGTGAAAGAGGCCTATGAGGGGTTCAGGGTCAGTGCGCTTCGGTGCACCCCGCTGCCTGATTGTCTGTCCCTGTGTTCACTCTCAACATGAATAAAAGTACAATAAGCATTATTCAGGTGGAGGTAGATTCTCTATTCGGACATTATAGGCGCTATATGTGGGACTGTCGGTCCGATATTGTGAGAAAAAAAAAAGTGGATTCTCAAAATAATCTGCTGGGCCAAATATTATTGGTGATGCCAAGGGCCCCCTATTGCTGACCCCTGATCTATGGGCTCCTACATCATCGATGGGCTCCTTTATCATCTATGGGCACCAGTGTTTCCCCTACCATTGCCTTGGGGGGGCGGGCCGCCCTCCCAACGGAACCCCCCGCCCCCCCAAGAAAGAGGAATTATTACGGACGTAGACACCAAACATCTGACAAGCAGGCTAAAATATCCGCGTTTTTTAAACGCACCCAACCCGAATCTGGCGAGTGGCAAGCCCATAGGCTCGTTGGAAACGTTAGTCCACCGTAGTCTCGCATAGCCAGACCTATCTCCACACTCCGCGCTGTGCCAGCGCTGGAGAATAATACAAGATTTTGCGCAAGTGTGCGCGCGAGACGCGAGAGTTTTTGCCGGCTGTGATGTCTGCAGATTGAAAGTAAGCAAGTTGAAACGTTAGCAAATATAATTGCTGAGTGTTCTGACAGAGAAAGTTGGTTAAAATTGGTCGTTATTATCGTGACTAGAAAGTGTCTGACTATAGTTCCATAGTGTAAATAGTGTCAAAGAACTAGCAAGCTAGCTAGCTCAGAGGTGATGAGATGAGCTAGTCTCCTTGCACACTTGCCAGCTAAAGAGCTAACCGGAGGCACTTTATTATTTTACTTAAAGTAGATATACTATCTTTCTTATTCTGCTAGAGTTGGGCTTCATGGTAAATACCATAATGGCATATTTACAGTACATGGACAGTTGATTGAAGCATTGGAAATGTCTGTTTTTTATAGTTGGACATACAATTCTTTTTCAGGTGAGAGTAAAGTCAAATTGACATTATCTGACTGCATTGCCCACAGCAATCCAATATTCAATTATAATTATGTTATAAATTGATATGGATCAATGTATGCCTCTTATTAGATTATAAATACTCTGGCTGTTTTGTTTAGCTTTTGGTTGACAGCAAAAGGGAGCGAGGAGGATAGGGAGGGAGAGAAGGAGAGAGAGCAGGATGGTGTCGGCACACCAGAGAGAGAGAGAGCAAGAACCAGGTGAGAAAGTGGACAGGTACCACATAAGTAAGTAGCCTTGAGAACCGATGGTTCTGGAGCCTAGTGGCCCATAGGGCAGGAGCCTATCTCCTGTTTCCGTAGCGTGAGGCGGCTTAATGTACAAGTACACCCCTGGACATGAGCTGGTATGAGGCAGGGTCTTACCCCCTGGGGGGGGGGGTCCATGCCACCCCCCCCAAGGCAGCAAACCTAGGGGAAACACTGGGCACCTTTATCATCTATGGGCTCCTTTATCATCTATGGGCTCCTACATCACCTATGGGCACCTTTATCATCTATGGGCTCCTACATCACCTATGGGCTCCTTTATCATCTATGGGCTCCTACATCACCTATGGGCTCCTTTATCATCTATGGGCTCCTACATCACCTATGGGCTCCTTTATCACCTATGGGCAGGGGTGCACATAACTTTTTGGGGCCAGTGCTCAGAGGAGCACCTAGGGATGCTGCTTGGTGCTCCCCGAGCTCGCGAGTCACGACACGTCCCACAGGATGGATAAAAAAGGGATACATGGATAACTTATATTAGCAAAACGACATTTATTCATAAATAAAGATGAACGAACACATGATTGTGTGCAAAACAAAAGAAACAAATGCAAAATCAAATGACTGCTCTTTAAGCATGAAAGTCTGTCAGACTCCTTTAAACACAATGAAATCAACTGACATCTCTTTAAGCACTAACTGAATGTCTGTTCTTTAAATACAATGAAATCAACTGACATCTCTTTAAGCACTAACTGAATGTCTGTTCTTTAAACACACTGAAATCAACTGACATCTCTTTAAGCACTGCTCTGTTCTGTAAACACTGAAATCAACTTTTCAACAAAAAGTTACAGCCTAAGCATTTACTTATGCTACAAGCTTAATCATCATCATCACTGCTCTCTTGACTGTTGTTAATACTGTCCTCAATTTCAACCATGGTAGAGGATGTTGTAGGGCAGGCTATCACTTTAAATAGCTCATTATTTTGATTGTGCAACAAAGTCTTTTTTTTCTTTTCTAATAGAATTCCCAACCATATTCCCTGGGTCAGGGGTCTAGGTGCGATAATGAAGCTGTAAAACAAACGTCTGAACGTTTGAAAGCTTCAGAGAAAAGAAACGTGAAGTCCCTTGGTGTTGTTTTTCCTTTTAGCGACGAGTCGTTCGGGACTGAATTTTCACGTGTCGGCGTGATAACCGTGCGATACGCGGAATGAAAGTACAAGTTACGATACTTTCCGAATGTTTTCGTGAGGGGAGTCGCCGTGGTCGTCGTCGGTGGGTACATTGTGGTCATGAAAGGATATGGTATTGGTATTAACGGGCAGTCAGCAGTCAGCAGTAGGAGTTTTGAGGAAGTCAATTCCTCTCCCAGCTGTTGGTGCGCAAGAGCGCGTTCATGCCGCTGATCTGCCGCGCAGCATGCATTTTGGCGACGCATGCGCACTGGCGCACCAGTTATGTGCACCCCTGCCTATGGGCTCCTTTATCATCTATCAGCTCCTTTATCACCTATGGGCTCCTTTATCACCTATGGGCTCCTTTATCATCTATCAGCTCCTTTATCACCTATGGGCTCTTTTATCACCTATGGGCTCCTTTATCATCTATGGGCTCCTTTATCATCTATCAGCTCCTTTATCATCTATGGGCTCCTTTATCATCTATGGGCTCCTTTATCACCTATGGGCACCTTTATCACCTATGGGCACCTTTATCACCTATGGGCTCCTTTATCACCTATGGGCTCCTTTATCATCTATGGGCTCCTTTATCATCTATCAGCTCCTTTATCACCTATGGCAGGGGTGGCCAACCAGTCGGAGACTAAGAGCCACAAAAAAATATTGGGGTACCACAAAGAGCCACATCATACATGCGGGCTCACAAAAGCACTCACACACACACACACACACACACACACACACACACACACACACACACACACACACAATAATACATTTCCAATAGGCTACTTTGCAGACAGATTTATTTATTTTTCTTTCTCACACACATGACTGAATATGCATGAATGAAATGAAAGCAGGTGGGAAAGCTGCTAAATATCATCTCTTCTCTGCCTCGGAGATCTGAAACGAGAGAGAGGGAGGAAGCAGCTTCTGTTATTTCTTGTCAAGGTTAGCATGCACACACAGTCTTTCCCTCTCTCATACTCTCTCCACACACAGAAATATAACAATTTACAATAGCCTACCTCACAATAACAGTGTATGTGACAAATATTTTTGTCTTACCTGTTGCTCCTTTGACTCAGTGGGACTTCTGGCAGTCCTTGCTTGCCACAATCCTCTTCAAATCTGGTTCGTATTCTGTTGTGGCCACTCGAAGCAGTTCCTTCACATGTGTGTCAATCCGAACAGAACTACTTTTTTTTTCTTTTTTTTCCTAGCACCAGGGGAGCCCCCCCTCCCAAATTTCGTTGTTTGGCAGATGAGCAAAGGAAGTTTTTAGCCGAGTGGGAGAGTGAATATTTCTTTGTGGAGCGCAATGGAAAGCCATTCTGCCTGATATGCCAAACATCGTTGGCACATTACAAAGCTTCCAATCTCCAGCGCCATTTCAGCACAACGCATGCTAACATTGACCAGGAGTTTCGAAAAGGAACCGAACTTCGCAAGGGTAAATTAAACAGCTTGAAAAGCCAGACACAAACACAGACCAAGTTGTTCCAAAGATTTGTTAAGCAATCAGAGACAGTGACACTTGCATCCTATCAAGTGGCCTGGAACATTGCACGTGCTAAAAAGCCATACAATGAAGGAGAGTTTATTAAGAAATGCATCATGAATGAATGAATGGTCTTTATTGTCATTGATATAGTACAGGTACCGTCTGGCTGGCTTTTCAAGCTGTTTAATTTACCCTTGCGAAGTTCGGTTCCTTTTCGAAACTCCTGGTCAATGTTAGCATGCGTTGTGCTGAAATGGCGCTGGAGATTGGAAGCTTTGTAATGTGCCAACGATGTTTGGCATATCAGGCAGAATGGCTTTCCATTGCGCTCCACAAAGAAATATTCACTCTCCCACTCGGCTAAAAACTTCCTTTGCTCATCTCCATACTTGCGTTTAGCTGTACATTTCTTCCCTGACATTTTTATTTTGTTGTTGTTATCCGTAATTTGTCAATAAATGAACTGTCAAAAAGCCGTGTTACGTGACAGCTTCTCCTCAGAACGGACAATTAGGGAACAGTGTTGCCATGATATGGCCGATTCCAGCCCAATCGGGCTACTTATGATCACTCTGGGTGGGTTTTTAGACTCTGGTTGGGCTGAAAAATCAATCCAATCTGGCAACATTGTTAGTGACTCGAGATGATCCTTGAAAAAAAAGTATCGGGTTACAGCAGTGTGCAGCGAGACAGAGGCCGCGTTCGTAAATTCGCTCTGAGAACGTTGGTGCCTCCACGTCTCTTGTCCAATCAAATTACTTGGTTCCATTATGACGTTAAACCCAGTGTGCGCTCCGGCGAATTTACGAACGCGGCCTGTCAGAGAGCGCTACACCAACACTTTTAATGAATGGATTGAAGAGCCGCACACAGACAGCCAAAGAGCCGCATGCGGCTCGCGAGCCGCGGGTTGGCCACCCCTGACCTATGGGCTCCTTTATCACCTATGGGCTCCTTTATCATCTATGGGCTCCTTTATCATCTATCAGCTCCTTTATCACCTATGGGCTCCTTTATCACCTATGGGCTCCTTTATCATCTATGGGCTCCTTTATCATCTATGGGCTCCTTTATCATCTATGGGCTCCTTTATCATCTATGGGCTCCTTTATCATCTATGGGCTCCTTTATCATCTATCGGCTCCTTTATCATCTATGGGCTCCTACATCACCTATGGGCTCCTTTATCATCTATGGGCTCCTACATCACCTATGGGCTCCTTTATCATCTATGGGCTCCTTTATCATCTATCGGCTCCTTTATCATCTATGGGCTCCTTTATCACCTATGGGCTCCTTTATCACCTATGGGCTCCTTTATCACCTATGGGCTCCTTTATCATCTATGGGCTCCTTTATCACCTATGGGCTCCTTTATCATCTATGGGCTCCTTTATCATCTATGGGCACCTTTATCACCTATGGGCTCCTTTATCACCTATGGGCACCTTTATCACCTATGGGCTCCTTTATCATCTATGGGCTCCTTTATCACCTATGGGCACCTTTATCACCTATGGGCTCCTTTATCACCTATGGGCACCTTTATCACCTATGGGCTCCTTTATCACCTATGGGCTCCTTTATCATCTATGGGCTCCTACATCACCCATGGGCACCTTTATCATCTATGGGCTCCTACATCACCCATGGGCACCTTTATCATCTATGAGCACCTACTGTATATCACCCATGCTAAGGCACAAATTATGTAACACAATATAGCTTTCACACACTGTAAATATCTCCATAGGAGATCCCAACCGTCAGTATAAGTCATTGAGACAAAAGGGTGTCGCGAACCAGTTTTAAGTCACATTAACAAAAGTCCTGCAGCAGGACCAGAATTGATTGTCACGACTGTTAGTATCTACAGTAGGGCCGTAGGTCACTGGTCCTAGAAACCAGCGGTGGTGAGGTGTGTGTTTACAGACTAACAGTGGTGAGGTGTGTGTTTACAGACTAGTGGTGATGAGGTGTGTGTTTACAGACTAACAGTGATGAGGTGTGTGTTTACAGACTAACAGTGGTGAGGTGTGTGTTTACAGACTAACAGTGGTGAGGTGTGTGTTTACAGACTAACAGTGGTGAGGTGTGTGTTTACAGACTAGTGGTGGTGAGGTGTGTTTACAGACTAACAGTGATTAGGTGTGTGTTAACTGTGTTTACAGACTAACAGTGGTGAGGTGTGTGTTTACAGACTAATAGTGGTGAGGTGTGTGTTTATAGACTAGTGGTGGTGAGGTGTGTTTACAGACTAACAGTGATTAGGTGTGTGTTTACAGACTAACAGTGGTGAGATGTGTGTTTACAGACTAACAGTGGTGAGGTGTGTGTTTATAGACTAGTGGTGGTGAGGTGTGTGTTTACAGACTAACAGTGGTGAGGTGTGTGTTTACAGACTAACAGTGGTGAGGTGTGTGTTTACAGACTAACAGTGGTGAGGTGTGTGTTTACAGACTAACAGTGGTGAGGTGTGTGTGTTTACAGACTCTGAAGGACGGTAAACCAGCTGCTGAGGGCAACCAGCTGCTGAGGGAAGAGGTGGAGAAACTCAGAGGAGAGCTGGCGACCTCAAACGAAGGTTGGCAGACACACACACACATACAGTATATCTCAAAAGTGAGTACACCCTTTAGATTTTTGCAAATATTCTGTTATATCCTTTCAGGGGATAACATTATCCTACTGAAACTTTGATATAACTTAAAGTAGTCATTATGCTGATTGAATAACAGTATAGATTTATTGTCCTTTGAAAATTACCCAGTACACAGCTGTTAATGTCTAAACAGCTGGCAACAAAAGTGAGTACACCCCATAGTGAACATGTCCTAATTGTGCCCAATGATGTTGTTTTCCCGCCCTGGTGTCATGTGACTCGTTAGTGTTACAAGGATTCAGGTGTAAATGATAAGCAGGGCTGTTAAATTTGGTGTTTTGGGCACAATTCTCTCTGAATGCTGGACAACATGGCACCTCATGGCAAGGAACTCTCTGAGCGGCTGAAAAAAAGGATTATTGCGCTTCACAAAGATGGCCTTGGCTATAAGAAGATTGCCAACACCCTGAAAATGAGTTGCAGCACAGTGGCTAAGATCATACAGCGGTTTTCCAGGACAGGTTCCACTCGGAACAGGCCTCGCCAGGGTCGACCAAAGAAGTTGAGTCCACGTGCTCAGCGTCATATCCAGAGGTTGGTTTCCAAAAATAGACGTGCGAGTGCTTCCAGCATTGCTGCAGAGGTTGCAGAAGTGGGATGTCAGCCTGTCAGTGCCCAGACCTTACGCCGCACACTGCATCAAATCGGTTTGTATGGCCGTCGCCCCAGACAGAAGCCTCTTCTGAAACCGATGCATAAGAAAGCCCGCAAACAGTTTGCTGAAGACAATGAATCCAAGAACATGAGTTACTGGAACCATGTCCTGTGGTCTGATGAGACCAAAATAAACCTGTTTGGGTCAGATGGTGTCCGGCGTGTGTGGCGGCACCCTGGTGAGGAGTACCAAGACAAATGTGTTTTGCCTACAGTCAAGTGTCACGACCCAACAGCAAGGTGCGTACATTGATAGTCAATGGGCTCGTTCCCACACAGGGCCCGAGGCCGGACACAGGTAGATTAGCTCAGGGTTAGCTGACAGCACCCAGGTAGATGTTAAGGGGAAATGGCTTACCTGGCTCCGATGTATCGTGGCGTGGTCCGCGGGGATACTGAACAGCCCGCACGTTCGTTCAGTGGGGTGTTCCTTCCCATTCAGTATTGACATATAACAAAACAAACAAAACCGGACACGACACAACACGACCTCGGGGGTAATCCAATATTCCACACGGTAATAGTCTTGATAATAATTGTCAAAGGGGTTCTCTTCTAGGTAAGGCGTCTCAATCAGTATTTCTCTTCTCAGTTAACTCCACTCTCTCCACCCTCAGGTAGCAAATGAGCACCTGTCATATACCTTTCGAGAAACTCACCAACAGGCAAGCCACTCCCCCATGTACCCTGGGTAGCCAATCAACACCCCCTGAGCTTACCATGACAACTAGGAACAGTTGGATCATGACATTCCTCCCCCCATAAACAAAAACACACACACAATTAACTTTTTCTTCATTTTGTGTTTGTTTTCTCTTTTTTTCTTTTTTTCTTATTTTCTTTACACACACACACACACACATATTATCTACTTCTAAAATAACACATATAAGCTTTTATTCTAGTACTCTAGATTCTAAGCTTGCCATAAATCAGTATGTTTGTCTGTTCTTAAGTGAGGTAACGTTTACGCTAGCCTGGAACTAAGAACACAGAAAATGAGGAGTTCACAAATAATTAGAAAATCTGATCTAACTCCTGTAGGAAAATCCATTAATCTAACATATAATTTCAACCTCTAGAGAGAGCATCAGCGATGACATTGTCCTTGCCCGCTATATGTTTAACCACCAGGTTGTACGGTTGTAACACTAGTCCCCAACGAAACACTCTGGCGTTAGCACTACGGAACTTGGCCAAGAATGCCAAGGGGTTATGGTCGGAGTATACAACCACTGACTGCTCCTCTCCAATATCTGGTAGGTCACGTTGTACACAAGCTACCACCGTCTCTTTCTCCCTCATATGCTTTCATGGCATTTATGTGACATAAGCGGGTTTTAGACCGCCTCTCTGGGGTACTGACTACATAATTGAGGTTTCCAACCTTCCTCAAGACTCTGTAAGGCCCAGCAAACATTAGGGATGGACGGTTTCCAATTATTGAAACCGAAAAACCGTCAAAGACTAAAACCGGGGTTTTCCGGTTAACCGAAAAAAAAATGTAAAAAATAAATAAATAAAGAGCGCCAATTTCAAATAATTGAGCCCTACTGCTACAATACACTCATGTCGAACACCATTAAAACACCGTAAGCACAGTCACAACACATTTAGGCTACTTAGTTTCACAAATATAAGTGGAAAGGCAGACTTTTGTAAGCTACACCATACAAGAAAACACATGAACACTTAACACACCAGCTCCGCTGATCCAGGGTGCACGCCTGCACGGAAGATCATCTCTTGGAACAGCGTCTTCATTGAATGAACTGCTTTCTCAATATCTTGGTTCTTAGACAAAGTTTCAGCTGCTGCTCAATGTATTTAAATATTTGAATACTGCTCAATAATCACTGAAATATTAGACTTAGAATTATGCAGTGAACATACTTAAAGCTTTTCATAAAAACCACATGCCGCGAGACTGACTCGTCCTGAACTGTCGTAAGTCAATCAACAAAGAATGCCCCATCAAAATAAAAGTGCCCATGGTAGAGCTGTCAAAATAGAGCTTTCAAAATAAATGTACTAATACAGATAGAGATAAATAAAAAAACAGAACTACCTTTGCGTCACTAAGTGACCGCGTATCTTCTGAGACATGCGTTCTGTCATCACTTTCAGTAGCGCCTTCACACACAGTGGCGCTGTGCACAAACACTCTTGATCCGTATAGCTCTTGTTTTATTATATTGTGGTTTAGTAAATACTGCACTTGGAGTTACATTCAATGCATGATTTGTGCTATAGAACATAAATAAAGTTTGATTGATTGATTGATATCAAATCAAATCACATTTTATTTCTATAGCGCATTTCTCACAAAAGTGACCCAATGCGCTTTACAGAGAGCAGCGAAAATGATCTTATTAAATGTAAGCGAGTAATTGTAAAAAACCTTTCCTATCTACCAATAACTGAAGGCAACTATCTTTCCCATAGAGTGATTCGTTACCCTTAAATATAATCCCAATTAGATATTAATCCTCAGTTATTCTTCACAACTGACCAAACCTCTCACTCATTGCGCAGCAGATTCAGACTGTTCCAGTTTTATTCTTATTCTATTTTATTCTTCTAAAAATAAATAAATAAATAAAAATCCGGTTTCAGACGGTTTTGATAAAAAAACGTTTCTATTTTTATAAACCCCGGTTTTCGGTATAACCGAAAAACCGTCCATCCCTAGCAAACATAGGCCCCAACGGTCCGCGGGGTCCTGCACCTAAAACCAAGACTAAATCGCCTGGATCAAATAGGCGACACACTGCCTTCTGGTCATACCTGGCCTTCATTCGAGCTTTAGCCCCTGTTAAATTCTTCGAGGCAACCTCACACGCCAAGTGCAACCAGGCCTTCATCAATGACACGTACTCTAGCACGTCACCAGGGGGTGCTGGTCTAACTATTTTCTCCTTCAAGAGCTGTAATGGCCCTCGAACCTCATGACCAAAGACTAATTCGAAAGGGCTAAAACCCAAGGACTCAGTAGGAGCATCCCTGATTGCAAACAGCAAAAACGGGATGGCCTCATCCCACTCTTTAGGCTGACCCTCAACAAAAGCACAAATCATGTTTTTCAATGTCCCATGAAACCTTTCTATGGCTCCCTGTGATTGAGGATGATACGGTGAAGAATGCTTTACTGCTACATTCAACCCAGACAAAACTTGATGATACAGTTTGGCTGTGAAGTTGGAACCGCGATCAGACTGAATAGAGCGTGGTAAACCTACAGAGGAAAAGAACTTCAACAAATGTTCAATTATAACCTTCGTTCTTATGCTACGAAGTGGAATGGCTTCCGGATACCGGGTGGCGATGTCTAAGATAGTCAATAAGTATTCATTTCCCTTCTTTGTTTTGGGTAAGGGGCCTACGCAATCGATCATGATTTCTGAGAACGGCTCTTGCACCACAGGTAAAGGTTGTAACGGAGAAACTGGCGGTTTACTGCCCTGTTTCCCCACCACCTGACAAGTGTGACAAGACCGACAAAACCCCTTTACGTCATTGCGTAGCCCTGGCCAATAGAATTGCCTGCTAATCTTAGCTAAGGTCTTTTTGAAACCCAAATGACCACCGTACACTGACCCATGTGCCAAACGGAGCACTTCTCCACGGTAACACTGAGGTAGCACTATCTGCTCATAACTAGACTAGTCCTCACTAGCTGGCCTACTGGCTAGTCTCCATTTTCTAAAGAGAATACCCCCTCTTACAAAGTATCCCATTGCCACTTCCTTACTCTCTCTAGCGGAGGTTGCCACTTTCACTGCATATCCCAAGGTAGGGTCCTGTTTCTGTTCTCTAACTAGATCAAGTTGATTCAGGACAGGAGCTCCAGACGCTTCAGAATGGCTAACAGCCTCACTCACGTCTAACTCTCAACCATTATCAACCCCACTCTCATCAAAGACAACCCCCTCTGTCTCTTCCGCTAGCTGTAAAGCCTGGGGTGGCACTACATCAGCAGCGGGGATGTCAGTAATAGACTCCCTCCTTTCCTCTACACTCCCAGTGGTCACCAACTGAGGGAAAATGGTATCACTAAGATCCACCATTGGCTCCTAGTCCACTAGAGGTGAGGATAGGTCACTAGGATCTGATGCGCTAGCCGCTAACTTCTCTCCAGCCTGAGCTCGGGTGACCACACTCTGACTCTAAGTTCCTGATCTCAACAGGATAGACTGGACACTCAGTAACTTCTGGGTTAACCCTAGTCCCAGCTATGTCATTACCCAGCAGTAAGTCTATGCCCTTCACCGGGAGACTGTCCACTTCAGCCACCTCAACACAAGCAGACACTAGCTCAGAATGGAGATGTATGCGGTAGATTGGTGCACTCACATAACCCTCACCCACTCCATGAACTATTACAAATTTGCCTGTAAATGAAGCCGGTGGAAGATCCACCACTCCCTGACACAACAGTGTTTGAATGGCCCCTGTATCACGCAGGATAGTTATGGGCACCTGGGGACCCTCCTGAGACAATGACACAGCACCGCTAGAGGTGAAACCTTTGTACCCCTCTAGGTCATTATCAATGCACCTGTCCGAAGTCACCAGTGCCACAGGTCTACCGGAGCCCTCCCTTGACCTCAAAGTAGGACACTCAGTATTCTTATGCCCCACCTTATGACAACGGAAACACCGTATTTCTAAGGGGGAAGCGTAACTACGACTGGATGGCTGGGCACCACCCCAGGTCGCGGTGCGCCCCTGTCGACTGGCTGAGAAGAACGAAACACGTTCCCCATGGGCTTCCCAGACTGCTGGTCACCACTAGCTGATTCAAGAGGCTGTCTCCTGCCAATCGGGTTAGTAAACCGACTACTATGGATAACCTCATAATTATCCGCTAACTCTGCAGCTTGTCGTGGAGATTTCACCTCACGTTCGTTTAGGTAGATCTCCACCTCCTTAGGAACGCTGGTTTTGAATTGCTCCAACACTATCAAGTCTCTTAGTTCAGAAAAGTCCCATACCTCACTGGAATTAATCCACCTATCGATAGCTATCTCCTGTTTTCGCCATAGATCTAGGTAAGACTCGCCAGCCTGCCGTCTTACTTCCCTAAACCTATGCCTATAGGCTTCAGGTACCGTACTCTGCCATATGCCTCCAATACTGCTTTCCTGAGAGAACCATATTCCAGGCCTATCCTGCAGTCCAGAGCAGCTACTGCTCTCTGAGCCTTCCCTGTCAGTACACTTTGGACCAAGAGACACCATTTATCCTCTGGCCACTCACTGTCTTTAGCAACCTTTTCAAACATTTCAAAGAAAACATCCACATTGTCTTCTTCAAATGGAGGCATAAACCTACGGGCCCTATCCAACTCAGCTCCTAAGCCTTTGTTATGGGTAGTCTCCCAGCTGCGATGGCTGCTCTATCCACTTCTAGCTTAGCCATAGCTTCCCTATGCCCCCTTTCCTCCATTGCTTCCCTGTGAACCAGGTCCTCTTTCTCCATTGCTTCCCTATGAACCCTGTCCTCTTTCTCGTTCTGCCGCTCAGTCTCTATAATCTGTCTATGCTCTGACCACATGTCCTCCAAGTGCAAAACCTGAGTCAACAGTGCCACAATTGCCGGTTTACGGATATCTTTCGCTAGTTCTATATCCTCCACTCCAGCTAGTTCAATTAACTGCTCCTTGGTTAACCTCCTAAACTGATCACGCGTCAAACCCCCTACACCTTGTGATATATCAATCTGTGTATCTGCCATACTGATATAATACACAATGATACAATAACACAGAACACGCTCGCACCTACAGCGCAATACACAAGACTACTGTCTAATATCAACAACCACAACACAGCTGAACCACCGAAACACAGTAATTAGCTACTGACGTTGTTTACTTTGCATTTCTACCCTGTCTATTAGCTGCTGCTTTGAGCACCTGTCATATACCTTTCGAGAAACCCGCCAACAGGCAAGCCACTCCCCCATGTACCCTGGGTAGCCAATCAACACCCCCTGAGCTTACCATGACAACTAGGAACAGTTGGATCGTGACAAGCATGGTGGTGGCAGCATCATGGTCTGGGGCTGCATGAGTGCTGCCGGCACTGGGGAGCTGCATTTCATTGAGGGACACATTAATTCCAATATATACTGTGACATCCTGCAGCAGAGCATGATCCCCTCTCTTCGGAAACTGGGCCGTAGGGCAGTTTTCCAACATGATAATGACCCTAAACACACCTCCAAGATGACAACGGCCTTGCTGAAGAAGCTGAAGGTTAAGGTGATGGACTGGCCAAGTATGTCTCCAGACCTAAACCCAATTGAGCACATGTGGGGCATCCTCAAGAGGAAGGTGGAGGAGTGCAAGGTGTCCAACATCCGTGGGCTCCGTGATGTCGTCATGGAGGAGTGGAAGAAGATTCCAGAAGCAACCTGTGCAGCTCTGGTGAATTCCATGCCCAGGAGGGTTAAAGCAGTGCTAGATAACAATGGTGGTCACACAAAATATTGACACTTTGGCACAATTTAGACATGTTCACTATGGGGTGTACTCACTTTTGTTGCCAGCTGTTTAGACATTAACAGCTGTGTACTGAGTAATTTTCAATGGACAATAAATCTATACTGTTATTCAAGCAGCACACTGACTACTTTAAGTTATATCAACGTTTCATTAAGATAGTGTTATCCCCTGAAAGGATATGACAGAATATTTTCAAAAATCTAAAGGGTGTACCAGTGTTTCCTCTACATGCATTTATTGGTGGCGGGCCGCCACGAATGAATTTCCTCCGCCACGAATTGATTAAGTCCACAAAAAAACAAAAAAAACAAAAAAAACTTCTGAACATTTTAGCTGATTAAAATATATCTGATCCTAGATCAGCGCTATAATGGATGTTGACTAAAAGTGCACCTAAATCCACGCCCATCTCTCTCTAACCGCTGATCCAAAATCAGATTAATGACATTCAGTTGACGACGTGACACAAGGGCTCCTGGGCCCTATTCCACAAAGCTCGATAAAGTTCTAAGCCTCGATAAAGTTCTAAGCCTCGAAAATGTTAGCTTGCGTTCGGTGCCATCAATGTGGCTCAAATAATTCGCTGCTTGGTTGAGCTCCTTCTGAGTCAGATATAATTAGCCTGCTCCCGACCAGGCTAAAACACAGGCTATAGTCATCCGTGCGTCAAAAAAGGCTCACAGGCGGAAACTAAACCCCGAAAGACAGTTCCTCATGTGTCTTTTAGGAAATATTAGTTCCCACTTCACACAAGATAGATAGATTAGATAGTTTGACTGTGTGATAGATAACTTGATATTTTGAAAGTGTGATAGATAGATCGATAGATCAATAAAGAAAAGAGTGTAAAAAAAAAAGTAATTATCTCAACTTGCATTGCTGTCATCACAGCAGTCTGGCTGGCGTAGTGGTTAAGACAGCCGACTCGAGTTCCAAAGGTTGCGAGTTCGAGACTTGACTAAGTCATTCTTTTTTTTTTTTTTTACATTTAACCGAAGATTTCATGCAAAGGTTTCAAACACCATTGTAATCGTGTCAGTTCTTGTAAATTAGCTTGCACCATCATTTTATAGCCTACATACTTTTTTAGATGAGATTTTAGATTAGATTAGATTAGATTAGAACGAAATGCAGTAAAAAGTGCATCTGAAGAGGGATTCGAACCACCGATATAAAATGACGAATAAATCCTGTGGCAGCGGTCGGTACCACTAGGCCATTGTGGCGATATGACGGTTTGTAGCCTGCTGCTGATATCACCACAGTAGTAATATTCATTTATTAAAATATGAACATATAACAATAACTGGGGCTAGTATGACCTACGCATTTAATCGGTCAGCAATTTCTTGCCAAACCATTTCCCTCGCCTTGTTAATTGCGGCAGTATTGCACTATTTTACATCTTATTTTTCCGTCTTCATAAAAATCAATAATTCGGAATGCTGCGCAAATGTAGTACCCCTGCAGAGTGGAGTATCTTCATTTCGACAGATCGACTCTTCTGGGCTGCGTATGTCTGCGTGCACGCACCCATATCGAAGATTTGTAAGCCTGTCTTCTGTGAACACTGATGACACAAGGCTGATCCTCGTTCGAGGAATCACCTGAGGCTTGAATTCCAATCTCGAGTTGCCTGAGCGCCGCATTTATTTATAGCGCCGCTATACTGATCCACCTTTAGTGGAATGACCCCCTGATTGGTCTAAATGTGAACTGTGGTATTATTGTTATTGTGTACAGGCCACCGTAGTGACATCAGGGGGGTATTCCATCAACATCGCTAAAGGGAAAATCCAGGTTTAGTCTGATAAATCTCGCGAGAGTTCTTAAAAATATCCAGGCATATTCTGATAGGTCTCACGAGAGTTATCAAAAATAAGCCAGGATTTTCCTTTTGTAAGATTTTATTTTCCATTTTCTTTTTACACAAAACATTATACACACATTACTTGACAAACATCACAATACATCACAACTTGACAAACATCACAACACATCTCAAATTGCCATACATCACAACGCATCACAGCTTGGCATACCTCACAACACATCACAACTTGACATACATCACAACACATCACAACTTGACATACATCGCACACATCACAGCTTGACATACATCACAACACATCACAACTTGACATACATCACATCACAACTTGACATACATCACCACACCTCACAGCTTGATATACATCATAACACATCACAACTTGACAAACATCACAACACATCACACCTTGACAAACATCACAACACATCCTAACATCCCAAAGCCCCACTTTTTTTTTTTAAACCGTCTAAAGTCTATCCCAGTTTATCCCCTATACTTATCTAACTAATAATTCTAATGCATAATCAAATTAATCTCTTAGTACTATGTTTCTTGCACTATCTTTACGTCTTAGCTAAGGCCTTCACTATCTCTCCCCATATCTTTTCAAACTGATCTTTCTTATTATTGTCTATGGCTAAATTATTCTCTATATTGGTATAATAAAGAATTTCGTTTTTCCATTGTTGTAGTGTTGGAGGTTTACTTGATTTCCAACTTCCAAGTATTAGTTTTTTAAATATAATTGATGAGTACATAATTATCCACCCCCTAGGGTATCTTACTGTGGCTACATCCTGGAAAAGACAGATTGAAAGATCAAATTTGAATCTTTCCTTATGTACCCCTGAGAGCCAATGTTCTATGTCAACCCAGGTTTTCTGTACTCTGGGACACTCCCAGAATGCGTGTATTAGTGAGTCTTTTTTTCCACACTTTAAACAGTTATCTGATACATTACTATAATACTTATGGATTTTATCTCGCGTGTGGTAGACTCTATACATTATTTTATATTGGATTAAACGTAGATTTTCATTAACTGTCATGTCATTTGTAGTATTCCAACACTCTTTCCATTTTAAACCTATATCTGTTCTTCCTAGGTCTCGATTCCACATCTCAATCCTACTTTCTAACAGTTTTTCAGCTACATAGGTAAAATTTATAGAACTCTACAGAAGACCTATCAAATTCTTATCAATTTCTCCATCAAATATGATATCCTCAATTGTACTCTGCTGCCCAAATGATTTTAAATTAAAATTTAGATTTATGTAGCTTCTTAGCTGCATGTATCTGAAATATTCAGCGTTGGCCAACTTATATTTACTTTGGAAGTCTCGTGCCATGGAATAATGGTATCCCCTCCTACTAAGTCGTTTATAGTTTCTATTCCCCTTGTTCTCCATGTAGACCAATTTATTGTAGCATTCTGAAGAGCTATCCAAGGATTATTCCACAAAATAGTACTTTTTGGGATTGATATTGATTCTCCCAGTATCCTCTTAATTTTTTTCCATGACGTTTCTATATTATTTACAATAAAGTTTCCTTTTTTCTTAGTCTTATGTTCTGAAAATAAAAGAGTTAAGAGGTTTTGGGGATGTACACCTGAATCTTCAATGTGGATCCATTGTTCTTCTGCTGTGTGTTGGACTATATGCCTCAGATAGAACCCCTGGGCGGCCAGTTGGTATAGCTCCAAGTCTGGAAGGTTAAAGCCCCCCTCTGACATAGGAAGGTGTAAAATATTCCTTCTAATTCTGTGTGTTTTCCCTGCCCATATAAAATCTGTTATGGCTGAGTATACCATATTAAAGTACTTTTTGGGTGGAGTAATTGGTATAATTGAAAACAAAAAAAGAAACTTAGGAAGCCATGCCATCCTAAACAAGTTTATTCTGCCTGTCAGATTTATAGGAAGATTTTTCCATTTACTTAAAGTCTCTTTCATGTTATTGAGTAGTGGAATAAAGTTCTCTCTATAGATCTGAGTTTTTTTGTCACTAATTAAGCAACCTAAATATTTAATATTTTTTGTCCACTTAAATGGTAATTGTAATTCTGGGTTTATTCTTTTTTGTTTACCAATTGCCATTATTTCAGTTTTATCCATGTTTATTTTATATCCTGAGATATCCGAGAATTCAGAGAATATTTTTAACAAAGGGACTATAGATTTATCTATGTTCGTTAAATATAACAGAATATCATCCGCAAATAAATTTATCTTAAAGTTATTTTTGCTCACGCTTATGCCTGATACATAGGGATCTTGTCTAATTTTTTCTGCCAGTGGTTCTATTGCCAGAGCGAAAAGAAGTGGAGATAGGGGGCAACCTTGTCTGGTGCCCCTCTCTAAAGTAAATTCTGCAGATAATGTATTGTTAGTATATATTTTTGCTTTAGGATGTTTATATAGTAATTTTATAAAATTAATAATTTCCTCTGGGAAATTATATGCTTCTAATACTTTAAATAAATAAGCCCATTCAACTCTATCAAAGGCTTTTTCCGCATCTACTGCCATTATTGATAGATCTATGTTATGCCTTTTTGCGTACTGTATAATATTAAAGCAGGTTCTTGTATTTGTTTGTAAATGTCTATTTTTAATAAACCCTGTTTGATTAATGTGGACTAACTCAGGTAGAACTGTTGCTATTCTATTACTTATGATTTTTGTTAGTATTTTATTGTCACAATTTATTAAGCTTATGGGTCGATAGTCTGAAGGTGACTCACCAGACTTTCCTGGTTTTAATATAACTGAAATAATTGTTTGATACATGGATTGTGGTAAAACCGATTTAAGAGACATATAGCTTATCATTTGCATGAACAATGGAGCAATTCTATGCCAGAAGGCTGAGTAGAACTCTATAGGGAATCCATCCATCCCTGGGGCCTTTTTACATGAAAATGTTTTTATAATTCCTAATATTTCCTCTTCTGTTATTTTCTTCTTTAATAATTCTTTTTTATCTGTTGAGATTTGTTTTAATTGTATGGAATCCATAAAGGGGGATGTATTTGGTTCTTTTATTTCTGATTTATATAGATTTTCATAGAAGGTTCTGAATATATTACTGATTGAACTATTATTCCTAATTAGAGCGTTTGTATCCTTATCTTTTAAAATTATAGTAGATTTATTTTGTATTCGCTTTGTAAGGTTTGCAAGATGTTTACCTGGTTTGTTTGAAGTTGAATAATACAGCTTGTTAGAGTTTGACCTATAGTTATTAACTCTCTTCAACAACAATACATCATATTCCTGTTTGCTTTTGGCTAAGTCGTCTTCTAGACTTTGATTCAAGTTTTTTTTGTGTGATTGTTCCAACCTGGCAATAGCTTGTTCTTTTTCTTTGATTTTAAGGTCCAATTCATTTTTCTTTCTTGCTGAATATGAGATTATCATTCCTCTAATATATGCCTTGAACGTTTCCCAAATTATATCAGGTGGTGGTTTGTTTACATCCTCTACTTCCACATTTGTACTTATAAAACAATTTATTTTATCATTGACATATATAATAAATTCAGGGTCTTGGAGGTGAGCTGTATTCATTCTCCAAATTCTATCAGCTAGTTTATTTTCTGTCGGAATCATTAAGCAGGACACTGGGGAGTGGTCAGAAATTACAATATTATGGATTTCCGCCTTTAATAAATTATTAAGCCAGGATTTTCCTTTAGCGACGTTGATGGAATACCCCCCAGGTCAGGTGGGCAGGTTACGACGAGACAACAAGAGACCGGTATTGTAGAGCTTACAGAGCGAGTTAAAATAAAGACACTTACATTGAAATACAGAAGGACTCACGTGTATGTTTAATAGAATAACACGACATGGTGTCAGAAGTCCTGTAAGTGAGTGTTAAGAGTTAGATCGGCCGACAAGTGTCATTTGAGCTCGTGACGGTGAGAAGGGAGAAGAAAAAATGGATGCTAATGCTAACGCGGGAGCAGCTGCAGTCCAGAGAGCTTCTTCGAAAAATTAAACGAAAACAGCGACAGATGGATGGATTTTTCAAGAAAGAAGATGTCCCAGACACTTCAAACATTGCTGAAGCTAGCAGTGGCTATGAGCGACCCGAAACTGCATGGCTGGCAGGACCAAAGAAGCTAGGTGGTGGATCAGCTAACAGCGTTTATGGCGGGGTACCACCACCACCAGCTACAACTACAACTACAGCGGGAGAGCCATCAGCATCGGCTAGCTGTGTTGGTGTATCAGCAGACATTAGCAAGTCAAAAAACTATTCTTATGTGCCGTCACTTTAGCAACGACACAGGATTGTCAAGGGGAAAAGAAGGGGAGACGATTTTTTTATTGACAACGGAATTACATGCTGGAAAAACATGCAGCTAAAATTCAGGGAACATTTGGACCTTCAGAGACACACGGGAGAAGTACGGGAAAACAGGGCTGATGTGGGTGTCATCAAAGGTAAGAGTTTGTTTTCTTTAACTCAGCTGATACTCAGCTGTTTACCGAATGCTCCATCTGACTGTGATTTTACTTCTGTAATGTGGTGGGTTGACATAATTCACGCACGGAACTATAGGTTGAGAGTATTGTTCCGTCCGCAGTTGAGTGCGTAGTACCCAAGTTGTTTAGACTGTTCTATTTACTGCTTGAGTGTGTTGTTGACAATCGTTCATGTCCTTCATTAAATGTTTAGCTTTGTCATTTGATACGCCGCCTACGACTACCATCTCTCTGCACTACAGTAAACAGTTAATCAGTAACGTTAGCCGCTTTTGTGCTCATGTAGGCCTACTTCGTATTATATTATAGCTGATGATCTTTGTGTGTGTGTATGTGACTGTCAGTCACAAGTTTATATTCTGTATATTCATTATTATTTTTTTGGCCATCCTCTAATTTTGGCTGAAATGAGGTTGTTGTTTTGCAAAAAAAAAAAAAAGAGAGAAAAAAACGCGTGCGCGCGCGGTTCATGCGCGTGCACGCGAAAAAAAATTCAGGGCTGTCCGCCACCAATGTAAAAATTCCTGGAGGAAACACTGGGTGTACTCACTTTTTAGATATAGTGTATACCCACAACCAGGCACCCATACACACACACATACCCACAACCAGGCACCCACCCACACACACACCTATACACACAACCAGGCACACACACACACACACAGACACACACACAACCAGGCATAGGCAGGCACACACACACACACACACACAACCAGGCACACACCCACACATATTGTATACACACAACCAGGCGTACACACACACACACACAACCAGGCACCCACCCACCCACAGAACACATTTTCTGTTTGTTTGTGGCATGTCAGCAGTGCAACCACAACGGACAGTGAATAGGATTAGATTTATGTTTTTTCCCCCGCAGCCGTGAAGAAGTCCCAGTCAGAGGTGGAGGCCATGAAGAGACAGTCAGACGGACTCACCAAAGAATACGACAGGCTGCTGCAGGAACACCAGAAGCTCCAGGTACTGTACACCCACCTAGCAACTTCTAGATGCAGCATATAACTATGTATTACTGCCCTGTCCTCAACTATCTATACATGGGTATATAACTGGAGCGTAGATATTCACACAATACATCTTCTACCCTTAGATAACACATTTAGATTAAGAATAACGTAGCCCAGCCTTAATGATAAGACGCAGCCCTCACACTTGAGCCAGCCAGGGCCCAGTTGTTCAAAACGTTTAATCTGGATCAGAATGATCCCGATTCTTTTCTGTTGCAGAATCAGATCGGGCTGGCTGAATTCCCCTATACGACTCAAAGTCAGCCAGATAGATCTGATCCTGGATAGCAAAAGAAATCAGGATCATTCTGATCCAGATGAAAGGTTTTGAAGAACTGGGCCCAGGGAATTCAGCAAGAGGTGCCCTGGGTAGTCGGCCCCTACAGACAGGATTGTCATACTGCAGCCTAGGGTTGGGCCGATATTAGATATTAACAAAAATGGTCATATTTCGGGCATTTTGTGAAACTGTTCTCTCTTTTCAATATTCTGTAAAAGTGCAGACTCCACTACAATTGCAGACTGTCCCACACTGTGTCTGCTAGTTTTTCCTTACCACTTCTTTGATACGGCAATATCTTTTTTTCTTTCTTTCCAGAATCTTCAAGAGAACGGAGACAAGAAGGAGGACTAGTCCTGGTGGGGGTCTACCTGTGGTCAAGAACGTTTACAACTTAGCAACAAGAGAGGCACATCACACGATTTACCTTTTGTCTTCCATATACTGACGCACACTGCATGTCACCAAAATGATTTGATTCCACTGTGGAATCTGTTCGTAAACAAATCTCAGAGCATGCCCAACATATTTACAGAATATTTATAATATAACAGAATATTTCTTTGTCTAGACTAGATAACATGGTATATATGTGACAGCAGCTGGTGAAACCGGGACTGACGGACCGTTCATCCTTTTATTCCGAAAAATTTTAAGAAATGTCAGTGTTGTTGAAAATCAATGACACACTCACAAAACACTGCAATGCAATAGATTCGGTGAGTAATCCCCAATACTACCCACTACTACCTAGTCAGTGTAGCGTAGTGGAGTGGAGTACTCACCGAATTCATTGCATTGCAATGTTTTGGCTTGACTAGCGAGTGCGTCATTGATTTTCAACAACACTGAAATGTATTTACATTTTTCAGAATAAAAGTCCGGACATTTTGATTGGTTGCCGACTTGTTCCCGGGTTTCATCAGCTGCTCTCACATTTGTCCTTGTTGTGTGGGTGAGTGCACTCTTATCACGAATGCAGGACTGGCAGGGTATGAGCCGTGGAGTGCAGTGGCTCGCTGCTGTGAATGTAATTGAATGTCATTGTTTTTTGCTTTGAATATGGCAAGAGCACTGACGCTGTTGCAATCCCTTTGATGATGTCTATATTCCAAGCAAACAGGGGGAAAATAATATTTGAAAAACAGGATGCACCAATCCAATATCCATTTCAGATACATATTTCCCCTGGTCTGATTTTACGTATTGTGAATAATTGTGTTCGGCTCTGTCTTTTGTATTATACGTTTGCATTTTTTTATACGAACATAAAAGCCATATTGTTAGTGAATATTTTATGCGGTTGTGAATATTACAACCTACAAAGTGCTCGATCCAATCTCTGTAATAATTTCCTGTTTTGTCATACTGAAGCATTTGTCAAATGGACATTTATCATTCCTCTTCTCATTTAAATGTTGAGCACCTTTATTGTGTCATTTTGAAGTCGCACAAAATCAGTCAGGCCATTTTGAGTGGTCAGTATGAAGTTTGGGTATTTTCTGAGGTAGATGTTTTATTTACTGTATATAATTCGTTGTGCTAGAGGCAGTCTTCCACAACATTGTCCTGGTTACAGGTGATTCAGTTAGTTATTGCTTGAAAAAATATATATTTGTGTTTTTCAATCCAGAATAGTGACTGATTATCAATACAATACTGTGATGTAAATGGGCAGACTCATGAAGACAAATGTGACTACGGTTCAAAGCTTGGTTGGTATAGCTGGTTGGTATATCTCCGTTTTGAGAGGCAGTGACATGACACCAAATTAAAAAATGCACCCTGAGCCTCAAAAGCAGTGTCGTAGAAGCTCCACATTGTCCGTGGATAGGCTAAGTGGAATTTTTCGCCATCTTATACCTATCCAGTCAAGAAGGGTCTGGGTTTGGAATTGGGCCTTCCTCATTCTATGAGTCTGGGGGGGGGGGGGGGGGGTTGGTTTGGAACTGGGCCTTTCTGAGTACTGGATGTGAGACACCGATATTACAGGAGAGAGTAGCATCCTAGACAGAAGTGCCTTTCAGACAACTTTGGGCTAAATATTTAGTTTGCTTTGTGTAACAAAGAGGGCTGTTCCTGTGTACTGTATTGCTCATTATTAAAATTATTTTGATGCAAAATTATTTTGTGTATAATTGATTTCTTGATCAGACCATGTCACCAAGCCTGTAACCACCAGATACTATGCTGAATGTTTCTAAATATAATTTGTATATCAATAATGTCCACACATATCCACGTGATCCGATATTAAAAATGTTTTATTTTTGTATTACATTTAAAAGGTATTGAAGTTTACAAAAATAATCGAAGAAATAAAACTATATACATTCTGATTTTAAAGCAAGTGAGAAATTCCTTTCATTTCGTTGATGTATAACTCTTCATTGAAATAAAACTCTTCCTTGGTATCTGGTGAGGTTTATTTGCCCAAAATATTTTTGGCCAATCAAACACCAATATTTTTTTTTTACCTGTATACAAATAAATGTTTATTCACAAAATTCTATGAATAAACTTAATAGAACAACCTGAGAATAGACTTTGATGTCTTTGTTCTGAGGTTTTGGCACTTAAGCGCATGTGCACACACATGTACACCCTGCGCCCCCCCTCAACCCCACACCACCCACCCTCTCACATACAGGACTGGCACTGGCACACACACACACGCACACACACATATACACACACACACACGCCATTTAAATGACCGCTTGCTGTACTCCTGATGGAGATGACCCCTATGATGTATAAAGGGGGCACACATATGGATAATAATAATAACAAATCATTGGCTACTTTTCAATATAGTTTGTTTTCATGAATCAGTTGAGTCTGGGTCAATGCTGTTATACCTACCTATACCACTCTTTAACACAGTGTCCAGTGGTCAAATGTAAGTGCATCAGAGATTCAGAGATACTGTAGATATCTAATATATATTAGATATTTATATATCAGATATTTAACTGATTACACAGGGAGAGCCTTGTAGTCAACTTTCTTCATCTTCTGTGATTTGAATGGGTGTAAATCAACTGTTGATGATTCCCTGCCACCGACTGCTACTGTGTCCACTCGCGTAATATCAGCTCAGCTCCAGAAGTCCTTATTGGTACTGTCATGCCAAATAGTGTCCAGCTGCCTATTTGGCACCCGGACAGTATTTGGCATGACAGTACCAGTAGATGGCTTCATGCACCTGAAAGCCATTTACGCCCTATAGACAATATAGATAACTCTATAGACAAACCTACTGAATAATAAGGCTGTGTGTTGATCCAATTGGCTGCAGTCCCACCCTAGTTGACTACATAGTGCCCCTCGTGCTGTCACAATTGGTAATGAATGAGAAAGATGTGCTACGAGATAAGACTTATCAATGGCTCTCTGAATAACAATGTGATATTGCCATCTAGTGGATTTGATCAGTACTGAAATCACAACATTTCTGACACACATATTATGCGCGTACAAATGCGCACGCACAGGGTGCAAGAGGTGTGGAGGGAGAGGAGCATGCAGGATCTACAACACTACAGCCTACAGGTAACACCACACACACACACACACACACACACACACACACACACACACACACACACACACACACACCTCCCTCCACTGCCAGGCAGCTGACATTCTCTGGCAACGACAGAAGCATAACACCGTCAAAACAAACAAATACAAACAAGTCACATTTTGTCAATGTTTACAGTAGAGACACCATGTGTCACATTCTTTGAAGGTCGTGCCCAACTACAGCTTGTTCATCCCAAACATCTTTTTTTTTTGAAGAGCAGGTCACAGGTAACTAGGTAGTGAAGGTCACATTACAGTTGTTTAAAGCTGTTCTGTCTTGCTGAATGTTATTACTGATTAGGAGTGGTTGACATTTACACTACTTTAATCACTGCACCCCGAGTAGGAGCTTCTTTGTTTTGCCTTCAAGGCCTTGAGGACATGAACAAACTACCTGACTGCTGAACAACATCAACATGGGCGGCTAATGTCCACTGATGATCAGTAAAGTTATCTGTGACATGTAGCATCGTAATGATTGGTCCAGATAGTGAAGTATGAGTGACATCAGACAAACTGTAACAATGCATTCAAGTGCTCCTCGGAAATCTGTTGCACCTCTGAGATCAGTTTCCCACTCAGTGTTTACCTCAGATTTAGCCAATAGGGAGCTCTACGCAAAATCTAATCTTTTTTTGGATAAAAGCGTCTGCTAAATGGCAAAATTAAATGATTAAAATTATCTACCAAATCTTGCTGGGAAATTTCCAGAGTTTCCAGGAAGCACTTTGAATGCACCATAAGCTATCAAAGAGCTTTATCATACTTACAAAATCACCAGGCCGCCTGGGTTTGTACTAACTATCGTCATCGCTCCTCTCGTCCTCTCAAGGCAACATGAAGGGGCTTTAAACACCACAGGGCTGACTCTAATCGTATTGCGCTGGCTCTGATGTTTTTCTTTCACATTATCCTTTCCAGCACTGTTTCAGCAACAATGGTAGATGAGTAATCATCCAGACCTGCAATCAGCTGCACCTGGTACAAACACTGAGCCAATGAAAACACCTGGTACAAACACACGGCCCTGAGCCAATGAAAACACCTGGTACAAACACACGGCCCTGAGCCAATGAAAACACCTGGTACAAACACATGGCCCTGAGCCAATGAAAACATGCCAATGTCACATGTTGACCAAAATGATTGGCTGCAGTAAAAAAAAGAAAAAAAGAATTGAATTGATAACAAAAAACAATTGAATAGGCCTCTTTTTTTTCTGTACCAAAAACAAAGGTGTCACACTGTACATCTTTGTAAAATACAGCATGTACATTCAAGAAACACTTCAGTCATATTAAAACATATTTTACAAATTCACCTACACAGGCCCAGTAGTACAAATATATGAGATGGTCAGACGCAGCTGTGTTTCCCTGCACATCTCATCTGTGTGTGTGTGTGTGTGTGTGTGTGTGTGTGTGTGTGTGTGTGTGTGTGTATGAGCGTGTGTGTGTATGCGCATCTGTGTGTATGTGTGTGTGTGTGTGCGTGTATGTGTGTCTGTGTGTCTGTGTATGTGTGCATGTGTGTGTGTGCGTGCGTGTGCGCGTGTATGTATGAGAAGCCGCGTGGCAGCCCGTCACAGACGCGTCTCCCTCTCTGTGTTGCTGTCCAACGTCCGCAGCGATTGGTCCTGTGAGTTCGAGGTGACGACTTCCTCTTTCCTGAGCGCCTCCAGTTCTGCTCCCCCATTGGCCAGCTCCCGGTGGAGGGCGTTCCTCTCCTCCCGCCTCAGGTGGCGTCTGAGGAGCATGAAGCCCCAGATGCAGAGCAGGAAGGAGACGCTCCGGAGGCCAAAGGTCAGGCCCAGGTACGCTATCCTGTAGGGAGACACACCAGGACACACACACACACACACACACACACACACACACAGCACACACAGCACACCCACACAGCACACACAGCACACACAGCACACACACACTCAGAGGGACCAGGAGAGACTTTGGCTTCGTTCACACGGCAGGTCTTGATACTCAATTCTTTTTTACACAGATTCGATTTTTTTGTTTGGCAGTTCACATTACTTTAAAATGTGACCTATATGTGACCTACATTGACTCCCGTGTGAACATTCCATGGCCCTGAACAGACCCGCATGTGCAGAAGGACAATAACAATGACGTCAGGACGTCACACGCACTGTTTACGGAAGTAACCATGGATAACATGACGGATGACGGATAACGTTACAACCGGTTTCATTTTCAAGTTTTTGTGCAGCGGAAGCCGGCAAAGATATGAGCAAATGGTCAAAAGAAGAAGGATGAGGAAAAATAGAGCCGAATGCTTAGCTGTGGCTTTTTGTGGAGCACTCGTTGCTATACCCGCCAAGGAACCGGCGCAGAATTGTGATGATTGTCTCTCTGTCGCTCTAGAGTGGCGTAAAAGTCGCATT
>NC_137678.1:33630219-33717719 GCF_963989245.1 Nansenia antarctica | reverse complement strand
AAGCAGAATCATGAACACAGATCTAAGAGGCTGGGCTGGTGGCAGGGCAGTTAGACTTCTACAGTCCAAACCTCAACCTTGACTGTCCCACAAACCCTTGGAAGTATGCCCTGAGGAGAGATGGGAAAACATCAGATTGACTAATGCCGCTCTGGTCATGTTTGCAGCTATAAACATCCTGACTAGAGGAGAGACAAAGGAACAAAGCCTTGACTCATGACCAAGCCACTTCTACCCTGCTACTCAGTCCACTACTTTGCCCTGCGGACCAGCGGTAGAGCTGGAGGAAGGAACCTAATGTAATCACCCTGAAACATCATCATCATCATCTGATTCTTCTGCATTATTTTGGGCTCTAATTTGCTTGGGAAAATAGTGCTGAACTGAGCAAGAAATACCTTATATATTTACAACTCAGAAGACTTTATTTGAATTGTACCCTGTGGTACAATGTCTTGTGAGAAACTGGTGATATTCAACCAGAGTCTATTAGAAATATTATGGTTAATATGGCCGACTTTTGGGTGCTTTTTTGGGGGGCGTAAACTGGACCTCTTTGTGCGACGCTTCTTCTCAGGGAGGGACATTACAGTATACGTGTTGTAAGTTGTGGATCCGATCTGTACACAATGTTAAAATAACCTTTCCATGCTACGATCAAATCAATAATCTCCATAGAACCGCCATTATACAGTATGCAGTAACAAACCAATTTGTCAAAGGTGTGTGTGTGTGTGTGTGTGTGTGTGTGTGTGTGTGTGTGTGTGTGTGTGTGTGTGTGTGTGTGTGTGCGTGCGTGCGTGCGTGTGTGTGTGTGCGTGTGTGCATGTGTGCGTGTGTATAGTAAAAGCCTGTTTGAAGCTGAACGAGACACTTATGGACATGGGAGGCGTAATATATACAGATCACATATGGGTGATAATACTGTATATCCTTCCATAGAATTAGAATGGTTCCTTTTGATTCTTTGATATATTAATTCAAAGAGGGCATCAAAGATCGCAATCCCATCAAAAGAATGATGCTGAATGCCCCGCGGTGGCGTAGCGGTCTAAGCACTAGCCACTAGTGCAAGCTGCCCACCGGGGACTGGGATCGAATCCCCGTCTCGCCAGACCCAGATATGGCCGAGGCACACAGGGAGCGGCATATTGAGCGGCCGCTCTAGAGGGCGGTATAGGACTAGTTCTGGACAAGGATCCGTCGCGCAACAGCGCCCCCGGGGTGCCGGAATAACGGTGCTGGGCTCAAGGAGCCAGTCAGCTAGTCTGCCTGGCGGTCTCCTCTGGGGCTGCCGGCCACGGGGTCGTGCGGCGGATCCTACGCAATAGGCAGGGGATAATTGGATGCTAGGTTGGGTTCAATTGGATACCAAATTGGGTGAAAAAGGGATCAAATCTGAAAAAAAAAAAAAAAAAAAGAGTGATGCTGTGTGTGATCCCTCCCAACGTCTACTGGACATTCAGACGAAAACTGCACATTTAGATCATGTGTTGTGTGGTACTAGAATTTAAACATATGCAGATGAATGTGTCTAATAATCCCATAAGGGTCAGGGGTCAGGGATGGGTCAGGGGTCAGGGATGGGTCAGGGATAAGGGATAAGGGATGGGTCAGGGATGGGTCAGGGGTCAGGGATAAGGGATGGGTCAGGGGTCAGGGATAAGGGATGGGTCAGGGATAAGGGATAAGGGATGGGTCAGGGGTAAGGAATGGGTCAGGGATAAGGGATGGGTCAGGAATAAGGGATGGGTCAGGGGTAAGGGATGGGTCAGGGATAAGGGATGGGTCAGGGGTCAGGAATGGGTCAGGGATAAGGGATGGTTCAGGGATAAGGGATAAGGGATGGGTCAGGGGTCAGGAATGGGTCAGGGATAAGGGATGGGTCAGGAATAAGGGATGGGTCAGGGGTAAGGGATGGGTCAGGGGTCAGGGATAAGGGATGGGTCAGGGATAAGGGATGGGTCAGGGATAAGGGATAAGGGATGGGTCAGGGATAAGGGATAAGGGATGGGTCAGGGGTCAGGGATAAGGGATGGGTCAGGGATAAGGGATAAGGGATGGGTCAGGGATAAGGGATAAGGGATGGGTCAGGGATAAGGGATGGGTCAGGGATAAGGGATGGGTCAGGGGTCAGGGATAAGGGATGGGTCAGGGATAAGGGATGGGTCAGGGATAAGGGATAAGGGATGGGTCAGGGATAAGGGATAAGGGATGGGTCAGGGGTCAGGGATAAGGGATGGGTCAGGGATAAGGGATAAGGGATGGGTCAGGGATAAGGGATAAGGGATGGGTCAGGGGTCAGGGATAAGGGATGGGTCAGGGATAAGGGATGGGTCAGGGATAAGGGATAAGGGATGGGTCAGGGATAAGGGATGGGTCAGGGATAAGGGATGGGTCAGGGGTCAGGGATAAGGGATGGGTCAGGGATAAGGGATAAGGGATGGGTCAGGGATAAGGGATAAGGGATGGGTCAGGGATAAAGGATGGGTCAGGGATAAGGGATGGGTCAGGGGTCAGGGATAAGGGATGGGTCAGGGGTCAGGGATAAGGGATGGGTCAGGGATAAGGGATGGGTCAGGGATAAGGGATGGGTCAGGGGTCAGGGATAAGGGATGGGTCAGGGGTCAGGGATAAGGGATGGGTCAGGGATAAGGGATGGGTCAGGGGTCAGGGATGGGTCAGGGATAAGGGATGGGTCAGGGATAAGGGATGGGTCAGGGGTCAGGGATAAGGGATAAGGGATGGGTCAGGGGTCCGGGATAAGGGATGGGTCAGGGATAAGGGATGGGTAAGGGATAAGGGATGGGTCAGGGGTAAGGGATGGGTCAAGGGTAAGGGATGGGTCAAGGGTCAGGAATGGGTCAGAGGTCAGGGATAAGGTTCGCCACGTAAAAAATAATAATAATCATGAAATAATACAGCAGGCTTCTCCATCAACCTTCATCTCCACCCCCCTCCTCTCCAGCTTGACCCCTGACCCCTAGCATGATGAGGACAATGTACCCCAGTCCCTGACTGACCTGATGAATGGACTGCACTTATAATAGCAATATCCCAAAGCGCTTTACAATGGCCTCTCATTCACCCATTCACACACTCATTCATACACCAATGGCGGCAGGCTACCATGCAAGGCGCCGGCCCCGCTAATTGGGAGCAATTTGGGGTTCTGTGTCTTGTCCAAGGACACCTCGACACATGGCCAGGAGGAGCCGGGGATTGAACCACCAACCTTGCTATCATTAGACACCGGCTCTACCTCCTGAGCCCCCCCCCCCATGTATCCCCGGCCCCTGACTGACCTGATGAGGACCATGTAGCCTGGCGTCCCGCCCAGCGAGATGATGAAGGAGGTGATGACGGAGAGAGCCAGGAAGTAGGGGAAGATCTGGTCGCAGTCCTTCCTGTGGGGACAGTGGCCCACTGAGGCTGTCAGGTTACCGCCACCGCTCAGCCCCGGGGCAGCCACACAGCTGCAGTTAGCAAACACCTGGGATACACACACACACACGCACATGCACACGCACACGCACACACACACACACACACACACACACACACACACACACACACACACACAGGTATTAACAAAACATATGCAGCCACACAGCTGCAGTTAGCACCTGGAATATACACACACACACACACACATACACACACACACACACACACACACAGTTATTAACAAAACATATGCAGCCACACAGCTGCAGTTAGCAAACACTTGGAATACACACACACATGCACACACACACACACACACACACACACACACACACACACACACACACACACACCACACACACACAGGTATTAACAAAACATATGCAGCCACACAGCTGCAGTTAGCAAAAACTTGGAATACACACACACGCACGCACACACACACTCTCACACACACACACACACATTTTACTTACCGTGTTCTTCCCTGAGCCAGTGGAGGCAGTGCAGCCGGCCAGGCAGGGAGAGACATACGTGATCCCGTTCTCTCCACACACAGGGTCCCACTCCCTCCCCGAACACACACAGTCTGAGTTACAGCTGGAGAACACAGAGTGCTCATCATATGATATACCATCCACCCTGGGGGAGGAGGGAGGGGGAGAGAGGGAGAGAGAGAGAGGTAGAGAGAGAGGGAGAGAGAGAGAGAGAGGTAGGGAGAGAGAGAGAGAGGGGGGGGGGAGAGAGAGAGAAAGAGAGAGAGCGAGAGACAGAGACAAAGACAGAGAAGTCATGAAGGGTTAGTTATCCCTGCATCCACTGTGTTATGGGTTGCAAATGATATATATATATATATATATATATATATATATCATGATCTTAGCCAAGAAGCCCTAAATTGATACAGTATGAAGCTGTCGATAGAGCATGATAATACCATTGCCAGGGGCATCATAAAAGAGAGAGAGAGAGGTGCAGATGGAAACGTATGTACATCTGTGCTATCTTCTGTCCTACCTGTCGTAAGGCAGCGTGATGCCCGCCACCTTGGCGTTCTCGCAGCTCATGGCGAAGAAGATGAGAGACAGGAAGTATCCCAGCAGAGACGTGCCGACCGCGAACTTGGCCGCTCCCATGATGCTCAGCTTCAGCCTCTTCATGAGCAGACCGCCGGAGAACATACCCAGAGCCACGGCAGGGATGTTGATGACACCTGGAATAACACACACACACACACAGACACACACAGACACAGACACAGACATAAACACAGACACACACACACACCAGACACAGACACACACACACACACACACACACACACACACACACATAAAGACACACACACACACAGGCATATTATTGCCAAGACCGGGATTTCCAGTAAGAACACTCAAGAACACGGTGTGATTGATTGCAATTGTAGGTATTTCGCTTTCAACAACGTTTCGGTTTACGACGCCTTCACCGAGGCTTAATCATCAAAGTAACAGTGACGTCTGAAACCCAAATAGGCATTTACGACCAGGCGTACACCCAGATGGTGCAACTCCCTCAGACCCAGCATGTAAGCAGGTCAAAGCCCCAACAATACGCTCCCTTTCATAGTCTAGCTGGCATGGACTATCAGTCCTCTGGACCTCAGCCTTGTACAGTACAGAAACTGTAAAACCTGAGACACACACACACACATGCACGCACGGATACACACAGACACACGCATACACGCACGCACACACACACAAACACAAAAACACACACACACACGCACACATACACACAAAAACACACACTGCCTTTAATAAATGAAAGTAGAGGGACCATACAGAATACATTTCCCATCCAACTCCATCATCATCATCATCATCATCAGTGATCTTCTGATGTACATACTTACACCTTTCATCTTCAGTTGATCAGTCTACAAGCATGTACCATTTTGTTAGATAGACTTAGGGAGTGGGTTGGCATCTCGGTGAGCGCCTTAAACTGGTTCGCCTCCTACCTTAAAGAGAGAAGTTTCTCTGTGGCGGTTGGTCCTTTCAAATCTAACCCCACACCCCTTCTGTGTGGTGTGCCACAGCGATATGTGCTAGCGCCACTCCTCTTTGCACTATACATGCTCCCCCTAGGCCTCCTCATCAGCAAGTTCAGGGATATCTCTTATCACTTCTACGCAGACGACATCCAACTCTACTTCTCCTTTAAACCAGACAAACTGGAGAAACTCACCACCCTACAACAGTGTCTGTCCACCAATGAGAGCTGGACGGGCAACAACTTTCTCCAACTCAATGCAGCCAAAACAGAAGTACTGATTGTAGCCACTGAAAACATTTCCTCTAGAGTAGCCACGCACTTAGGGTCACAATGTTCGCCCCCATCTAAGAACTGTCTGTACATGCCTTATCTTAGAACTGTCTGTACATGCCTTTATCTCATCTAGACTTGATTACTGTAATTCACTGTTTATCTATCTCAACAAATCATCTGTAGCACAACTTCAATTGGTCCAGAACGCGGCTGGCAGGCTTCTCACCAGGTCCAAGAAATCATGCCACATCACCCCCATCCTAGCATCCCTGCACTGGCTCCCGGTACAGCTTAGAATTCATTTTAAAGTGCTGGTGTTTGCTTTTAGAGCCCGTCATGACCACGCCCCCACCTACATCTCGGGTCTCATCCACCGCTACGCATCCACCCGGTCACTGAGGTCCTCCGACCAGGAACTCCTGGTCGTACCCGGGACCAGACTAAGAACTAAAGGGGACAGAGCGTTTGAGGCGACGGCCCCAAGACTTTGGAACGCCCTCCCCCCTGACCTAAGAGCCGCGCCCTCAGAACTAATCTTTAAGCGGCAACTAAAGACTCATCTGTTTAGGCAGGCTGGCAGTCACCTTAAGCCTTCTTTTTGTTACTGTTTATGTTTTGTTTATGTTGTCCCCTTTGTTGTTTTTAATCATTGATGTTTTGAGATTTGCACTTTTCGTATTTTTTAAATGTATTCCTGTATGTAAAGCACCCTGTGCATCCGTGCTGGGAAGGGTGCTATATAAATAAAGTTTTACTTACTTACTTACTTTACCACATAGGCACACCACTCACTTATATATTCAGATTGTATAGTTTAGCTTTTGGAGTTGCTTTGGTTTAATTCGGGTTTTTTTTGTAATCATGACTAAACCATGAAGATAGTAAACATCTGACAACAGCTACAACTACCAACTACATACCCATGAGAAAGTTAAACAACTACATACCCATGAGAAAGTTAAACAACTGCATACCCATGAGAAAGTTAAACAACTACATACCCATGAGGAAGTTAAACAACTGCATACCCATGAGAAAGTTAAACAACTACATACCCATGAGGAAGTTAAACAACTACATACCCATGAGAAAGTTAAACAACTACATACCCATGAGAAAGTTAAACAACTACATAAACATGAGGAAGTTAAACACCCATGAGAAAGTTAAACAACTGCATACCCATGAGGAAGTTAAACAACTACATACCCATGAGAAGTTAAACAACTACATACCCATGAGAAAGTTAAACAACTACATACCCATGATGAAGTTGAACAACTACATACCCATGAGAAAGTTAAACAACTACATACCCATGAGAAAGTTAAACAACTGCATACCCATGAGAAAGTTAAACAACTACATACCCATGAGAAAGTTATACAACTACATACCCATGAGAAAGTTAAACAACTGCATACCCATGAGAAAGTTAAACACCCATGAGAAAGTTAAACAACTACATACCCATGAGAAAGTTAAACAACTACATACCCATGAGAAAGTTAAACAACTACATACCCATGAGAAAGTTAAACAACTACATACCCATGAGGAAGTTAAACAACTACATACCCATGAGAAAGTTAGACAACTACATACCCATGAGGAAGTTAAACACCCATGAGAAAGTTAGACAACTACATACCCATGAGGAAGTTAGCCTTGGAGGCTGACTGTCCATAGTGCTGTTCGATGTACTTTGGCTTGTAGGTGACCATGCCTATGAGAGAGTTGAGCTGAATGATGGTCACACACAGGTAGATGAAATACACAGGGTTTCCCAGCAGGGTCTTCACGGTTGGGATGAAATCTTGGGGGGGAACAAAATGCGAAATGAATCATTTGAACTTGCATTCATATTGACAATGATTACATTATACGTACAGTAAGAAAACAATTGTGATATTTGTAGTCTTCAAATACTTTAGAGAAATCACATAATAAATTCTTAGCATTTGACCCAGACGAGTCTGTGTTTACCTTTGGCCATCTCCAGGAAGCTGGCTGGTTCGTCAGCCTGGTACTTGTGCTCCAGGAGAGGGGAGTCCTTGATGAAGCCAGCCCTCTCCGGGGTGCACTGCACTGGGCCTCGGTTCCCCGGGATTGGCAGGGAGCGGGGCAGGAACCAGAAGGGGATGGCGGACAGGAGGGTGATCACCCCGGCGATGAGGTAGCCCAGCCACCAGGCCCCCACCCAGCGGGCGTCCCCCGGGGTGATGGTGATGCTATCTGTGTGTGTGTGTGTGTGTGTGTTTGTGTGTGCGCATGTGCGTGTGAGTATGTGCGTGTGCATGCGTGTGCATGCGCGTGTGTGTGTGTGTGTGTGTGTGTGTGTTTGGTCAGGGAGAATAAAGGACATTAGTCGGTGATTGGGATAGCCAGTATACAGAATACCTCATGACAAAATACTTTGGGACACAACAGGCTGACTACAGGTAGGAAACTGTCTCAAAACTCAGAGAAAGAACAGTGATCTAACCAAACAAGAGACATGGTCATCCAACACGAAATGGCACGAAACTATAGAAAACACACTGACGATGTTTCTGCATATTCTTGGCATATGTGACAGGGTTTGATAAATAGGTCCCCATCTCGGCAATTGTAAAAGCTCACAATCGAGCCAAACAAGTCTTGTTGTGAAAAGATGTGTTTTCCGTTTTTTGGCATAGGACGACAAACGAAGCGATGAAGAACCCACTCGATATCATATCCAACAGTTTTACATTCACTAAATACCTACATTTAGATAGCAAAGTCGGGTGGGGGGTATTATTCGGATTAGTGTGGCAGTGTGTGTAGCCACGCCCACTCCAGCTGTATTTAAGTAGCCATGTGTGTGCGTCTGGACCGGTTGACACATTTACAAGATGGATGCGGATGCTCTAGCTAACGCTATAAACCACATTTATGAAGCCGGTAGAAATATCGACAGTGGGCAATTAATGAACTCCTTCATATTGGACTATACATAACGGGAACTCCGAACGGGAACTCCGAACTCCGAATCTGACGATGACAAGAAGACAACAGGATTTCAGACATTGATCTCCACATCAGTTCACTTTCATGGGACAGTCGTCTGCAGACAGACCTTCTGCTGTGTTCTTGGGTAAGTTTTAGTATGTGTGTTGTATACTAGGATTTTGTGTTGTTTACTTAGGATAGCCAAACAGTTATTTGTTGTTTTGTGAGTAAGGTAGATAGCGCCGTTGTTAGCATCAGTTATCAGACCACTGAAACTGCTCACCACAATTATGCCACCCCTCTCCAAAACTAATGAGATGGTGGGAGGAAGAAATACGTTGTCAAAGATAAAACATAATGAATAAATACATTTGTTGCAGACCTACTAAACATGCAACATACTGTACAGTATGTTTCATGCACCATTTTAGTGTGTTTGTGTGTGTGTGTGTACCAGCTAGCCAAACAAGTGTTAGCTTGTTAGCTAGCTAGCTGGCTTTGTTAGAGATGTAATAGATTATATAAAAAGTAAATGCTTTTGTAATGAACGGTAATCAGGGTTTTTCCTGCATAGAGAATTTTGAGGCGGCCGCCTCCATCATATTTCTAGCCGCCTCCAGCTCTCGACAAAACTCTGACAGTCGTATTTTCTACTGTGGATTTCTGTCATTTCTAACTGCAATTGCGGCACTGCGCCGACGTGGTGGCGGGGGCGCTGTTTCGCAAATAAGTTAGCTTTCGTTTTTGCTAGCGAAATAGCTGATAGTTGATATTGACTGCTCAAGGAGAATACATATTTGAAAGTACAGAATGCCTGAGAGCCTTATATTGCATTATACAGGGCTGCCAAGTTTCACCAAAAGTTTGGAGTGAGATTTTTTGGTGGTGGAGCGACCCAAAACTGTGCACGTTTTGGCGGCAGCGGCCCCTCTCTCCCACCCAATTATTTGTGCTAGTTTCCTGCAATTTTACATGTTGTTCATAATAAACCAGCACAAGAAATGAAAATAATTAACATTTTATAAAACAAGACAAAAATTCAGACAATATATCATATTTATGAAATCTTAATGAACAAATACAGTAGCCTACAGACTCTAAAAGAAAATTGGGCCCCATCAACAGGACTCAGCCCCTTGGTCAGCAGCAGAAAGACCCTTGGTCATCATCTTATATACAGTGCATTGCTCATAGATGGCTATCATGTTATACAGTAGGCTACATACCAGGGTTTTTCCTGGGTCAGAATGAGGCCTTGGTGGTTGATCTTGTGCGCGCGTAGCGCGGCCATTTTTTTTTTGAGGGACCCCCAATTGTTGTATTTGTATTGTAAATTGCAATTACTATTTATTATTACTATTGTAGGAGCCAGATATGGTCCTGTGATACGTGTTGTAATTCACTGTGTGGGCATGGGGTGGCGCTGTCACAATACCTGAGGCAGGTGTATATCAGGTAGCACATTTGTTGTTGTTGTCGTCAGGTGTTGACCCCGGAAGGGCAAATAGGTTTGACCGCAAGGGCGCTAAGTTTGTTATTGTTATTGTTTGTACCAGTGATTAAGCCATTGATGGCACATAGTAACACAATAAATGTTTATTATGCAGCAAACCAACGACTACGGATCTTATATAACCAACAGCAACACATCAATTTAGGACGCACGGCGCGTCAACCGGACAATCCGTCGGGTTAGCATCTCAGTAGCAAGTAGTAGACTATGCTCCTTTAACAATTATTATTAATGTACCTGGTTATGTTACAGTAGAGAAACACAAAACAGTTACCAAAACTGAGTATTTACTAGCTAAGATTGGCAAAAGATTGGCGTGGTGCAACCGAAATTAGTAAACAACTAGTTTGAAACTAGCTAGTAACAACTAGGGGTTTAGTAACTACTGCATGCCTGCATTTATAATGACTTACGCCATATTGGTGCAACCCAGTCCAGTAGGCTACCAGATACGATGTTGTAATAATGTATTCACATATTTTGCTACCACGGTTGCCAGATGGAATTGACAATGTCCAGCCCAACCGGTCTAAAAGCTGCCGAATCCACCCGTCCAGTGTGACCAAAAGTAGCCCAATCTGGCAACACTGCTTGCTACGTTCTTGCAGCTTGCGTGAACACAGGTTCTTCCATCAGCGCTCGCCTGCCGCTTCGATTGCAGACTCAAGTTAACGCGCGTGCAGAAAGATGCCACGAAACTCATGTCCGGTAAAACAAATTGTTATTTCTCGCCGTGAGAAATAGAGATGCGGCGTGAGAGCGTGAGAACTGGTTGAAATGCGTGAGTCTCACGGTGATTGCGTGAGACTTGGCAGCTCTGCATTATAGTACATTCTATTTTGATTGGTCATCTGGTGCCTGAATATTGTGTTTTCCTTTACATAAATAATGACATTTCCACCATAAGTTGATACAGAAAGGTCACAAATTGGTGCATATCAATTCACCAGAATGCAATAAATTAAGTGTTTGATGCTCGTTTAAGGACCCCCAGACAGCCCCGCTTCATGGGTCCCCCCCGATGTCAAACACCACTGGTACCACCTCCGCCTCATTTTGAGCCAGGAAAAACCCTGGTAATGTTATGTGGAATCAAAAAGAATGATTAATTCATTGATATGTAGATTTGCTGTAGAATAATACTGTGAATTGAAATGATTTCACTAGCCTACTTCAGTACAAGTACAGTACACTGAGTCTATGGAAAACCTACACTAGAGAAGTGTCCACACCTCTGACCTGAAATTTGTGTTACAGAATGAGGAGGTGAGAGGTTCTGAGAGATGACACCTTGATGAGAGTCACCAGCACTTCAGGTATTTGTCATTGTCATTGTATAAGCAATTCTATTTTATGAAGATAGTAGTAGGCTATTTCGTAAAAGTGGTGTTGGTAACAGTGGGCAATCATTTTAAATGTACTGTCTTCTTTTTTTATTACAGCTTTGATGCCCAGATGGGATGGGAAGGAACTACGCCGAAGTCCCACTAGATGCTTTATGGACTATAATGATAAATGCATGCACACGGACAACATTATTATTTTTTACCATTCTATTATTGTATTGCTCAATTGTATCTTGCCTAATTTTTTCCATTGCCATGAATTTTACTCTCTTGAATGAATGAATGAATGAATGGTCTTTATTGTCATTGCTATAGTACAGGTACCAAACAACGAAATTTGGGAGGGGTGGCTCCCCTGGTGCTAGGAAAGAAAAAAAAAGAAAAAAAACAGGAAGGGAAAGGAGCTGGTTTACATAAATAAAGGCTATGTACACTATCCACTATACTATACTGTACAGGTAAGACGACTAGGGTTGTCATATTGCACATAGTGTTATTGCACATTCATTTAAAGTGTCGCAGTTTGCAGGCTTGAAATGTACACATTTGTGCCTCAGCACTACACCTGATTTTTTCAATCCAGCAGCTGCCATCAATCCGTCCAGACTGTCCAGGGCCCAGAACCTAGGTCTTTGCTGTGTTCAGGGCCTGGATGGCCCTGGGGTAGAAGCTGTGCTTCAGTCTGTTTGTCCTTGCGGCCATGGTCCTGTACCGCCTTTTCGAGGGCAGCCGGGCAAAGTGTTCGTACCCAGGGTGGGTTGGGTCTCTGGAGATCTTGGAGGATCTTGTGTTGTACAGCTCTTCCAGAGAGGGGAGGGGGGCGCCGGTGATCTTCTGGGCTGTTCTCACGACCTCTGTAGCGCATTTCTCTCCGCGGTTGTGCAGCTGGAGAACCAGTTGCAGATGCCGTAGGTGAGGATGCTCTCCACTGCGCCGCGGTAGAAGGCCACCAGTATCTCCTGCTTGTTGTGTTCCTTCCTGAGGACTCTCAGGAAGTAGAGCCGCTGTTGTGCCTTCTTGATGGTGTACTTGTACTTGTAATGGGACGTAATAAACGTTTGGCACACATGGCAATAAAATTATGATGAATCATGAATCTTGAATTATTATTATTATTATTATTTAGCTATTTAAACGTGTCAGCCCTGCAATTTTGCTTCCTGAGGGTTAGCTGACAACCCCACTGACAGATGACAGGTAGGTAATGACAGGTAGTGTAATGGGGGAGTGGTTGTCTTGAGGGTGTGGTTGTCTTGAGGGAGTGATTAGGGTGGAGTTAACCAGCTATTGTTCCCACCCATTACCTCTGTGAAAAAGTCTCTGAAGACTTGGAAGGCTGGATATCTCGGTGGTTCAGGGGGTATCACCATTAAACTATCCATGACTTCTTCAACTTGTTTCAGATTTCAATGTATGACACATCATTTTAAAGCTTACAGTCTACCCTTTCATATTCCGGAAAAAACAGAAAAAAGATTTTGCCCTAGTTGAGGACTTTTTAACCATGCCCTGTCACATATATTCTTATGCCACAAATCTCTCTTGTAACTACACACTTAGGAAAGGTGAGACACTTAGGAAAGGTGATACAGTACAAATGACCTGATCAGGTCTAGAGGAACATGTACAGCACAGTAACATGGAAGGAGGGTGGGTTAGGGTGGGCTAGTGGATGTTGCATTGCTCCCACACAGATTAGGTAATCAAATAGGGGGAGCTGCAGAAACACTACAATACTGAGCATGAACGGTCCGTTAAAGTAATAATGGCTGTTTTTTTTGTTTGTTAAAGTACAACCTGGGATTCGGACATCCATTTGGAAACTTGGTGTGGGTGACCTGGGTGAGTCTCTCTGTCTGAACACTCAGGTCACTCCAGGTGGATGTTGCATGCCCACACAGCAGACATCTAAGATCAGCTTACCCGTCCCAATACTAATGTTAAATGGGCGATCTCTGATTGGTCCATCCCATGTGTTCAGATTAATTCATTATAGAAAGGCATTGATTCTTGAAGAATATAACTTGAATATAAATGCTTCAAGAGCTCAGTTCAACTGTCTTATCCCACCAGAATCCAAAATGTAAACTTGTTTTACTCCACTGTTACAACAATGTCATTTTTAACACATTCTGATCTCATGGATGGTCAGTCCTTGCATCCGAAGCTCTTGCATTGTGAAAGCAGCTGGTGCAACTGCAATGCAATGGATTCGGTGGGTAATCCCAAGTACTACCTAGTTAGCGTAGAGTAGTGGGGATTACTCACCGAATGCATTGCATTGCAATGTTTTGGCTTGACTAGCGAGTGTGTCATTGATTTTCAACAACACTGAAATGTATTTACATTTTTCTGAATAAAAGTCTGAACATTTTTGATTGGTTAGCAACTTGTTCCCAGTTTCACCCACCAGCTGCTGTCACATTTCTCCAGTCCCAGCCATCAGCTGTCAAAAAATGGCAAGGTGACCACTTTGTTGTTGTTTCGAGTCCCAATTGTCCCTTTAAATAACCCAGACGGTCAAACGACATCAGCCCCTTGGCCCCTTGGCCCCATGCACATAAACCTGGAACAACAACTACTCCAACATGGCCTTCGTGGGACTGAACTTACTCAATAAAGTATTTGTGTCATTATTTGGTTTTAGCGAATCATACGACTATGGGACGTGGCTCAGAATCAGAAATGTGTGGTGTGCAAGGACTGGGGGGGGGGGGGTGAATGGTGTGAGGTAAAGCCAATGGCTATTCGTTAGGCGTTTGGACGAAAGCCACGTTTGACGCAGACCTTTTGAATTGGCCGGAAGTGTCTGGAAACTAGATTACACAGACGGTCAGTGATCTACAGGAAACTGTCTGAACTCTAAGGCTACGATCAGAGGTCAACGTCCTCTTTTATTTGTTTGTGGTTTTATCTGTTTATGGTTGTGTTATTTTAGTTTTGCCACTCTTTGTAAGTTGTTTTGTTATTTAGTATTATGTCATTTGTCATTTCCCTTTTTTAAGTCTTTTCTATAGTGAGTACTTTTTTATTTTGTGTAAGTGTAATGCTATGTTCACAATTGTATGCTCTCTAAAACAATCCAATAAACAAAGTTTAAAAAAAGGAAAAGAAAAGAGGTGAACACCCTTGTCTCTGTCTAGACTGACAGGCTTTATACAGTCTGTGTACTTAAGGTTAGAGACAGGGACCAGACACACACAAACACACACACACACACACACACACACACAGATACACAGACATACACACACACACATACACACACACACACACACACACACACACAGTTCCCAGTATGTCCCTTTAACTCACCCATGCTGACAAATCCGATGTCCACATAAATCTTGGCACACAGGGATCCGAGTAGGTATCCGAACACAGGACCAACGACTGCTATTGTCTGTACACAGCCTGGAGTGTGACAGACAGACAGACAGAGAGACAGACAGACAGACAGACAGACAGACAGACAGACAGACACACACACAGACAGACAGACAGGCGCACGGACGGACGGACGGACAGACAGATGCACGCAAGCAAGCAAGCATGCACACACAAACACGCACAGTGATTATTTTTGACTACCAGCCTGACTCCTTCAGACAGACAACAGAGAATGACACTGATTGTTCAGTTTGTTCAGGTCACACAGAGGTCACACGGAGGTCACACTGACGCTATCGGCTGTCCACTGCGTATTGTACATGTCATGACAGAGAGCCAGTGTATGTATCAGCTGTTGATCAGACGGTCAATTTCTACAAGTCCCATCACATGATAAACCAATAACTGTCTTTCTCCAAATGATCATACACCTCCATACGTCATACACCTCCATACGTAGTGACTGATTATCTAGACCGCTGCTCTTCAACCCTGGTTCAGCAGGTTCACAGAGTGTGCAGGGTTGTGTTCCATCCCAGCCATAACACACCTAATTGAACCAATGACAGGCTGGTTACAGTACAGGTGTGTTCACATAGTATTGAGCCGTAGCCGCTAAGACCAGGTTTGAGTAAAAAACACTGATGTCCCCCCCGCCACGATAGACCCTTTTTCCAACTGGTGACTCACCGATGTAAAGTGCAGCGTTTTCCTCCTGAGCGAAATCGTCCAAATAGGAGATCCCCAGGGGCTGGACCGGGGTCTCTCCGATTCCACGCAAGACGTTTCCCAAAAACACATAGATCCACATAGTCAGGTTGGACTCTCCCTCGCAACCTAGTGGAACAGGGGGAGATAGGACAGACAGAAGGAGAGTTAGAATAGGATACAATACATAGTGTACCAGACAGCCATTGATGAGAAATGAAATTCATCCACATACCTAAATTATCATAAATGTGAATACAGCCTCTTGACAAACCGGTTGCGCACGTGCGTGGGTGTGTGTGTGTGTGTGTGTGTGTGTGTGTGTGTGTGTGCTCGTGACACACCTGTACCTGTGCTTGGCGTTTCAGAGAGCCCGTCACCTGCGGACAGAGCAGCTGGTGAGCTCGCTGGACATGGAGAGAGGTTATTGGTTGAATTCACTGACGATCGGATTGACGTTTCGAACTTATAGCTGCGTACAAAACACCAATGCGACTGTTTAGCTAGGGGCTGGGAGAAAGCACCATGTACATTTAGAGAGGACAGACAAGAAGCAGAGCAAAAATGAATCAACTTCTGAATGTGTGTGGTGTACAGTGGTCAAACATGTAAGCATGCTGTACATTCAAGCATGTTAAACGTAACACTAAACACTATAAACAAATAAATATCGTCACCTTCTTAAAATAATGGCGTAAGTCATATTTTCAAGTTTTGAGGAAAAACAGAATAAACTGAACCGAATATAGAATATATATTTAGGCAAAAACATAATTTTCCTCAAAGGTGACGATATGTGCTGTATGTAACATAAATTCATTAAACATAACGGCTTCTTCAATGCTTTTTTGGACGGAACCTTTCCGAAACCTTTATCCTTGTTTTTGTTTTAAAGCCATAACCAATGCCGTGCATCTGATAATAGTATAGAAATGTAAAATTGATATTGTATAGAAACAGCATGATAAATGACCCCATTGTAGGCTTCATCTCACAGGATGAAATAAACATTCTTCATGATCTAAATGTAATGAGCAAGCCGCCGTCTAATGAGCATTCTCGATGAGCTTCAGCACAGACTACAGTACACCACATCATACCACAGTATTACAGTGTATTCTTACAATGTCAGTCCAAACATGGAATTAGATTGACATTTTGGCAATAGTCTTTAACAGGGAATTACTGGAACCATGTGACTCCAGGCTTTCTGTGACTAGTTAGAAATAAGGATGTACTCACACACACAGACACACCCACACACACACACCCACACACACACAGAGACACACGTCATGGGAGCCAAGGGTGCATTCAGAATTTCTTCATTGAGCAAAGACTTCTCTCTTAACCCTTTTATCTTTTGCATCAAAGGCCCATTTAAATGGCCTTGACAAGAGCATAACGATCACAAGTCTACAAGTAAGAGGACGTTTTTGTTTTAGTTCTAAAAAAAATAATCTACATTTTTCTTTTTGTCAGGTAATATGAAACATTGTCCCCTCCCGCTCACCGTCCGATGAGAAAATGAGGCAGTGCAATGACGAAGGTGCCCACGGACATCAGCACACAGCCCATCGCAATGACCTTTGGCCGATGGAGCTTTGCCCCAAAGTAGCTGACGAACGCAATCACCAACAGGTTACCTGCGACCAGGACACAGAAAATAGACTTTATGGAACCGACAGAGAAATAGAATTCACCCTCAACGCTCTGACACAGTCTAGTTCCACTACATTCAAAAACAATGTTACCTTTTTATTTCAGTAAAGGAAGTATTGTGAGATTCAATGTCACGATTTCTCATGGGGCGGCTGTGGGTCAGCCGGTAGAGCCGTCGTCTAATGATCGCAAAGTCGGCAGCTTGCAGCGGTTCGAGTCCCGGGTGGGCCATGTGTCGAAGTGCCCCTGAGCAAGGCTCTGAACCCCTAATTGCTCCGAGGTCGCCTTCAATGGCTGTGACCCATTGCCTAGATAGCCCCTCTAGAGCATAAATGCATTTCGTTGTACTCTGTGCTATAACAAACTATGAACCTTTTCCTTTCTTACTAGAGGGGTCTTACTACTGTTGAAAATGGACTGCACTTACGGTATATAGCGCCTTATTCCAGAGTGCTTTACAATGGCCTCACATTCACACACCAATGGCGGCAAGCTACCATGCAAGGCGCCGGCCCGCTCATTGGGAGCAATTTGGGGTTCAGTGTCTTGCCCACGGACACCTCGACCTTGCGACCATTAGACGCCGGCTCTACCTCCTGAGCCACAGCCAACCACAGTTAAATAATAGAGTCAAGGGGAGATTAACAGTTCAGTGTTACTCATTCTAAGAAACTCTGAACTGAGACAGAACTCCCGGGCGTTTCCGAGTATTACCGGCCCTCAGGAGAGTTCTGTCTTCATCCCGTCCCTACAGTAGGCCTAGTCTAGAAGCCACACACCCCCCCCCCCCCACCCCCAAGTGAGAGCAAATGAGGTGAGAGCGGATGAGGTCCTTGAGAAACGGACGTCATCCCACCTGACCTTCAGAAAAAACAACAACGATCGAGTCAATAATTAGATGGCTGCCTTTGTGCCTTCGTCCACGTCAGTGAGGTTGTTACTGCTCGCCATTGAAGTCTGTCTGTCCGCCTCTCTTTATGTCTCAGTAAGTGGGCTATGACTGGGCTGTGGCCCAGAGAGAGATGGAAGGAAGGAGAGGCGGGCAGACTCCAATGGCCAGCCATAAAGACCACTGAGGTGGACGGCACGAAGGCAGCCATCTAATTATTGACTCGATTTTTTTTCTTTTTCTGAAGGTCAGGCAGGATGACGTCCGTTTCTCGAAGACCTCACCTGCTCTCGTCAGGCCTGGGGGGGGGGCTCTAGAATAGGGGGGGGGGGGGGGCAGAACTCTCCTGAGGGCGTGTGATACTCAGAAACGCCAGGTAATTCTGTCTCGGCTACGCAGGATATAGTGTGTATGTGGAAGGGGGGGAGGGGGCATGGGGTGAGAGGTACATAATAAGAATATGGCTTGAATTGAGGAAGCCAGACTATAGATTAGAGACCATTGAGAGCAACAGGTCAAGAAGCAGATGAAAGAGAAGGAAGAGAGAGAGAGAGAGAGAGAGAGAGAGAGAGAGAGAGAGAGAGAGAGACACAGGGAGAGAAGGGAGAGACTTTGCTTGGTATCTCCCAGGAAGAGAACTCTTTAACTGCTCTCTAACCCAGCTGCCTGACACATGATCTCTCTCTCTCTCCGTGGTGTAACAGCCCTGGCTGCCGCTCTCCCTCGGCGCGTTACCATGGAAACGCTCCTATGGAAACGGCCCGGCTTTGCACGGCAGGGCCACGTGAGACCAGCTGCAGTTTGCAGCACGAGAGAGAGAGAGAGAGAGAGAGAGAGAGAGAGAGAGAGAGAGAGAGAGAGACCCCCCAGGAGTGCCTCCCCTCTGACTCCTGAGTGGACAGGAGAGCATGACCCTCCACTAACACAACAACCCCCTGTGGCCCAAGGGTCCTACCTCACCGCTGACACACTGTGTATACTTAGGTCCTACACCTCCCCTCCCATTATGTACTATAACCTCAGCAACCCTATATAGTGTATGTGTTATAGTGTGTACAGGCCCTGTATGTACATTGATGAAGCTGAGCTCAAGACCAGGTCAGGGCTCATCTGTACTACATCTACCTTACAATACTACCTTACAATACTACCTAACAATACTACCTTACAATGCTACCTTACAATACTACCTTACAATACTACCTTACAATACTACCTTACAATACTACCTTACAATACTAACGCTGCATTACGCTGCATTACATTACATACTGTACATAAGCTACCATAACTGTAATAGCTCATAACTGTATACGTATACCTCTAAACTACCGTACATGCCATACTGTACCTATCACTATCACTGTCATGTTTTTTTATATCATGTTCTTATATCACTATTTTCACTTCTGGTAGACGCTAAACTGCATTTCGTTGTCTAGTACTTGAATTGAAGTTGAATCTAATCTAATCTAATCTAATCTAATCTAATCTGGAAAGGCCAAGACAGGAAGAGATGGGGTGGGGTGGAGAGGCCTTATGATACACCTCCTGGTGTTCACACCTTAGAGAGGCCAAAACATAAATATTGACAGATGGCTTTACCATAAAACTCTCCCATAGCACCAAGTTTTAATAATTTATAATAATTTTAGAGGTTACAGGGACATTCTCCCTGGAGTAATTTAGGGCTAAGTGCCTTACTCAAGGGCACACTAGTGGTGGTGTTGCAGGCGTGATACGAACTTGTGACCTTCCGTTTTAAAACACAGTGTTTCCTCCAAAAGGGGCTTGTCCCTGTAGGAGGGGAACCCTTTGAGGAATCATTTTGAGTACCACGTAGAACACCTTTTGGGTTCCATTTAGAACCCTCTGTGAGAAGGGAAAAGACTGGGACTCTTGTCCTAACCAGAACCTTACGAGAGCTTCTATTCTGAGAGTGTATAGAGAGGAGAATGAATACACCTGGGATCAAAGGATTATTCCATGTGGATGTGGTTTCATAACCCAGTCCTCCACCATACAGGGCCTGTGTCCTTGACACACGGCTATCCTTACCCACTCTCCTCTCCTGCCATGAGGCCAGATAAGACCTCCGTACCCAGCCAGTAACACGCTGGTGATGAGAACACAGAAACAGATTACTTCCCGAGAAGCCTTATCTCCCCCCTACTACCTTGAATACCTCTCTGACCCATCCACATCTCCCATCCACAACAAAAGAGAGTCACGGAAGAGGTTGGGGGGTGCGTGACGCAGGCATCTGTGCTTACCTATCTCAAAGCTTCCGTCAATGACACCTATTAGGTAACTGGGGATGTCGAAGCGTCTCTCCAGCTGCGTTATTGTGCTCTTCATATAGCTGCCCGACAATGCCTTGGCGAAATAGGCAAAGGACAGGGCCCCGAGGAACCTCTGGGAGAGAAAAGAGAGAGAAGGATAGAGAGAGAGAGAGAGAGAGAAGAGACACAGAGCGAGAATAGACAGAGAGAATTACATATCTGATTTCAGCTCCACCCAAATATCTGATAAATCAGTAATGCATTTTAGTTCATCAATTAATGCTAATCTATTCATAACAGATATACAGATATTCGCTCAATATTCGAACAACACAATATCATTTGCCTAAGTGCAAGTCAAGAGGGGAAAACAGACAAGTCTGTTTCTAGCTATAGTACCTCTCACTCACCCACACATTCACACACCAATGGCGGCAAGCTACCATGCAAGGTGCCGGCCTGCTCATTGGGAGCAAATTGGGTTCCTCGACACCTCAACATGTGGCCAGCCGGGATTTTGAACCGCCGATCTGCCGGCCTTGCGATCATTAGACGCCTAATTAGACTAGACTACATTACTATAGCTAGCAACAGACTTGGGGAAATGTATTATTCTCTCTCTTTATATATATATATATATATATATATATATATATATACAGACCCATCACAGGAGCAGTGGGGAGGAGAAGAGAGAGAGAGAGAGAGAGAGAGAGAGAGAGAGAGAGAGAGAGAGAGAGAGAGAGAGAGAGAGAGAGAGAGAGAGAGAGAGAGAAAGAGAGAGAGAGAGAGAGAGGGAGAACGAGAGTAGGATCAGAGAAGGACGGATGGAGAGAAGGAGACAAGAGGAGGCTGTGCAGCTCCATGTATTGAGTCAGGGCAGGACAAAGGGGGGATTAGAGTAGCCTACGTCAGTCTGGAGACGCTAGCTAGCACCTCATCCTAGCATGAATGGCTGCTGATCCACTCCCCCCGTCACACACACACACACACCCACACACACACACACACACACACACACATGCTCACGCACGCTTACACACGCACGCGCACGCGCGCGCACACACACACACACACACACGCACACACACACACACGCACACGCACACGCACACGCACACACACACACACACACGCGCAAACGCACACGCACACAATGTAATCACTGACAATGTAATCTATATTAGTTTTACATATACATGTTGGTATGTTACGGTACATGTGGGAATACGGTACATGTGGGAAAAATAGGGTTAGGGTTAGGTGCTAGGGTGACTTGGTACATGCTGGCATGTCTAACCCTAACCCTACCCCTAACCCTAACTCTAACCCTAACCATAGCACCCTAGCACCTAACCCTAACCCTAGTTTTCCCACATGTACCGTATTCCCACATGTACCGTAACATACTGATTCTGATTCTGATGGTGTGACTCAATGCTGGGGCCTGAAGCATGAATTATGAATTATGAATGATTAAATTATGAAAATTAATTCAATTAAATTCATAAATCTTCATTGCCCCTGTGAAAGACAGATATGGTATGGTATAGCCATCGTGTAGAATGTAGTGATGAATATCATCATATCATCCCCACTACCCCCCTGTAGTTTCTTTACTGTAAAAAAATAAATAAACTTCTTCTTTCTTCCTCCTTCTAGCATTGTGACTGCCAGTGGACCCTGGTCCTAGCATAGGTTCGTTTTTCTTATGATGACTGATGTATAGATGATTCACTTAATTAGTCAAAGGTATTGATTGTAAGTTGCTTTGGAATAAGGTGTCTGCTAAATGCCAAAACATGTAAATGTAAAATGTCTTCTGCTAGGGCAGTAGGAGGCATCATTGCCCTGGGTGGTTGAACCAGAACTGTTAACCAGGAGAAGATGGCGACACAGCCAACTGTTGGCAAACTATTTGTGACAGCAGCTGGTGAAACTGGGAACAAGTCACTAACCGATGGACCATTCAGACTTTTATTCTGAAAAATGTAAATACATTTCAACATTGTTGAATGTAATGACACACATCGATGACACACTTGCTAGTCAAGCCAAAACACTGCAATGCAATGGATTCGGTGAGTAATCCTCACTATAGTTAACTATAACACTACTACCTAGTTAACTATTAATGGCGCTTTTCCATTACAGGGCCAACCCGGGCCAGCCCGCTTCGGCCTGCTTCTTTGGCCCTTTTCCATTTGTCGGCCCAGGTCGCGTCAGCTCGGTTCGGGTCGCTTCTTTAGCTCCCCTTCGAGACCAGGGTCTACATTTTTAGATCCAGATCTTTTTGCCAGGCTGCGTGTGACGTGTGACGCTGCACACCGTTGATTGGTCAATGGAAATCGTCATCCCATGTTCGATTTCTTCACTAACCGCCATCTTGAAATACCACATTCGCTCTTGGAAAATGTCACTACAGTTTCTGTAATAGCTTATTAATAAAGATTCGAAAAATTATGCTGACCATCGTATTATCTTAGTTTAATGTAATTTCAATGAATCATAGAACTTTTATTTGAATGAATGAATGAATGAATGAATGAATGGTCTTTACAACAAGCACAACACAAAAATCGCTATTATGCACCGTCTTTGCCCGTGAATAACACCGGCTGTGGAGGTGGTACAAACACAATACTCCTTTGCTAACTTCACCATCGGTCTACGGTAATTTTGAGCCCTTAACCACCGCGCTGACACCCCGAGAAGTTATGCTTTTAACCGTAAACTCGATGAACCGGGAGTTCACCCGCTGCTGCTGCTCGCAGCACCGCTTGCTGCTGTTTCAAAGTCCAGTTGACAGCGGGGGCAGAGAAACGTTTTAACAGGGAATTCGCTCCGCGCTGTCGACGTTGATAGGAGTGTAGGATCTACACCATTCACTGAAATCGGCAGGTAACAGGCACGTAACATCCATATGCTGTATATATAAATACATATATTTGACTACCAGCAAGACACCGGAGCACTCTATAAACGCGGAGATTGGAGCCCCGCGTCAGTCAGCCTTTTCGTAGAAATACATCGCTTCCCAATCCCTGGTTGCGAGATCTGAACTACAAATCTACTAGAACTGAAAGCGGCATGTAGGCTAACAGGCACGTAACATCCATATGCTGTATAAATAAATATATTTGACTACCAGCAAGACAGCGCTGCACTCGTATCTATCAGCCTGTCTGTATAATGATGTCGTTGAATGCCGATGCTGAGATACAATGATACTACAGTTCATAAAGCAGACAAGTGAAGGCAGTGGTTTTAAGGGTTAAAAAAACATGACTTTATTATGTGTACATCAGTGGAGGCTGGTGACTTCCAGAATTGAGGAGGCCCAAAAAAAATCCGCTTGCTCGCTTCACTCGCGATGGAATGTTCCCTGTTCTTCTTATCTGTCTTTGTTAAAAAATATTAATTTGTGTTTGGCGGTACTGAACGGATTGGGACACTCTCAGGATGGTGGATGAAGCAGCTTTTATTGCCTGCACAATGGGTCATCAAATAAACAAAACAATTGGCATGAATCTCTGGTCCGCCTGCAGCAGCTATTGTCCCTTCTGCTCAGGCTCACAACATTCACCACAACATACTACATACAATCAATGACATGTCAAAAGCACTCAAACACTATGTCAATCAGACACACAACATACAATTCAGAACAATACTTCATCCATTTCTAATATTTATCCTGCAGAACAGCACTCATACGCGTGTGGCGGAAAAAGGTACTACACGGAGGCCAGGCCTCCTGTTCCCACCCATTTTCAGTGATTTGGCCAATCACATATTGCCATGAAAAAAATTGCATTACATTGACTTCTATGAGAAACCACTTTCCGACAGGAGGCCTGGCCTCCGTGTAGTACCTTTTTCCGCCACACGCGTGTATGAGTGCTGTTCTGCAGGATAAATTTTTAGAAATGGATGAAGTATTGTTCTGAATTGTATGTTGTGTGTGATAAAAAATATAATTATTGCTTTTTTAAATCTCTCTCTCTTCTCTCAAATTATTGGGGAGGCCAGGCCTCCTCCACCTCTATGGAGGAGCCTCCACTGGTGTACATAGCTTCCTCTCTCTCTTTCTCCTTCTCTCCAAAAAAATCACGGTTAGTAATATACCACATGCCGAGGAAAAGGTATACGATAGCTACAATTTCCTCCATGTCGCTGTTGTTGTGGCTGTGTACACCCGGAAGCTTTTTGCCAGGCTGCGTGTGACGTGTGACGCTGCACACCATTGATTGGTCAATGGAAATCACCTCTAACCTCTAACCGCCATTTTAAAATCTCACACAGCAGCGTACAGCGTACAAGAGCGTACATCAGAGACTAGTTCTTTACTGTTCTTTTACTGTTTCTACTATTCTTTTTAATTATGGAATCGTGTTCGAGTTGGGCAGCAAACGAGGTCCAGGCCCTCGTCTGTATTTGGTCTGAAGACCAAATCCAGCGAGATCTGGACTCTACCGTTCGTAATCAGAAGATCTTCCAGGCTGTCTCTCGCCGTTTGTTGGACATTGGAGTTCACAGGACACCCAAGCAGTGCAGAGAGAAACTGAAGAAACTCAAAGCGGATTACAAGAAAATCAAGGACCACAACAACCGCAGTGGAGTTGAACCCCGAACCTCGCGTTGGTACGACGCTATAGATGCGGTGATCGGACTCCGACCGAATAACGGGAGCACAGAAACGCCGGGGTCGAGGGCCTCGCCAGTGTCGTTGCTGGAGCCCACCATGGCCGATACTATCCAGGAGGAGCAAGGTATGATATGATACAATAGACGTATGATACCAATCTACTACTAACTAGCTACTATCCTAACTGTATTTGTTGTAGCTGCTAGCTAGCTAACAACAGCAGCCATTGTTTGTCAACGTTCTAGCTGCTAGCGAGCTAACAACAGCAGCCATTGTTTGTCAACGTTCTAGCTGCTAGCGAGCTAACAACAGCAGCCATTGTTTGTCAAGTCTTTGTTTGGCTAGCAGCTCGTCTTAACTCTATTTGTCCTGCTTAACGGGATGTTTTATTAATCAGTGTTGATATAATGTGCTTTTCAGAGGACACACAGATGGAGACGGACGACGAGTGCATCCCGAATACTCCGGGTACCTCCACCTCTCGTATTCCGAGTACCCCCGGGCCCAGCACTCCTAGGCCGAGTACCCCCAGGCCCAGCACCCCCTGTCCTGTGACCCCCAATCGCTCAGGTATGAATGGTCTTTATTGTTATTGATATAGTACAGGTACCAAACAACGACATTTGGGAGGGGGGCCTCCCCTGGTGCTTGGAAAGAAAAGAAAAAAAACTAAAATAAAACAAGAAGGATAAGGAGCTGGTTTACATAAATAAAGGCTATGTACACTATCCACTATACTATACTGTACAAATAAAGTAGTCAGCCATTTCCTCAAACTTTTCCTGGGTTGGAAGACGAATGAGTTCTGGTATAGTATCGCTTGTACAGCAGCGCAGAAGTCTCTCACACACCGCCACACAGTTGTGATACTGACACCAAACAGATGTGATACACTTCTGTACTCGGAGTTGGTCGCCAATTTCCACAGTGCCATCGCTACTCTTTTGTTGAGGGGGACACACAAACGGAAGGCTGTGTCTCGTCTCTCCATGGCTGGTCGAAGTTTATGGCACAGATACATGAATGTTTCCTCCGACATTCTGAAGTTCTGTACCCACAGAGCATCGGTGAAATCAGGGACCACGAAATCCCACCACTCGTTAGCTCTGTTGATGGCCCACGCTGACGGGGCGCTGCGAAGATTTCACAAAAAATGAAGCATCTGGAATAGATCAGAGATAATGTGTTTTGTAAATTCGGAATAAACCCAAACCAGTCATATACTAGAAATAGCCGTGAAGGATAACAAAACCCACCTGTGTTTGTTGTTTACGCCGACGATCAAAGCCAACATCGTCGCTCCTTACGATAGCCCACATAAGTTTCTTTCTCTTTTCAGCATTCCTCTTTCGAGCATCCTTCCTTCTGTCTTCGCTCTTCTGTCTTCTGTCTTCTCTCTCCTGTCTTCTCTCTTTTCTCTTCTTCTTCGACTCAATCAATTGCCAAATCGTTTCCTCTCTCTCCCTCTCTCTCTTTCTCTTTCTCTCCAAAAAAACATGGTTAATAATATACCACATGCCGAGGGACAGGCATAGGATAGCTGCAACTTCCTCCATGCTGCTATTGTTGTGGCTGTGTTGTGTTGTGTCTCGTGAAAATATACGTCACCACCATGGCGCGCTGTTATGACGCGTAACTCCGCCTACTATCGTCTACTCCTCCTACTAGTCCGGGTCGGTTGTGTATAATGGAAGACCAGAACTGATCAAAAGCGGGCTAAAGCGACCCGAACCGACCTGAACCGACCTGGGCTGGGCTGCAAATGGAAAAGCGCCATTACACTACTACCTAGTTATTGGTTGGCGACTTGTTTCACCAGCTGCCGTCACATTACTAGAAGCATTTCATCAGGCATTACTGGCCTGGTCTCCAGTCACATTAAATGGTAAGTGGACTGATTGATATAGCACCTTATTCCAAAGCGCTTTACAATGGCCTCTCATTCACCCATTCACACACACATTCACACACCAATGGAAGCAAGGTACCATGCAAGGTGCTGGCCCGCTCATTGGGAGCAATTTGGGGTTACGTGTCTTGCCCAAGGACACTTTGACATTGGCCAGCCCGGGATCGAAACGCCGATCTGCTAACCTTGCGATCATTAGACGCCGGCTCTACCTCCTGAGCTACAGCCGCCCCATCACTGGCCTGGTCTCCAATTACACCAGAAATGGCACAAGGAGACAGATTTGTGCAGGTTGGCACTGCTGTCATGAATGTGGCTCGACAGTTACCCAGGGCACTATGGCCTGTTGGAAAACTCACCCAGGTCTTCCCTGGAGCAGAGGAGGACATCTGTAAATATTAACAGGGTGGCTAAAACAAGAGGTTTATATGAATCCCACAGCAGTAATGCCCTCTGCATGATTCCACCCACCATTAGTCTCATTGTTCCATGTGTCTAGGGTAATCCGTTATGCAATCATTCAGGCTAATTTGAGACATTAAGAGATGCCCTGATATTGCCCCTGGCTACGAACAGCCTCTTCCAGTATGTTCCAGTATGTTGGCAGCTGGCCAAAAATTCCTGGAAAACATGAGCTCAATTACAGACATAAACATTACTTTCTAATGTAAATTGGAAGCAGGTGACAACAGCAGCGATGTTACCACATCAGCTGAGCCAGGGGGAAGTTGGTCAGACAGTGTTCCGCTTTGATACCTCAGTCATGTACTGTAGGTATGTGATGGTAGCTGGAGTCAGTAACGAGCCAGGTGAATGTATGTGAAATATGTGGGAATTTTGTGTTTTTTCCCCATTAAACTAATTAGACTAATGAAGGTGTTGCTTGCTGCTCCTTTTCAAAAGGCTCCCCCCAAAAATGGAACCGATGCACTTAACTTTCACGTGGCCTGACGTATGTAGGTCACTGCATGTGTCTCTGCAGTGTCACATATAACAGGAGAGAGTGCTGTGGCTCTGGGTGGACGGTGCCCCTAAGATTATCCTCCCCACCCCTTCCTGGACCTGTACCATAGATCGGTCTTCTCCAGGGGTAGCCCGTGGGGGACTCTACCTGTAGCAAGCTGGATCTAAAGATCACATTACACAAGGAAGTCACAGCCCGACCGTCAGCCAAGACCAACACGTGTTCAAACAAATGCTCTGGAGACTAACGTCGCCTGTTATCCGTCAGCTGCGGATTTCCTCTGTTAACGTTATCCGGGCTGTTACAGAGAGCACAAGTAATCTCACGTGCCTTAAGGTTTAGCATCACGCGCTTACACAAGCCCTTTTCAGTAATGACACAGCATCTCTCATTTCCACATATACAGTATACTGTATATACAGTAAGGGGCAGGGTTAGCAAGGGTTAGTGGGCCAAGATGTAAACAAATAGCTACATCCAGCATTAACATAGCAGGCAACACTCAGTAACAGAATAACTTGAAGCAAGGCTAATAGCAAACCTAGGCCTCAGTGACGTGTGATTGAGGTAAACAACAAGCCCAGCCCGGGATGTGAACCGTCCAGTGTTTGTAATCCCTCTGATGCCATTGAAACCATAACTAGCACAGTCACAGAATTGCATGCACACACGGACACACGCAGACATGGACACATGCAAGTGGACACATGGGTACACGCATACGGACACACGCATACGGACACACGCACACGGACACACGGACACGGACACACGCATACGGACACACGGACATGGACACACGCACACGGACACACGCACATGGACACATGCACACGGACACATGGACACACGCACACAGACACATGGACACACGCACACGGACACAATCACATGGACACAAGCACACGGACACACGCTCACTCACACGGACACATGGACACACTCACACGGACACATGGACACACGCACACGGACACATGGACACACGCACACGGACACATGGACACACACACACGGACACACGCTCACTCACACAGACACATGGACACACTCACACGGACACACTCACACGGACAATGGACACACGCACACGGACAGACGGACACACGGACACATGGATACACGCACACGGACAGACGGACACACAGACACATGGATACACACACACAGATAGACAGACACACAGACACATGGACAAACGCACAGACGGACACACGCACGCGGACACAGATGCAGCTAATCGGCTTCTGCTGGCCATGTTGTGTCAATGCTAGTGCTTACAATGTCGTCTTTCTTTCTACCCCTGCAATAGGTTAGTAGTGTTGACTGTTAATTTCTGCATGGTCATATTATTAACATGGCGATGTGGTGGGTAAAGCGGCTCACACATACATGGCTCTTAACATAACAGCAATAACACATAACACCTCAGCAAGTTCCAGCAGTTCAACATGGTGAGCATTTTGTGAGATTTATCACAGGATTACCGGCGTCCAAACAAACACACATGCCAGCCACACCCAGGGCCCAGGGCGAATAATTCTGAGAAACAGTCTTTTTTGATGTGTTTTCTAGTGTAACAAACAGTATTGTTAGCGGCTTTAGACACTATTGTCTCATGTCACTTTAATCCAGAACAAACAACAAGCCCTCTCTCTGATCTCCTCCGTGGCCAGCCAACTTTTATGTCAGGGGAGCAGTCAATTTTATAACACAGCCCAGTCTTTTCTGGGGGGGTATTTAGATGAGAGAGAGGTCTGGAGAGCCCCATGTGATTTACATTCGAGTGGCTATTACTGGTTTTGTTTTGTTTACTACAACACCACATTAGCAGGGATTGACTGGCATATTTTCCAGGAGTGTCTGGAGATGACAAAGCAGAAATCCATCACCTGAGAGTGCATGGCTGATTGAATGTCCTTGCACCATTTCTTTGATTAGGACTACCTCAAGGTAGGACCCTGGGTCCTGCTTACCTATGGCTGCTGAGATAAAACAGCTGTGAGGTGAAGTTAAAAATAATTAACTTGTCTAATCATCTTCACCAGAGTGTCAATTGCAAAATGTCCTCTACACATTGATACACATTCAGAAACGTGGAAAGGTGCACTGAGAGTTTACATAGTAAAATAGCCAATATAAAATGCAACATTGCATCGTCTCTCTTCCACCCATAACAGAGACATCAAGTCTGGGTAGGAAGACCCTCCACATTAGCCCGTTAGCCACAACCGAACGCTCAAAACCCTCTCTGTTTGCCTGGTTCAGGCACATCAACAGACACATTCCTACACAAACTGTAACGAAAGGCTGTTTTGTGCTAGTGATGTTGAACAGTGTGCTTCAGTGCTTCAGAGAAAAGAAGAACACATGTACTGTAGTGTGTCCACACAGACACACGCACAGACACGCACACACCATGGACACACGCACACCCACACACACACACACACACACACACACGCACACACACACACACGCACACGCACACACGCACACATGCACATACACACACACAGCACACACACACACATACACACACATACACACACATTGAGTGTATTGAAGATCAAGGGGAGAAGAACAGAAAACAGCTGTCCTCCGGCTACACCATGGTGCTACCATAGAGCCTTCTGCTGAGACTACTCTGCTTAACTATCCCTCATTCACATTCTACCCCCCTGCACTGTGTCTCCAGAGACACCTACCCACCCCCCCTGCACTGTTTCTCCAGAGACACCTACTACCCCCCTGTACTGTTTCTCCTGAGACACCTACTACCCCCCTGTACTGTTTCTCCTGAGACATCTACTACCCCCCTGCACTGTTTCTCCTGAGACATCTTCTACCCCCCTGCACTGTTTCTCCAGAGACACCTACTCCCCCCCCCCATACTGTTTCTTCAGAGACACCTGCCCCCCCCTGTACTGTTTCTCCAGAGACACCTACTCCCCCCCCTGTACTGTTTCTCCTGAGACATCTTCTACCCCCCTGCACTGTTTCTCCAGAGACACCTACTCCCCCCCTGTACTGTTTCTCCTGAGACATCTTCTACCCCCCTGCACTGTTTCTCCAGAGACACCTACGTACTGTTTCTCCTGAGACACCTACTCCCTTCCCTCTACTGTTTCTCCTGAGACATCTTCTACCCCCCTGCACCGTCCCTCCAGAGACACCTACTCCCCCCCCCCCTATACTGTTTCTCCTGAGACATCTTCTACCGCCCTGCATTGTGTCTCCAGAGACACCTACTCCCCCCCCCCTATACTGTTTCTCCTGAGACATCTATGTACTGTTTCCCCAGTGTCAATATTAAAAATAAAGAAAATTCCTTCTTCTAGCACGATGACTGCCAATGGCCCCTGGCCTCAGCATGAACTAAACTAAACTACTGCACCCTAAATGGTAAATGGACTGACTTATATAGCACCTTATTCCAAAGCACTTTACAACGGCCTCTCATTCACCCATTCAGTCACACACCATTGGCGGCAAGCTACCATGCAAGGCACAGGCCCGATCATTGGGAGCAATTCGGGGTTAAGCTCGAACCGCCGATCTGCCAACCTTGCGATCATTAGACGCCGGCTCTACCTCCTGCGCCACAGCCGCCCCAACGGCCCGCACCCTGCCACTGTACCTTCAGGCTGGAGCAGGAGGATGGTGGTTCCCTGCTGGGGACACGTCCATTCTCCTTATTCCCCGCTGGCTCCATCCTGGGCAGATAGCTTGCGCTCTCGTTGGCCGAAGTTTGTCTCTTGAAATTTCTTGGCATTGATGCGTGCAACCCTGCAAATAGATAATTCAAGCATGTGATCCACTTCTTGTCGTATTCACTCACTTTTTTGCATTTTCTTTTGTAATTTTGCATTTTTGGGGTGCCTGGGTTCACTAAGCTCACTTAAGGCGCATGCCACGTAAGGGTCCCTGGTTCAATTCAGGCCAGCGATCTATCCTGTATGTCATCCCTCCTCTTTATCGCCCATCCTTCCTGTCAATTTCTACTGTCTCTATCCCAATACAGCAGAAATTCCCTAAAAACATATAAAAGAACTGTGTCTTTTTTGTCTCCCTCCACTTTTTATCCAATAGATTTCATTTTAAAATCTAAATTATAGGATCAGAGCCAATCCAGCCTACAAGCGGCCCAAGTTAATCCTGCACAAAGTCCTCTGATATTTATTAGAAATATTATATTGTTTACTGTAATATTACATTAACACACTGGCTGCGTCTGTCATATCGCAGGTACCTTTTCTTTACCACTGTTAGATTCCAGTTGTAAAATGGCATGTGAATCATCCTAAGGAGGCTTGTTAAAGAATGTCTTCTGAACTTCATCTCCAGGACAAACTGGGACTCTATTTGGATGGTCTTACAACCATCGACTCATGTTTCTCAGGACCCTCTACGTATCACTTCATAATTGCACATATCCTATTTTGTCTACACTATCATGTGTAGCTTTGCACTATATCACTATTTGCACTTCTGGTTAGACGCTAAACTGCATTTCGTTGTCTGGTACTTGTACTATGTATGCAATGACTATAACATTTAATATAATACAATATAATCTAGACCTACATGGGATCTTTTATTCACTTTCTTAGAACTTGTTTGGGACCTTCAGAGGACATTCTCTTATAGTTTATAGGATTTCTTTTTAATTACTAATTGCCTCCCCCCTCTATCATCTCAATTATTTCAGTTATCAAAATTAATGTCCATCACATACTGGACATTGAAGAACCCTAACCCTAACCCTAACCCTAAATCTAAATAATAATAATAATAATAATAATAATAATAATCTTAAATACCTTATTGATATTTGACTTATATCTGTTCGAGTGCTGTTTATTATCAATGTTATTGTTATATACTATATATTCTATATAGAATCTAAGTTACTGGACAATTTTTACATGTTGTTTTTGGTGTCCTCTAAGTGACCTGCTAGAGGTGCCATGAGTCTTGTTAAATTGCATAGAAATGATGGCAATTCGCTTTAAATTGCAATATATGTCAATATAAAATCAAACCTCCACCCATGATTATACATTTGACCACTTAACCTGTCCTCCAGAGCAGATGCACTCCAACAGGCTGCCTCAAACCTTATGACTATTATATGCCCTCAGCGTACACACATTATACATCTCTAATGGAGTTCCATTAGAGACAATGACACCTGCCCCTTTTCAGAGAGAAATCACATAACGAGAGAGGTTGATGGGCCATTACTAGACAATATACAGTAGTCCTCACTCATGCTATCTCAGAAACGTCCAATATGAAATAGCTGTTATTTTAAATAGGATAAATATCTCACAGGCTCTAGAGTCTATAGAAACACCTCCTAGCCTCCTGCACACACACACACACACACACACACACACACACACACACACACACACACACACACACACACACACACACACACACACACACACACACACACACACACACACACACACACACACACACACACACACACACACACACACACACACACCCCTCCCCATCCTTCCCACCAGTCATGTGAGAGCACGGATGCAGTAGCCGTAGGGAAGCTCTGCTCAGCGGGCAGCAAGTTCTGGTGTTGATTGCAATGCCTCTGTATCAACACCACCACACAATAACCACACACACACACACACACACACACACACACACACACACACCAACAACAAACACAGTGAAAAGTCATCTGCCAGTACTGTACTGTACAGTACAAATGGCCAAAATACAGTAAGTGGATTTAAACAACTTACTGAAGGTAAATCTCTGATCCACTTGTTGGATGGTGACAGTACAAAGTGTGTGAGTGTAGTGATAATGGCGTGGGACAGAGAGATTCTGACACCTGCATCGCTGAGGTCGGCAGTTCGATCCCCGGTTCCACGTGTCGAGGTGTCTTTGGGCAAGACACTGAACCCCAAATTGCTCCCACTGAGCAGGCCGGGGCCTTGCATGGTAGCTTGCCACCATTGGTGTGTGAATGTGTGTGTGAATGGGTGAATAAGAGGCCACTGTAAAGCGCTTTGGAATAAGGTAATATACAAATGCAGTCCATATTAGACAGTAGGTGTTACACACCTTGAAGGTCAGAGAGAAGATTATTGAGAGGAACAGCAATTGATTCACACCATGGCAACCTGCTTGATAAATGGACCGCACTTACATAGCACCTTATTCCAAAGCAATGGCCTCTCATTCACCCACACATTCACACACCAATGGCGGTAAGCTACCATGCAAAGCACTGGCCCGCTCATTGGGAGCAATTTTGGGGTTCAGTGTCTTGCCCAAGGACACCTCCACACGTGGCCAGCCGGGGATTGAACGGTCGACCTTATGATCATTAGACGCCGGCTCTATCTCCTGGGCCACAGCCGCCCTGCTTAAGCTGGCTTTCCTAAACCAATCTCTCTCTCTCTCTCTCTTAATCAATGAACTGAAAACACAGAACACCAGCAGAGCACACAGTCTTCAAAAGATGCATTCACCTACTGCTATGTCATGAGCGGTCTAATTTCTATACATGTCATGAATTATAATTTGATCATCTGAATTAATAATTCAGACTTAGTTGGTGCAATTCTACATGGACCCCATTAGAGCATAGCAGTTATACATTAGGGTCTCCTTCAACAGGTAAGCAGTAGCCTAATGTGGGCTATCCAGAGCTGTCAAAGTAATTTCACTGGAAAATAATGGTATTGGCATATTATCGATTTTCTTGCAGGTGAGAGGACTTGCTATTTCCTTTGCTTTCACAAGCAAAGAGTCATATTAGCCTAGGATATAGCATCTCTATGACATGGACATACTGTAGGCTACAGTAGTGTAGGCTGGAATGAAATTAAAGGGCGAAAGCAATCTCTCCATTACGGTAAGATTTTACATTAGTATTTAGTCATACTAATGCATAATGTTGACATCGAGGCATTACTGTAGCGGTTAAGTAATAGGCTGTTCGTGCGCATTAACGATTGTATGAACTAAACGTGACTGTGTGCTCTGGTAAAATGATGCAGTCCAGTCCGGCTACTTACAGTGTGTTTAGATAGACTACGTTTTGATGTGTGATTAGTTGAATGAATTGACGTAAAATCACGTGCAAGTAAACAAACAAACACAGCATCAAATAGCCTACCGCTGTGTTGATGACTTAAATTAAAACTGCGCACACGCCCGTCAGTCTTTCATTTCCAGTTGCGAGTGCAAAGAAAAAAATCAACACTAACATCAACTACTACATCAACACATAAAACTGTTTTGTCACCTACTTACCAATTCTTCCGTGAAACGTCAACAATGTACCTGTATCTTCCGAAGAGGTTACACAACCTCCGAGTAAATGCTTATTCCCGGTACCAGCCTTTGGAGGAGAGTTCGGACAAGCACTGTGCGCAGGGCAGATGTCTCGCGCTTCGGGGAAACTTCTCATATGGATGAGGAGGAGGAGGAGGAGGAGGAGGGGGGGGAGGAGGAGGAGGAGGAGGAGGAGGAGGTAGAGGAGGAGGAGGAGGAGGAGGTAGAGGAGGAGGTAGAGGAGGAGGAGGTAGAGGAGGAGGAGGAGGAGGAGGTAGAGGAGGAGGTAGAGGAGAAGGAGGAGGAGGAGGAGGTAGAGGAGGAGGAGGAGGTAGAGGAGGAGGAGGTAGAGGAGGAGGAGGAGGAGGTAGAGGAGGAGGAGGTAGAGGAGGAGGTAGAGGAGGAGGAGGTAGAGGAGGAGGTAAAGGAGGAGGAGGAGGTAGAGGAGGAGGAGGTAGAGGAGGAGGAGGAGGTAGAGGAGGAGGAGGAGGAGGTAGAGGAGGAGGTAGAGGAGGAGGTAGAGGAGGAGGAGGAGGAGGTAGAGGAGGAGGAGGTAGAGGAGGAGGTAGAGGAGGAGGTAGAGGAGGAGGAGGAGGAGGTAGAGGAGGAGGAGGAGGGGGAGGAGGAGGAGGTGGAGGAGGAGGTAGAGGAGGAGGTAGAGGAGGAGGAGGAGGAGGAGGAGGAGGAGGGGGAGGAGGAGGTAGAGGAGGAGGAGGAGGTGGAGGAGGAGGTAGAGGAGGAGGAGGAGGTAGAGGAGGAGGTAGAGGAGAAGGTAGAGGAGGAGGTAGAGGAGGAGGAGGAGGAGGAGGGGGGGGAGGAGGTAGAGGAGGAGGAGGAGGTAGAGGAGGAGGAGGAGGAGGAGGAGGAGGTAGAGGAGGTAGAGGAGGAGGTAGAGGAGGGGGAGGAGGAGGAGGTAGAGGAGGAGGTAGAGGAGGAGGAGGTAGAGGAGGAGGAGGAGGAGGTAGAGGAGGAGGAGGAGGAGGAGGAGGGGGAGAGGAGGAGGAGGTAGAGGAGGAGGAAGAGGAGGAGGTAGAGGAGGAGGTAGAGAAGGAGGAGGAGGAGGTAGAGGAGGAGGAGGAGGAGGTAGAGGAGGAGGAGGTAGAGGAGGAGGAGGAGGAGGTAGAGGAGGTAGAGGAGGAGGAGGGGGAGGTAGAGGAGGAGGAGGAGGAGGTGGAGGGGGAGGGGGAGGAGGGGGAGGAGGAGGAGGAGGAGGAGGAGGTAGAGGAGGAGGAGGAGGTAGAGGAGGAGGTAGAGGAGGAGGTAGTGGAGGAGGTAGAGGAGGAGGAGGAGGTAGAGGAGGAGGAGGAGGAGGTGGAGGAGGTGGAGGAGGAGGTAGAGGAGGAGGAGGAGGAGGAGGAGGAGGTAGAGGAGGAGGTAGAGGAGGAGGAGGAGGAGGAGGTAGAGGAGGAGGAGGAGGTAGAGGAGGAGGTAGAGGAGGAGGTAGTGGAGGAGGTAGAGGAGGAGGAGGAGGTAGAGGAGGAGGAGGAGGAGGTGGAGGAGGTGGAGGAGGAGGTAGAGGAGGAGGAGGAGGAGGAGGAGGAGGTAGAGGAGGAGGTAGAGGAGGAGGAGGAGGAGGGGGAGGAGGAGGTAGAGGAGGAGGAGGTAGAGGAGGAGGTAGAGGAGGAGGTAGAGGAGGAGGAGGGGGAGGAGGAGGAGGAGGTAGAGGAGGAGGAGGTAGAGGAGAAGGAGGAGGAGGAGGAGGTAGAGGAGAAGGAGGAGGAGGAGGAGGAGGGGGAGGTAGAGGAGGAGGGGGAGGAGGTAGAGGAGGAGGAGGAGGAGGAGGGGGAGGAGGAGGAGGTAGAGGAGGAGGAGGAGGTAGAGGAGGAGGAGGTAGAGGAGGAGGAGGTAGAGGAGGAGGAGGAGGAGGTAGAGGAGGAGGTAGAGGAGGAGGTAGAGGAGGAGGAGGAGGAGGAGGAGGAGGGGGAGGAGGAGGAGGAGGAGGAGGAGGAGGGAGAGGGGGAGGAGGAGGAGGAGGAGGAGGGGGAGGAGGAGGAGGGGGAGGGGGAGGAGGAGGAGGGGGAGGGGGAGGAGGAGGAGGGGGAGGAGGAGGAGGGGGAGGAGGAGGAGGGGGGAGGAGGAGGAGGGGGAGGGGGAGGAGGAGGAGGGGGAGGAGGAGGAGGAGGAGGAGGAGGGGGAGGGGGAGGAGGGGGAGGGGGAGGAGGAGGTAGAGGAGGAGGAGGAGGAGGTAGAGGAGGAGGAGGAGGAGGAGGGGGAGGAGGAGGAGGTAGAGGAGGAGGAGGAGGAGGAGGAGGTAGAGGAGGAGGAGGGGGAGGTAGAGGAGGAGGAGGAGGAGGAGGAGGAGGGGGAGGAGGAGGAGGAGGTAGAGGAGGAGGAGGAGGAGGGGGAGGGGGAGGAGGAGGAGGAGGAGGAGGGGGAGGGGGAGGAGGAGGAGGTAGAGGAGGAGGAGGAGGAGGAGGAGGAGGAGGAGGGACGCCACCGGTTTTTACAGGTCGAAGGTATTTCTCAAGAGTTGTTGCCAAGTCTAATTTCCCCCGTCCCTGGTCAGTGCCATTCAACGTTCCAATTAGCTGACCTCAATCAGCTAGGTTTTCACAACATTCTCTCGTGAGAAGTTGGAGAGTTTGGTACCTTGTTCGGTGTGTGCAATAATAATAATAATATAATAATAATAACCTTCAGCAACGCCGCCTAACGATTTGGTTCGAGCACGTGACGACACGTGAGAGACCGCGGAGGAGCCTCTGTAATGTTGAATCGATTTGGTCCACCGGATTTCTTTTTTAAATAAACCGAGCACCAGAGTTATATCTTGTTGTGTAGGCTATTTATGATCAGCCAAAAGTTGTTTGGCTTTTCTTTCACTGTAGACTGTAGTATTATCCATGGTAGACGGATGACAACGTCTCCTCAAAGGGACTGTCCATCTGATGAGTGTTGCGCATGCTGCCTTTGCCCCAGATAACAGACGAGTCCTATCTGTCTCTATGATGCGTGAGAGACACGCGTTACACGCCAACATGTCAACACTCATAGGCATACAGTCAGTGGCGTAGCGCAAAATCCCGGGGCCCCCCCGCAAGGTGGCGGCGGGGGCCCTTTCGCAACGGAGTAAAAAAAAAAAAAAAAAAGTGCGTTTTTTAGAGGCCGATGCGTTATTGACGTTGCGAAATTTCGCAATATGCACTCTACATTCTAAATGCTTGACTTAGCAAAAGGTACAAACAAGTGAGAGCAATAGCCTATAACTAAAACCAAATGGTAGACTACACTACATCAGTAGAATGTATTATAAGTAGAATAGTACAAGCTTTATTTATTTTAACAAAGTGTGGTGTGCACAGCAGTGTGATATCTGTAAACATATCTGTAGACTCTCCGCTAAGGGTTGCCAGATGGGATTGAGAATTTCCAACCTAATCAATCTAAAAACTTCTAAATCCACCAAAAACCAGCCAATCTGGCAACCCTGTCTCCGCTGCATCAGAGTCTACTTGTTGCGTAAAATTGGCCAGGGTTAGTCAAATCCTTTGTTGGACATCTCGTTTCTTAAGTCCTGGTATATTGTGGCATTTCTTTACTGTTTGCCATCTGGTCTAGGAATACCCAGGGAGACGCAGACAGCAGAAGTAGAATAGAATAGTAGAATAGAAAAAGAAACAGCTATATATAGCCTAACCATGCTGAATTATGTACCTGTATGATGCACTGACAGCCTGTGACTGTGAACCTGGCCGGACCCTGCCTTTCTGCCTGAGTTTGAGTATGATGCTGCCCAAATAAATGTTATTGTTTAGTGCTGTACGCTTTCGTGGTATTATATTGTGTGAATTATCATCTGTATGTTGTTTTTCTTTCACTCGACTAACCGCCGAGATAATACTTGAGACATGTACTTCCGTAAACATACATTTTTTATTGGATTTTTTTACAATATCGGACCGACAGTCCCACATATAGCGGCTATAATGTCCGAATAGAGAATCTATCACCACCTAAAGAATGCTTATTGTACTTTGTATTGTATTTTCGCTTGCTCATTTTCCTTGTGTCTCGCTGCCTACGTGTGACGTCAAAGTCATGTTGCTATTGGATACGGCTAACCATGTATATATTTTTTAATATAGGCCTATATATTAAAATTAAGGTTGACACAATGAAGGGCCACTTATTTTCTTTGTTTTATATATTTTTTAATTATAAAAAAAATAAAATAAAATGTGGATCCAATGTTAGGGGGCCCCCTAGTGGCTGGGGCCCCCCCGCGGTGCGTCGCTTGCGGGCCCGTCCGCTACGCCACTGCATACAGTATGACTCATAGGTATACAGTATGTCAACAAAAGATGTAAGCTAAGCTATCTCCAAACGTCTGCCGTCAGTGCCAGGACACATGATGTATTAACATGACAATAACTCACAGGAGCATATTTATATTTTAGTCCTGCAGACCTCTGGACTCAGCTATGCGCTTAAGTCCACTGGTCTTCTTTGATTTATACTGTAAACGAGTTCCTAGTTTGTAAAGTCTACATACTTTTAAAACGAATGGTTATCGAACGAAATATTATTAAAGAACCATAGGGGTCCGTTAAATGGTTCTAAATATAACATGTTGTGTATGTCTAAAGAACCGTAAAAGGTAAAAACAAGATACCTCAAAGTAGGACGAGAAATTACATTATGAACTGCCAGCTAGGTTAAGGTAATGATCATTACCTTTGTGGAATTCTTATGAAAGATCAGGTTTTCATATTGACTTGGGCTATTGTATAATAGCATTGAGAAAATGCGAAACATTGACTAAGAGAGACACTGGAGATCAGGTACATTATAGATATTGGTGCGTTCATTTCAGTGCTTGAAGTTGTTACTGAAAACATCGATAGCATTTATTTGGTCATTTCAATAGGCACATCCCATGCGGATGACAATCGCAACATCTAATTTCCTACAAGCTCGTTATCTCTCACCCCTTGTTAATTCTCCTCGTTTCCTCTCCTTGTTTCCTCTCCTCGTTTCCTATCCTCGTTTCCTTGTGAGGCTTTGATTAGGATGCGAGTGGAGGATGGAGGAGAGGATGTGACGAATGAAGCTCCTAACAATTGGGAAATTGCAAGTTTACTAGTGCACAATTGTGCATTTCTTGTTTGATTCTACCTGTATTACAGGTGATCTGTTCTCATGTGTATGTGACATCGCAACTAACAACATTAAATGATTAAATGGTTCTGTAAAATGTGACTGAATCTCAAAAGTGGTCTTTCCTCACCACCTGTCTGTCAGGCTATGCCACAGGCTTAGTGATCCATCACTGCAATTCAACATGGCCACCACTGGAGAAAAAAGGGCTGGGAATATACAGTGTAGCCGACCTAATGCAAGGAGACATAAGGATCACATGGAGGAGACATACTACCCATGTTTCCCTGTTGCTATGGTGATAGCTGTAATATGACAGGCTTTGATAGCATAAGTGGGTCTTATGATTACATATGACATGTTGCTGAGGCAAGGCTGCCTCCCACTCACACCAAAGTAATTGTATTAGCTAATAGCGATGGACTGGATTCTGTAAATTATTGTGTACAATTTCTAAAGAATGGTATATGCAGTGTTCTGTTTACGTGGTGTATTACCATATACAGTAGGCCTGGACAGAGGAAACGAGAAATCCCTGGACAGAGGTTTAAGTCAGGAGTTGGGGGTCATACACAAGCCATTCTATAAAGGAATAACCAACCTCCGGTGTTCAGGAGGAAACTAATACCCCTTGTGTCTTCACTGCCTTGTATGCTGTGTTTCTTCAGCTCAGCACGTTTCCTCAGAGATGCAACTATGATCACTTGCGGATGCATACAATTATTTACATTTCATCTCACAGCACATGGTACAGAAATACACTTATAGTAGGCCTACAGTATGTTGCTGCCTTGATCTGGGAACCCTTTTTGATAGTAAAGAGGTGGAATGGTAAATGGACTTACTTATATAGCGCCTTATTCCAAAGCGCTTTACAATGGGCTCCCATTCACACATTCACACACCAATGGCGGCAAGCTACCAAGCAAGGCGCGGCCCGCTCATTGGGAGCAATTTGGGGTTCAGTGTCTTGCCCAAGGAGCCTTCGACATGTGGCCAGTCAGGGCTCGAACCGCCGATCTGCCAACCTTGCGAACATTAGACGGTGGCTCTACCTCCTGCGCCACAGCCGCGGAATGGAGTGCTCAACTCATTAAAAAAACTTCTTTAGGGTGCATTTTCTGATACAAAAAGGCCTGTGTTTCTTTCGCAGTATTACAGTAGCATCCAGCAGTGCTGCATGGAGAATCAGTGACGAGAGAAGCCGCTTTCTTCCTGTGTTAACCGTATAATGGGATTCTGTGTGGACAACGCTGCTCTGTTGTTCCAGATGTAAGTCAACAATCACCTTCTGTTAGCTTTCCGTCCCTACGCTGGCTCCCAGTCACTTGTGACGTCACCCCTTGATCAGGTTTGGCCCACTTACGCTCGAAAGGTCAGACCATTGCTGTAGATCACATGACTGGCATCACTGGGAATCGTGAGTTACATGAGCTTTATGTTATTGAGAAGAATTTGGTGCTAATACGTCTGAATTCAATCTCAGTGCGACTCATGCTGCAACCTACTGATCCCTCTGGTGGGCTATTGCCAACACTGCAAAAAGTCAGCTCTCAAAAACAAGAAAAAAAGCAATCAAATGCGGGATTCCTTAAAATAAGCAACATTTTAACAGTAACATTTCACTTGCCAAGATTTTCTGAAAACAAGTAAAAGATATCTTAAAATTAGTGCAGGCATACAAAAAACAAGCATATTGCCTTCATTTAATATATTTAATCTTACTTAGATTTACTTTTTGCAGTCACTGGGTTGCAGCTTAAGGCACTGCAAGGGCTGGGGTTGGCAATGTGTTCAGTTGGTCATGGTTAAAAACAGAGAACAACTATACCCCAGCTCCACACTGTGCATGCATGCTTGCGCAGACGAGCGTGCATGCTCGGTGCGTGTACCATCTCAAGTAGAACCAGTTTCTATTTGAGACGCAGGGAAAACAGGCGCCCTAACTCTAACCCAAAACCCCCCCCCAAAAAACAGGCGCTTGCGGATGCTCACAGAAGCAAGCGTGCGGTGTGGATGAAATGATTGAATATAATGGGATTGGGGTTATTATATTTTTTTGCAACGCTTGAAGGTCATAGGCACACGTGTGCGGCCAGTGTTAGGGAACCATTTATGGAAGTGCAAGTAATGGGAAGGTGTGAATTGAAGGGTTAAATATGACCAAAATATTACTACTCAGTATCTAAAGAAGCAAAATATGTAACAAAAAACTGTCTGAGCCAATCAACTACAGCCAAGGCCAGGAAAACATGATGTTAAAAAGATGGAACATCCCTTTAATTTTGGCTAGTCTGCTAAATGGCTGACCGTGTTTCATTGTATTACCATAGCCAGCTGACAACGAGACAAAACCAGGACAAGCACGAATACCGACTGTATCATCTATCAAAGCTGGGTTTAGGGTTTGGGTGTTCAGCTGTCCATTGACTGACACCTGTTCAATTACCAGTGGTACATCGGCACAGAGGAGGGATTAAGAGGACGGAGAGTGTTCCAATGGACAGGGGGTTTACCTCGCCGCATGGATTACAGGGTTGGGCTAATTAGTGAGATGGGTTTACAATTGGGGAGTTGAAGGAGAGACTGTGAAGGGGCCCAGCTCCTCACTGGGCCATGCTAATGTGGCGTTCATGCAATCTTGGAAACTCTGATACCAAAAAAAAAGAAAATCACAAACCATAACATTTTCAATAAGTGCAGAATCTCAGAATAAACGCCTGACTCCAATATTCTCTGTTGAGATTTGTAGATAATTAAAGTAACACAATTTTGATTCTGAGCTACCGCTGTCGGCATTAGCAGTATTCATTCAACAAAATAAATTACCATATCTATCAAAGATGAATCTGCTTTGGCTGATTTATTGTAGGCTAATAATGTTGATATAACGTTGGTGGATATTTGTTCTCAGTGCGATATATATTCAGCCCAGTCGTACCACAGGTTTTAGAAGCAGTTTGGAGCAGTAACAGAACAACTATTTTTTAACTGATTGATTTGTTTTTATTTCTTGTTTTAAAACTTTGAACATTGAACATTTAAAACTGTTACTGTATCTTACTTTGTTTGTTCAGCTATTAATTTGATCGAATTGTATATGATGACCCTTTTTTTCCCCACTTATTAATTGTTATGTTATCTCATGTTTTATGTAAAGCACTATGAGTCAACATTAAGTTGTATGAATATGTGCTGTACAAATTGCCTTGCTTTGTCTTGCGTATTCTCTGAGACGGAGACTAATTTTTTAGTCCCGAGCGCACATGAACAGCACACAAAACTGGAGCAGATGTGATTGATGATTCTAGACCGACGGTGAGTGTCGACGATCCCACCCCTGCATCTAGGGGTCTCATTCCCATGGTCATTAGCAGTGGAGACGTTCCGTTAGATCTTCAGAGGCGAACGGATTAAGGGTTGAAGAGATGAGGAGAGGAACACAGACTGCCGAAGGAGAGCAGAGAAGAACTGAGAGAGGATGTCGACAGGGAGAGTCATGTGGTATATCACACTCTATATGTGCATGGATCAAGGACTTCCTGTCTGACCGCCCCCAGAGGGTGCGGGTGGGCTCCCACACCTCCACAGCCCTCAGACTCAGCACTGGGTCCCCCCAGGGCTGCGTGCTAAGCCCCATCCTCTACAACCTCTACACCTACGACTTCACCCCCGTCCACCCCAGCAACTCCATCGTAAAGTTTGCAGACGACACCACCGTGGTGGGCTGCATCTCGGGGGGGGGACGAGGCGGCGTACAGGGATGAGGTAGAGCAGCTGAGCAAGCTGTGCAAGGTTAACAACCTGCTGCTGAACCAGTCAAAGACCCAGGAAATCATCGTGGACTTCAGGAGGAAAAAATCTGAGGTCCAGCCCCTGCTCGTCGATGGAGGGAGCGTGGAGAGAGTCTCAACCCTCTGATTCCTGGGGGTGCACATACAGGATGACCTGTCCTGGAAGATCAACACAGCAGCCATCATCAAGAAGGCACAACAGCGGCTCTACTTCCTGAGAGTCCTCAGGAAAGACCACATCGGACAGGAGATGCTGGTGACCTTCTACCGCTGCGCAGTGGAGAGTATCCTCACCGACACCTACTGCATCTGCATCTGGTTCTCCAGCTGCCCAGCCGCAGAGAGGAATGCGCTACAGAGAGTCGTGAGATCGGCCCAGAAGATCACCGGCGCCCCCCTCCCCTCTCTGGAAGAGCTGTACAACACACGCTGCCTCAGGAAGGCCTCCAAGATCTCCAGAGACCCATCCCACCCTGGGTACGAACACTTTGCTCGGCTGCCCTCGAACAGGCGGTTCAGGACCATGTTCGCAAGGACAAACAGACTGAAGCTCAGCTTCTACCCCAGGGCCATTCAGGCCCTGAACACAGCAAAGACCTAGGTTCTAGGCCCTGGACAATCTAGACAAATTGATGGCAGCTACTAGATTGAAATCAAGTGTAATACTGAAACACAACTGTGTACATTTCAAACCTGCAAACTGCGACACTTTAAATGAATGTGCAATAACACTATGTGCAATATGACAACCCTAGGGTAAATAAGGTTCAGAGAATAGGAAATGTTAGAATAGGTATAGCATAGCATAGAGTACAGCACAGTGTTTTATTTGTATAGTATAGTATAGTGGATAGTGTACATAGCCTTTATTTATGTAAACCAGCTCTTTTCCCTTCTTGTTTTTTTTTTTTTTTTTTCCCCTAGCACCAGGGGAGCCCCCCCTCCCAAATTTCGTTGTTTGGTACCTGTACTATATCAATGACAATAAAGACCATTCATTCATTCATTCATTCATTCATTCATTCATTCATGTATGAGCTAGCTCTCTTTATTCCTTCCTCAACCGCTTTGAGTAAGATCAAGTTGCCACCTACTCTCTCAAAAGGTTATAACTAGAGAGAGTAGCTAGTAGGTTATAACTAGAGCAGTTGTTCGGTTGTCCATGTGTTAGAATCATTTGAAGAACTCCTTCTTTGTTCCAAGGAGAAACCTTTTGGGTTCCATTCTAAGCTCAGTGTCAGTCTGTTTTCAACCAACCCTTAATGGTAAAATGTTGTGGTTGTAGACTGGTTGCCTGGTTATAGAGGGACCATATATGTAAATAGGAAGCCAGAAAGGCCCAGGGGCCAGGGATCGATCTCCTGTTTCTGCAGCATGAGGCAGCATAACGCAGAAACAAAGCCCCTGGAGAGGGCACTCTTAATGGGCCTCAATCCATCTCCTTAATGCAAAGAGGCGTCGGGTCCTATTTCTTTCAGTCTTTGATATGGCCGCGGATTGAACCCCTCCGATCTCAGGTCACACTCCCAACCACAAGGCCAGTGAGTCAGTGCAAACATCTACTGTAATGTACAGAGGGTAAACTGATAACTGGGTAAATAGATGAAATAGAGCAACTTCTAAACAGAGGAATGAACTAACCATGCAAACAAACCAACTGCAAGAAATGTTGGTCTCTAGGGTCTCTATAGAGTCCAGGCTCATCAATAAATCATCAATACAAGGCCTTTGTGCATTTCGACACCAGTCCAATCAAGAGCAACCTTGTTGATAGCAGCAGGCTTTCCTAGTTGGGAGAAAGTAGCTACAAAGTGGTGGAAACCCCCCCCCTCCAAAGGAGGCGTGAGAACAAGGTGGTTTGGAGGTATGGCTATGTGAGACTACATTACATTACATTAAGAGTAGCCATGTGTAAAATGACTGTCATCAGCCGGAAGTCAAATGACATTGACATGACATGACATTCTGGACACCCAAGTACTTAAGTCTGACGCCAGGAACACACCTCCAACGTCTACCTCAGCAGCACGTGTGCGTGGCGGAACTGATGTGGCTCTCAGGCTTGAGGCTTCCATACTGACAGCGTTTCTGCTAACTGCGGAGCTGCTACCACCAGCCCTGCTATCTTTGTACATTGACTTTGCCTTTGCCTTTGATAATGGCCATCAATAATATAATGTTTCATTTCACATCATTATTTATAAATTGTTCTGGGTTCAGTCTCTTCTGCCATCCATCCTTAATGAGCGGATCGAAAAGTGAAACGGTTATAGCCTAAGTAGAAAGCAGTCGGTTTTGTTTATCCTCTTTCAGAACAAGAGTACTTAATTACCTCAGCAACACCTACTATAGTATAATAGTACGGTGGCCGACAAGGGCAAACGCGCTGCAAATACCGGAAACGCGCTGCATATAGAGAAACGCGCTGCAAATACCGGAAACGCGCTGCATATAGAGAAACGCGCTGCATATAGAGAAACGCGCTGCATATAGCTCACAACACAACGGAAGTGTAGAAAAACGCTGCAATTCAGTTCACAACACAACGGAAGTGTTCTCACAACGGAAGTGTTCTGGGGGGGAACGATAAGTGGAACGGACCGGAGACGTGTTTTTGAAGTTCCGAAAAGCAGTTCTGAAGAGGTTGTGGAGTGAAGAGGCGACATAAAAGGTACATATTATATTTCTTATTTATGTCTGCAGATAACATGTGCTGTATTTCAAACCGAAGGGTTCATTCTATGCCCTACACCCTATGAAGGGTTCGTAGAAGCTTGTGCAGTGGAGGGATTCTTCAGCCTGGCTGGGGTTCCATACTATAATTGTGTGTGTGTTTGTGTGTGTGTGTGTGTGTGTTCTGGTACTGTATTTTCCCCATCTCTACCGTAATAGGAATATGGATGAGGGAACACACACACACACACACACACACACACACACACCCTGTGATGTTTTATTGATGAGTTTTAAAGGAAGGGATATGGGGATGAAGAAGGAATAGGTTTATTTCCCTCAAAACCTAGAATCTCATCTCTAGATTTATATTCTGGAGCAGCAGGAGTTTTTCTGCCGTCTATGATGTTTACACCACGACTTACACAAATTGCACAAAATGGAAACAGCTTAAGATCTTCACACACCGATGACTTTGCTGGGGCTGCCAGTCATATGTATGGCTCCTCAACAGCAAACCAACGAATCGAAAGCTGGTGGTCATACTTCCGCAAACAGAGGTGTCCTCAACTTTTAAAATATTTCTTACACCGCTAGTAGGGAACACAGTATATCTTAAAATACCCATGGAATTTCATTCGTTCTGATTACTTGGTGGTACATCTAGTTGTTGGAGCATTGATTTCCATTCCACTGAACTGATCAGAAACACCTTAAAACACAGAGGGACCCCTTCTATTTAGTAAATACCTTTTGTGGCACTGCAGGTTTTCTTTTGTTTGATGATCATTATGCTAATTCTAAATCCATTACATGGAAATGCATCACCTACAACAAACTACATCTCTAATTTGAGTGTTTTTTCAGATCTCAATTCTGGATGGACCTCATGAATGACCTGAGGGAGAGAGATTTGTTCAGTGGCAGTCATGAGCACACATGCCTAGTGCGGTTTGTGTTCATGGGTGTGCTACAGCGGGACCTTGATGAATGCAGGGAAAAGTGGAACACACACACCATCAGACCTGTTCACCAGTCTCGTTGTCCATCTGGGAAACCAGATGTCATGTACAACCTGCCTCACAGGTTTGGTTCTATCAATTACAATTATTTTTTCATTCTTGTACTTCTACATTCACAATTCACATGTACTTCTAATTGTCTAAAATGCAATCAACTGTAGTTGCCTGTTGAGTAGCTTTCAATTGAAATACTTTTCTCTAAAAAATGATTATTTGATACAATGATACATTTATAACAAAATGTTTTAATGAAAACAGTACAGTTAGTGTGCCAGTTAACTGTTACCCACAGGTTTGGCAGAACTGACTGTGGGTTCAAAGTCCCACCACACGAACTAGGCCAGTTTGTTTCGGAGTCTACCTACAGTCCATGTGGAGATCAGCATCTCCAGGGACACTTTGAGAACCTGCAGAGAAGGCTTGGTCTGATGCAGGCCTTGACCTGGCAGTCTGGTGTACAGAACTATATCAGACTGAAGAACATGGCTGATATGTCATGATATGTGAGTACACATTTCAAAGAACAAAGTTAACCCTTTAACTACTGAAATCTAGTTAAGCCAGTTTAGTTTACTGTAGTCCAAACCCTGGGGAATTTTGTATCCCAAAGTCCATGTTGTTCTGAAACTCATTGTAATTCATGGCCATCGGTATCTCTATTGTGTTGGCGCAGGTTCTGCTCATTGGGAAGCGTGATGTCCGCAGAAAAAGCAGTTTTGGGTGGTGGCTGGATCCCAGAGGGAGGCAGTGCGTCGAGTCCTGTGGCGAACATGAGGATGTCCTGGAGGAAGATTCCTGTTTGTTTCTCTGAAAAAAGTAGATTTAGTTTAGTTGTAAAATATAATATTTCAATGGAACTGCCAGCAATAGAAGATGATATCAAGATGACATAATTAAAAGATCTGGGGACTGTTCAGGTCTTCTGCAGGGTAGGGAGTGTGTTTATGATGAGATAATTAAAATAAACCTTCTGTGTCAAGAAGATAGTCTCTCCAGAATCCGAGTACACAGATTTCTTCCTGTCGCCTTGTGCACCCTGCTTCACTGAGCTGAAAAATAAAAATACCTACGGCTTAAATTCAGATGTCAATCCTCGTCTGGTTTCTTTGAAAAACATTAGGTTTAAAACATACAATACCAGCACATTTGGCATATTGGTGCACACTGCCCGTAAACATTTGACAAAGATGCAAGAAATACATTGAAAATCCACACAATTCTGAGTAAACTAGCAAATGTGTAAAGGTTGCATCTGTCAACACAGCTTACCTGTAGAAGTTATTCTGACCCCGGGCACATTTGTCTTGTTCCTGGACAGCGGTTTGTCCTCCATCCTAGTTTTACCCCAAAAATTAGCAGTTAATTTAATGACAGTGTTATTGGCTTAGTAACTAAAACAGCACACATTACATGTAGTTTGGCTTGGTGAATTAATGAAATTATTTACAGGCATTTCATAATTTCAGGTTCACACATTCAACACTAGAGGATATGGATTTTCTTACTTGATGAGATGCTGTCTGTAAGCGTCTGGCAGGTCTGGAAAAAAACAACAATTTAAACTGCTGTACTGTATTGTGCTGCTTGTGCAAGAAAAGTTCATGTTGACTGTGCTGTGTTTTACCCTTGCAAAATGTTCTCCATTCTTGGAGTGCTCACTTCATTTGGAGTGCTCACTTCATTTGGACCGTCCCACACCTGCATACAACACACAAATGACAGATTAGATCAAATGAAAATATTATCAAAATATTGTCAATTCACTTCATTTAAGGAGAAATGCCATGATGCAAACTGACCACGGTGTCTGAAAGTGGACTGTCTCCAGATGCCAAATTAACCATTTGAACCACACCGTCATCATCTTCACTTGAAGACTGTCCACTGTAACCTTTGAAAAAGAATAATTGGCATAATTGATGTGGGTATAAAAATGAATTTCACTCTTTGCCTCAGTTTTACAGAGTGGAGCTTAAAACCAGGTGGAAACTTGCACTTACAACTGTTTGTGAATTGTTCACCAGGGCAAATGTACAGTGTTATTCTTTGGTAGGCCTTTCCAATGGCCTCCTTGTATTTCTCCACTGTGAAAGCGGTGTCTGTTCCTGGAATGTTTCGAACTTCCTGACCATCGGGGTACAGCAAGACATAGGAAACATCTTTCATGTCCTGGTTAAAATCTTTCAGCTTCTTTAAAGCAGCATCCAACAGTTGGTCAGATGACCATTGTGGTTGAACATCAAGAGGGAAGTGACTTCCCTTTCACAGGTTTAAGGAAGTCACCTGGCCTCCTCATAATGCCAACAAATATCTTGACAGAACCAGCCTACGTTATGTCTGAATACGATCCAACGGCTAATTCCCAATAAAGAATCCCTCCACTGCACAAGCTTCTACGAACCCTTCATAGGGTGTAGGGCATAGAATGAGCCCTTCGGTTTGAAATACAGCACATGTTATCTGCAGACATAAATAAGAAATATAATATGTACCTTTTATGTCGCCTCTTCACTCCACAACCTCTTCAGAACTGCTTTTCGGAACTTCAAAAACACGTCTCCGGTCCGTTCCACTTATCGTTCCCCCCCAGAACACTTCCGTTGTGAGAACACTTCCGTTGTGTTGTGAACTGAATTGCAGCGTTTTTCTACACTTCCGTTGTGTTGTGAGCTATATGCAGCGCGTTTCTCTATATGCAGCGCGTTTCTCTATATGCAGCGCGTTTCCGGTATTTGCAGCGCGTTTCTCTATATGCAGCGCGTTTCCGGTATTTGCAGCGCGTTTGCCCTTGTCGGCCACCGTATAATAGTACTTATATTATACGGCTTTTAATTTGAAACAGATAGCGAAAGTGCTGTGTAGAGAGAGAGAGAGAGAGAGAGAGAGAGAGAGAGAGAGAGAGAGAGAGAGAGAGAGAGAGAGAGAGAGAGAGAGAGAGAGAGAGAGAGAGAGAGAGAGAGAGAGAGAGAGAGAGAGAGAGAGACTTGTCATAGAACAGTTTACAAAGTTATGTATATTATATATCTTTTTTTCATAAACTGCAATGTCCACACTTCGTTTTCACTTGTTAACAACAGTTAGTGGTAGTAGTGTTGATTTAAAAATAAATAAAAAGAAAGAGTTCATGACATATTTGCAGATGTAGACATTGAAACTGTAGTGTATGTTGTTGGTATGATGTGACTATCAACAGATAATTTCCACACACACGGCACGCAGAACAAATCCCTACATTGCGTGCCGCAGCAGCCAGTGTGAGACACGCTTGAGACGCGCGTCTCACGCACGCTGTGTGGCTGTTTTAACCTTTTAACACCGGTGCCGAAATTTAATGCACACGTGCTACTGAGGTTGACGTCCGTGGTGTGGTCCTGGCATCATCACATGCTGTTTTATTACGAGAGGAAAATTTGCGTCTTTAGCATTTACGGTATGGTCGTCATTTTCTCAGATGTCTAGCATTTACCTGCCTTTCTTCTACCACTCTACAACCCTGGTTTCTTTTCAGTTGATACCAACCACTTTAAAAAATCATCAAATCTTTCATACCTCTCCACAGTCAAGTGGCAAGTGGGTGGCTGATCCTCTCCTATGGTGGGAGTGTGACCTGTTGCTGTTAATTACTTGTATTACACATACCACAGGTCTCAGGAACAGCAGGGTGGGTTGCTAAGCTCTGAGTGGCCTGGAGGTTATTCCATCAATGCAGCTAAAGGAAAACCCAGGCTTATTTTGATAAGTCTCTCAAGACTTCAAAAAAAATCCAGGCTTATTTTGATAACTCTCGCGAGAGTTATCAAATATAACCCTGGATTTTCATTTAGCGACGTTGATGGAATACCCCCCTGATGTCTAGAAGCCTAATGTCCAGCGTTATGCTCGTTGCCGGCCTATAAATCTACGGTTTTAGACAAATCCTCAACTAATGAGACGACCCCTCAAGTCTCACTTGTAATCCCCTTACATAAGAATACTTTCCCTCTCCTTTCTTCTCCAAATACAAGGGCACGCCCGACTTGTAATCGTTTATTAATATTCTATAACATGTATATAACATGTATATAACACCTTGGGACGCCTGCTTTTTCCTGTGTTGATCGAACATGGCTGTCATACTTACCCTTTCGACTGGTTTCCCTCTCAGAGTACCTTACCTTTCCATGAACTTACACACTGCCCTGGAAAGAGACATCATGTTAGCAACAGCGGTGTTCCACTCCACCTGTGGGAGCTGAGGTTTGAGAGGAGATACATTGCCAAGAATCCATTAAGCTGCCAAGAGTATTACAGTCAACTACAGGCAACAGGCCTAGAAAATCATCCTGTATGACTTGAGGGTCATGCTGTCTTGAATATGACTGTACTGTAAGTAAGGTCCTCCTACGCTAAGGACCTGAATCACGTGACATTTTGGCTCTCAAACGCAGAAGTATTGGCAATTAGTGTCAGCAGTAAGTGTTGAAATTATCACAGCGCTGGAGAGCTGTCTCTCTCTCTCTGGAGAGCTGTCTCTCTCTCTCTCTCTGGAGAGCTGTCTCTCTCTCTCTCTCTGGAGAGCTGTCTCTCTCTCTCTCTCTCTCTCTCTCTGGAGAGCTGTCTCTCTCTCTCTCTCTCTCTCTGGAGAGCTGTCTCGTGGGTGGGGTAGCGGAAATAGAGGTGTGTTCATGACAATGAGCAGGCCAAGTGCTATCAGATGCACAAGTGCACAAGTCGTGTTTGCAGTAAGACTAGTTCTTACATCTCTAACCATAGAGTCAATCTGTGAAGGAATAAACATATACTGTATATAAGTATATGGAGAGTCCAGAACATCTTCCCTTAGCTGAAAAATAATGATATTATTGTTTGTAGTGTTTGATAAAATTGACAAAATAACTGACACACTAGTACCACAGCATTTAACTCATGTTATTCAATATTCACATTACAACATCAACATTGTTCAGCTAGTGACAATTTCTAGTAATCTCAATATACTGTATATTTACTTTTGTAATACATTATACCAAGAGGCACTTACAATATGGGAGCTACAGCATAGTGTCTAAATTACAAAACAGTAAAAATAAATATCGTTTATCTAAAAGACTTTTGTTATCGTTGTAATTTCTTTTCCTTTTTTTGTTTATCTATACAGCATATATTTTGTACAAAATGGAACAATAACCAGCAATAAAATGAATATTTCACTCAACAAATATTGGTGAATCACACATTTCCCCATCCTATAGGTATTGCTACATGTGTTAAGTGCAAGATACTAGATAGAAGAAAACAATTATTCAGTCTGTGAAGTGCCGACTAATAATATATACTCAGATAAAAATCTCAAAAAGTCTCATTTTGTCTTGTTTAAGAAGCTTGTTTTGGTTGTCTTCATAACTCTGAATGTGGCTGATGATTATGGTAGTCAGACATAAATGTATAAATACTGAGACAGAACTGACAGGCGGACAACAGCCTCACCATAGGGCTGAATAAACACAACAGCCTCACCATAGGGCTGAATAAACACAACGGATGACAAGAGTACAAAGCAAAACTCTGAGGGACGACGTTTGGCTTCAAACTGTCAGCGAACCACTGGCGAACAGGCCTTACAATGCCCATGGTACCTCCTATTTTAGTGCTATGGTTGTTGTTGTTGTTGTTGTAGTAGTTACCGCCCATTGAAAGGTTGGGCACATCAAAAGGGTGGCACTCCAATATGAATTTGGCAACAATGGTGCACGATTGCTAGTCTGTAATCAATTGGCTCATGGCCTCATCAATTACTGAATGTCACGACTCCATTCATTCTTTATCTGTCTGTTCAGACACACGTTAGAATTACACATGACTTTAAAGGGGGTTGAGTCTACAGTGTGTGTGTGTGTGTGTGTGTGTGAGTGTGTGTGTGTGTGTGTGTGAGTGTGTGTGTGTGTGTGTGTGTGTGATCTTCCCCCTAGAGAGACAGCTTCAGAGCAAATACAGATCGTCTTGGCTCATCACATTGGGGTCACATGTGTAGAAGCATGAGAGCTCACTCACACAGCATTATGGTCCAGAATACACACTTAGTTAGATAGTTCCATGTGTGACCTTTGACCCTGGTGATTCCACAGTTACATGAGACTAAGCATAGCAGAAACCTTGACAGAGAAGCAAATCTTCTCAAAATGAGTGAGGAATCAAAACAAGTACATTCCGTACAGAGGTTCCCTTCAGACAAACCTAGGGCGTATTCCATCAACGTCGCAAAAGGAAAATCTAGGCTTATCTAGGCTTTATCTAGCATCGCGAGACTTGTCAAAAATAAGCCTGGGTTTTCCTTTAGCGACGCTGATGGAACACCCCCCTGGTGTGTAAAAAAATAAATAATACATGCAATAAAAGGAGGACTTGGAGGACAAAAGGTTTAGGGATATTTCTCTTTAGGCACACGAGAGGACTGTGGGGCTGAGCTGTCACACGTACACACACATGCACAAACACACACACACATGCACAAATGCGCACATGCACACACACACGCATACACACACACACACACACACACACACACACACACACACACACACACACACACACACACACGTGGAGGCCTCTGTGATGTGGCCAAATCACTAATCAGTCCATCTGAGAGGGGTCCCTGGCTTATACCACAGTTTTGATTAAGTCTCTTTGATTGCTTTTAATGTCAAGGACTGACGAGGAACAATGGCTGGGGAGGGTGGGGGGGGTGTTTGTGTGTGTGTGCGCATGCATGTGTTTGTGTGTATGTGTGTGTGTGTGTGTGGGGGGGGGGGGTGTATGAGGGGGTGGGTATTATTGTCTGCCTCTAGAAACTAGTTAGCACTGAGGGGGCTTGGTTTCTTTGATGATTAAGGGTTTGAAGTGTATCGGCGGTGCAGTGAAAAATCAAAGGACAAGGGAACTGCTCTGAAATGCTGGATCCCTGTGACCTCTCATTAAAGAGCTGGGCCGCTAAAGGAACTGTACTGTACTGAGAGTGCATACAAGTGCATACTGAATTCCCCCCCCCCTCTCTGTGCCCCCCTCCGTGGTGATAATATTATGTAACATAACGTACTGCATTATTCACAAACAATAAATAAATGAATTCAATATATGGACGCTTTGGTGATATTCCGTTTGAAGCACATTGGAGGTTACCAATTATTGAAGTAGTGATGTTCAAATCCAGTACTGTCAATGAAACCAGACGTTTCACAACATTACGGAGGGAACTTCTGATCCTAAAAAGACACTCCTAATTGCTTAAGGCTGTGTCACCTTGGTTGGCCCCCTGATAGAAAGAGAGAGGGGGGAAACGGGGGGGGGGGGGGGGGGAAGAGGAAGCAGGTTTTTCTGCTTTTTCTAATACTAATCAAACTCTGAGCTCCCAATGACACCTGACATCCCACTAAAATGGGTTTCTCTACGATTTGTTTTGGGAACTCAAACTTTATTATATAACCCAAAAAGTTTCCCTTTCGGGGCAGCCCAAATGCCCCAGATACATGTGTCAGTATTGCTTTTGCAGTTTGTACTACAAATACTTTTTTCCCCTGATGATGGAACAATACAACCAGCTGTCTCTCTGTCAACGGTGGAATTTCAAAGCATTTGAGAATGAATAGAGAGTAGTTAGTGAGATAGAGAGGCTTGGTAGTTGGTAGAGGATCACACACTAATCCCTAAGTTAAAGTTTTAATGGCCTTCAAAAAGTCACAGACCCCTACAGAGCCCATCAGTTCTACACTAGTCAAGACCTTGACTGATGTCTGATCTATAGGTACCACAGTGGCCAATAGACTCTTGTCTTCCTCTTGCCTTCCTACCCCGCACCTTCCATCTCTTCGTCCTCTCCCCCACCTCTCCTTTTCCTCCCTCATTCTCTTACTCCCCCCCCCCTCCCCCTTCTTCCCGGTCCCTCCCTCCCTCTTCCATTTCTTTCTGCCTCTCAATAGGACAATGAGGGAGGTTTCTCCCTCCCTCCCTCTCGCTCTCCATCACCATCACCATCAATCTGGGTCTCTCTGAACATGAAAGGGGAACCGTGGACAGATCGCCACGTGGATCTCACTGCCAGCCCATGTGCTAACTATGGCACGCAGACCCCTCCAGTTGTCATTTGAACAAATGGAATAGTCCCAAACATGCTCTGCCCATGTGACTCTCCAGGCACGAATGCTCAAAGGATTTGAATGTATTTCAAATACTACTTTGACCACACGGTCTGGTACACACAGATATTTCTACTTAGGGTTCAGCTCAACTAACACGATCATTCCCATTACCTAAAACTTTGTTTCAATGTTATGGTCGTGTAGACATCCTCTCTGTCTATGGTTGTGCTTTACTTGAGGTGGCAAGTCTGTCTACACTTCTGTCTACACGTCTGTCTACTGTGTCAAAGCGTTGGGAGAGGCTAGCTGTCCACGCAAAGCATCAGCGTGATGATAACTACTAATTACGTTACTAAATAAAAACAACGATGACTCCTCCCAGAACACACTGCATGCTTCAGAGTGGTTCCCTCTGTAGTGTGCATTACTGCAGGAACTCAAGAACAGGGAACATGTCAAATAAGAAAGGCAAGCAAAATACAAAAATCCTCCCGTATTTACAAAACAACAACAACATCGCCAAGACAAGTGTCTCCTGGCAAATTTCTGTATGTAAGAAAATATAACGATAGCAATGACAACCGAAAAAAACGAGAGAAAAAGATAAATCACGTCTCAAGGCTAAAAGCCAAGCGACGGGACAGCGACACCTTCGTAGGGGTGTGCTTCTGTGTGACCGTGTTAGCCCAGACCAGTGGAACTGTGTAGGTGTGTGAGACCGACTTAAAGAAGACACAAAGGGGCAGAGTGAGAGAAAAACACAGGGTTTTGGGGACATTGTGTGAAATGAAAAAAAAAGTGAAACACACGGTGTGCTGTAGCTAGGTACAGTATTTGTTTTTCCTTGAGTGAGTATAAAGCTTTTCAGAGCCGCAGGATTCTTTGTTACACTTCCCATTACACTTCCTTGGGATGGATCACACTGGAGCTACACTTCTGTGTGTGTGCGTGTGTGTGTCTGTGTGTGTGTGTCTGTGTGTGTGTGTATCTGTGTGTGTGTGTGTGTGTTTGTGTGTGCGTGTGTGTCTGTGTGTATTTGTGTGTGTGTGTGTGTGTGTGTGTGTATGTATTTGTGTGTGTGTGTGTGTGCGTGCGTGTGTGTGTGTGTGTTTGTGTGTCTTACATGCTGCATGAATGCTTTAGGCCCTCTCCTCATTCTCCTTCTCCCTGAGAACTGAGCAGCGCCACACCGGACACACAGCTTTTTCCTCCCCTCGCTTTCATCCCATTGTCCCGCATGAAGGAGTGCTTGTAGAACACACACCAGTCAGTCTGCTTTGTGCATGTTGGTTCTGGGTGGGGGGGGGGGGGGGTGGGGGGGGGGGGGTGGTGGTGGTGGGGTGACAGGTGGGTTGGGGACCACTGTCATGGCACTGTTTTGTACTGGTACAGGTGGGCCGAGTGGTACTGTTCAGTGGGCCCGTATTGCAGTGTGGGCGCCCGGTTGAGGAGAGGGTTTCTTTATTTTTATTTTTATTTTTTTTTAAAGGGGGGGGGACCTGATCTGATTTAACACACATGACACAATCCCCTCTTCCCCTACTCCTCCTTTACTCCTCCGCTCATTAACCCTATCCCCCCCCTTCATCAACCGCCTAGGGAAATCAGCCACTCAGAACCCCCCAACCCCCTCCCTCCACTCTGTTTTCTTTAGGCACATGTTTCCCCAAACGTCTACAGTGTTGTGTCTAAGTGATGTGCTGGCAACCAAATATCAGGAGTCTAGTTTGGATTAAAAGACGTTCAGACGACGTTCAGTCAGTTTCCTGTTCCCAAAGAGAGTTCAAAGGTCACCCTCTCACTCTGGCTCCTCCTCATTTCCCCCTGAAGTCTCTGATGAGGGGGTCACTTCCTCGTTCTCTAGAGGGCCCGTCTCACACCCCTCTTCCTTGCCATTGATTGGCTCTTCTTTGCTGGCTAGCTCCTCCTCCTCCTCGTGGATTGCTGCGATTGGCTCTGCGGAGGTGCCGAGGCAGTTAGGCTCCTCCCTGTCGGCCTGGTCCTGGGTCTCCGTGGCGATGACTCTCTTCCACATCTCGTGGTTCTCGAGGATGAGCTGGGTGATCTGGCAGAACACTCTCCGCCGACTCTTCTTCTTGACAACACACTTCTCTGAAAGGACAGAATAACATCAAATAAAATCAAATGTGACAACAACAATGTGATATATCTGTGAATCTGCTAAACACATTCTTTCACTGGTGTAATGAAGTATAAGGACATTTGTAATCACCCTGGGTGGCTCAGTTGGTAGACCATGGCTCTATAGTAGCAACACTAAGGTTGTGAGTTCGAAAAAGGTATACACTCACTGTACTTTAAGTCGCTTTTGATCAAAGTGTCTGCTATATGTCATATAGAGTACAACAATACTGTAAAGTGTGACTGACTTTATCCTAAGACCTTCACAGCTGAATAAATAAGACACAGTGTTTATGCAAAATCGATGTGCGTCGTACAGAATGTCAATATTACATGGCAAATCAATCCTCCAAACACTCCTAGTTGACCTCAGTAGCGGTCACGATCAAAACCAGTGAGCTACAGCATTCTCTTCCTTCTTCCTTCCTTCCATTTTTCTGTCTATAGATGAACCTTTCTTCCTTCCTCAATTCCTTCCCCAATGTGATAAATAAATAAACACCTAACATTCACTCATGCCTTAATTTTTTTGGTCAGATCACTCTGTCAGAACTTCTAGGACAAATGACATTTTAAATGATTATTATTATTCAAAAAGGCTGTGAACTTACGCGAGGTCTCAGAACTAGTGGACGCATCCTCCTCTGGCGTATCCTCCTCTTCCTCCTCGGTCTCTTCTCCGCCTTCCTCCTCCTCTTCCTCCTCCTCCTCCCCCCCCTCTCCCTCTTTCCTCTCTCGGTCGGCAGGGTCGACCCAGCGTCCTGGCATGAGCGCAGCAGAGTCGTAGGAGGAGCAGAGGGGACCCACGATGTGTGTGATGAACGACTCCTGGAGCTTGGCGAGCTGTGGAGCTGACCGGTCCATGAAGGGGCTGATGGGAAGGCCGAGGCTTGACTCCTCGTCCCCCTCGAGTGGTGCATTATGGGTACACAAGACATGGCCACACGTCACATACAGTTACATACATGGAACATATAACATACATGTACTGTACATACATAGCGTAACAACCCTGTATACTGTAAGATAGATAGATAGATAGATAGATAGGTACATAGATACTTTATTGATCCCCGAGGGGAAATTCAGGTGTACAGCAGCTCAGACCACAGGTCCTCTGTGGCTCAGTTGGTACAGCACTGCGCTAACAATGCTTAGATTGTGGGTTCGAGTCCCACTGAGACCACATATACTGAAATGTATGCACTCACTGCAATGTAAGTCGCCTTGGATAAAAGCGTCAGCTAAATGGCATATATTATATTATTATTATAATATTACAAACCAACAACAATAAAGTTACAATTGAATAATAGGCTAAAATAAAATAGATAAAAAGACTAAATAAATATAGACCAATAGACATTTGGGACCTTATACAGTAGGTAAGATTTAACATCCTCAAGCCTGACTTAGTTATTGCAGCAGGCACAAAAGATCCTGTGAGTACAGGCCCTGTGAGTTACTGTAGCCCTCTCAGGGCAGTACTGTAGCTAGCTAGAGTGGTCGGTTGGAAAGTCGAAGGTTGTGAGTTCGATCCTTACTTTGTTGCTCTACCCTGCTGTTCGCTAGAATGCATAATCATTATTATTATTATTATTATTATTATTATTATTATATAATCATAAATATTATTGCATGTCTTCTCTCGAGGTCTTGTTTAGGACTGTGCAGGCTTAAACGCTGGACCTGGACTGCAGCGGCCAAGGTTTTCCAGTTGCTATGGTAACCAGTGGAGGTGACATCAGTGGACTATACGGAATGTGTGGTGAGAGAGAGGTGTCACTCTGAAGTACAGGGTGGCGTGGGGTGGAGCGAGAGAGTGAGAGAAAGAGAGAGAGAGGTGCTACTCTGAAGTACGGAGTGGCGGAGGCGGAGAGGGTTGGGGGTGAATCCTTGAAAGAGAAACTAAGGAAACCCTCAGACTAAATTAACCACGATAAACGATACCCCCGACTGAGTTTCTTTTCTGAATATTGTTTACATTATTTTGCATTATTTTCATGAACCTTCGCACCCGGTCTGATCTGTTGTTGTTGTTGTTGTTGTTGTTGTTGTTGTTGTGTGACTGTCTGATCGGTTGTTGTTGTTGTTGTTGTTTTGGCTGTGTGACTGACTGATCTGTGGTTGTTGTTATGTGACTGAGTGCAGCTTCTGTAGTTGTGATCTGTTGCGTTGTCTCGATGAATGAAATCTGTCACAGATGACACATCTAGGTCATCTCCTCTTTGCAGTAGACAATAACACACACAGGCGCGCACACACACACACACACACAAGTACAGACACACACACACGCACACGCACACACACACACACACACACACACACACACACACACACGCAAAAGCACAGACATACACACACAGACATACATAGTGCCGGTGTCTGTGTGTTTGAGTGCTATACCCCCCAGCAACATGCCCCCCAGCATGTTTAAGTTGAAAGGGTACACTCTTCGATAAAATGGTTCCAAAAGGGTTCTTTGATTTGTCCCTGTAGGGGAATCCTTCGAAGAGCCCTTTTGGGTTCCATGTCGAACCACTTTTTGGTAGAACCTTTTTTCCAAGAGTGTAGAATGGATCATATCATTCTAAATGTCAAATGATTTTTCACCCAGTGCACAATACGGTTCATGGTAAATGTCCCAGTATAATCATCATGATAATTGCAATTCTCTACAAATGTTCTGAGAGATGGCATTTTGACGAGCATGAATTGGACATACAGTTGCTAGGTACACCACATACTCAGAGTCCCCCTTCCTGAGGAGTGGTTAGCGGTTGCTAGGCACTATGTCTGTCTCTGATCAATTAGAAGCGCTGTCTGTTTCTGTACAAGTGGAACATGTGATTGTTCATTGAGTACATGCTCAGCAAAGGAGAAATCTCATTGTACTAACCGCTCCTTCTCAACTCAAACATGGCTCTTAGTACTACATGTGTTGGTGTATGTGAGTGAGACATTGAGACATAACCAGGTTAGAGAGAGCTATATAGATTGAGTGCTATATACATTGTGAATTGAGTGGACAGTGTATGCAGGTGGAGTGGAGCATGGCTGTTTGAAGAAACCACAACAATAAATGAACACACATGTTATGGAAGTGTCCTTCTACTAGGACACATACAGTAGTACGAGGATATACAATACATGGCAAGTGTTTCCCAGTGTTTCTCAGAGCCACTCACAAAGCGGCTTGATAATGTGCTTTGACTTTTTTTTTTTTTTACTGTTTGACCTTCCATGGCTGTAATACTATCCATGTACTTCCATGGCTGTAATAGTATATCCCCTTTTGTTTGAGCTCATTGTCTAGTTACGTACAGTATTTCCTCTCTGTTTTTATTTGTATTTCCTGTATAACATATTGTAACGCATCCTCGAAATAAAGTTAGATTTGATTTGATTCATAAGTGTGTAGCAGAGGTGAATTGCCTGCTGGGGTACATGAAACTGAAGTGTCGCCCTTGGACCTTGAGGATGGTCTAATTGCAGATGCTGTGCTTGTGCTTGGGAATGCTCATAGATAATAATGATCGATAGTTATGGAGATAGACTCCAGTTCTATGAGTGGAGCGGAGCCCCATAGGGGAGCTCTGCTCCTATTGGTTTACCCCACTACCTAAAGTAGCCAATGACTGAATTTTTCGATGCCTGCGCCCGCCCTGGGGTGCTATAAAAGGGGCGTCCTTCGATCCCTCATTCTCCCAAACATACAATACAGCCGGGTTTGAACAAGTCGAAGTGGGCCAGCAGCCCTATAGACTCCATAGAACTGGAGTCTATCTCCATAACTATCGTTCTATATCGTGGAGCTCCGCCCCATAGGGGAGCTCTGCTCCTATTGGTTTAGGCGGAGCGAGCGAGGCCAAATGTACCCCCACTGAGACTATTAGTCAGAAATCTAATCGCCTCGCAAATCCAATGGGACAGCCTCTGCTTCGAGAGTGGTGCCCCGGCTTTCTGTCCGCCGTAGCAGATCAGAAGCTGGGGAGAAGATCTCAGTCCTGCTGTGCGCTTCACATTGTGCCAACGCGCGCACCGGACATAGACAATGTAAACGCCTCTCCCTCTCTCCGTCGTGGGGAGGAGGAAAAAAGGCGCTCAGTGCACAGCTCTGAACCCTAAACCCACGATTAACCTTAGGGATAAAAGCCGGGTTAGGGCGTAACACAGCTTTTGTTTCGTCACCAGATATGATCAAACAATCTGCCCGTGTCGAGAGAGCGCATAAATCACTCACTCGCTTAGCCGTAGTCAAGGCGAGGAGTAGACTCGTCTTGAGAGACAATAAACGCAACGACACAGTGTCAATGGGTTCGAATGGGGGCACGCACAGAGCCTCTAGCACAATCGACAGGTCCCATTTTGGCATTAGTGTCCTATGAGGAGATTTTACATTGAAAGTGTGATTTAGTCCAGGACTAGGCTTAAGCCTTGTCTGTGAAACCGGCCCTAAAACACTGTTCTAGCTTCACTTCGCTTAGGCTACAACCTGGTAAAATCAAAATGAACAAACAATGTGGTTTTATGAGAAGCCTACACACTCCAGTCAAAAAACGCTTAACCAGCGAATGACTGAACAGTGTCGTTGTCGCAAAACCCTCATGGCAAGCTGAGATGGCAGCCGCGTAAACTTTAATAGTTCCCGCCGCCAATCCCTTGTCAAACAGCGACTGTAAGAAGCACAAGAACGTTTCGACCCGACAGCAGACTGGGTCAACGTCCTGTCCCTCACACCACTGTGTAAACACTCGCCAGCGCGCCGCATATCCCTTTGCAGTGGATTGCGCGCGCGCACTCTGAATGGTCTGAATGACCGCGTCTGTCAGACCCCTGCGTTCTAACAAGTCCCTCTCAGTAACCAGGCCATGAGGGGGACCCCCATCATAGGTGGCCCCCTCACCAAGCCTCTGGCTTGAGAGAGTGCATCTTGTCGATGAGGTATGGGCCATGGGCCCTCTACCAACATCTCCATCAGTTCCGGAAACCACGGGGCTCCGGGGCGGTCTGGGGCTACAAGAATTAACTCTAGCCTCTCTGACCTCACTCGTGCCAACAGTGGGAGGATAGATATCAGGGGTGGGAACGCGTATAACAGGACCCTCGGCCATGGGTGGTGTGCGAATGCATCGACTCCCAATGGCGGGTTGTCCTGTTTGCGCAGGGAGAACCAAAGGCGACACTGCGCATTCGTCCGTGACGCAAACAGATCCACTTCTGCTTGCCCGAACCGTGCCCAAATCAGAGACACAATGGAAGGTGCTAACCTCCAGTCGTCGTCCCTCGGGCCTCCCCGTGATAACAGATCTGCTCCTTCGTTGAGCAGACCTGGATAGTGGAGAGCTTTTAGCGAAATCAGGTGTGTGACAGCCCACAGCCATACGTACATCTGTCGCTAGGCGATGAAGTGACGCTGAGCGTACTCCCCCTTGACGATTGATGTATGCTACTGTTGTCCTGTTGTCGGATCTGACTAACACGTCCAGATCCTTTAACACCGGGGCAAAATGAAGTAGCGTTAACTTGACCGCCTCGAGTTCCAGCAGGTTGATGTTGTTGTGAATCCCTCATCGGCTCCGCCCCCTCCTGCCTCGTTGGCGCTCGTTGAGCCTCATCAGGCTCAAGTGGAGACAGCTGGGTCCAGCTATCAACTCAGGAGGAGGCAGCCCTATAAGAAGCCCCAGAAACCTTCCTCCGACGCTTGATTATTTTGACCCATGTGGTTAGTAGTTTGGCTCTCCCTGTTGTCTCTTCTCGTTCAAGTAGTTTCTCTTCAGAGTTTTGTTTGTTTGTTATTTTGCTAACCGTAGTTGTTTGCTTTGTTGATCCTCGCTCCCCAAAGGAACCTGCCTCCCCCTGCCTAGACCTCCTGCCTGCCTATCGACTACGTCTCCTGCCTATGTCCCTGCCTGCCTAACGACCACCCCTCCTGCCTATGCCCCTGCCTGCCTACCGCCTACTCCTCCTGCCTAACCCCCTGCCTGCCTGCCGCCTACTCCTCCTGCCTAACCCCCCCGTCTGCCTGCCTGCCGACTATTCCCCCTCTCTGCTCTGGACTGGTTAGCAGGGTTCAAGTTATAAGATGAACTCTGTGGGGGTCTCCAAAATAACAGTGCGAAATGTTCTCATGCACGCGCGAATCATGCCCACACAGCGATGGGACTTACAAGTTTTAATTAGCTATAGGCAGTAGCGGATTAAGGTGGTCAGTCCTTTGTGTGAGGACCCCCCGCCCCCGCCCCCATACACAAGCCTCCCCCCTCCCCAAAATATACAACTCACGAGCACCCTGCACACACACACCACTCATAATGCTTTACCATAAAACACTTAAACACTTTAATAACACAATAACACAACAGTGTTAATAATGCAAAGAATAAAAAAAAGGTTCAGTGCATTCAGTTCTGTCTCTATTGCTCTCCTCTCCCGTTGTCTCTCTGTTACTGTCCTGTTGTCTGTCTCTCAGTTGCTGTCCTGTTGTCCGTCTCTCTGTTGCTCCCCTCAGCTCTAAATGACAGAAATGAATTAGCTAATTAGTTGGCATGTAAACATATAGTTAGGGTTGGGTACAGTAACAGTTTAGGTTAGTACACTAGGTTAGTAAAAAGTAAAAGCCACCTTACCTTTACGGAGACAAGATAGACCAAAGTGGTCTGTTTTCAGTAGGCTGCGGTCGCGGTCCTGGAACCCATGATGCTGACGTCCGATGTCCTTTCTTTATCCAAGATTGGATGAACGGGAGAGGGTCAAATTTGTCGATCGGAGGCCCATTTAAGTCCACGAACAACAATGCGGTAAGGCTCCTGGCTTGCAGCCGGTTCCTGTTCTGACTGTCAGTGTCATTGCATCCAGAAAAGCCCCTCTCACACTCTGCAGAGGTCGGAAGAAAAGTGTTGCTCGCCACTATAAGTCTTTTCAAGGTTTTACCCTGCTGTTCCTTGTCTTGTAATTTCCAGTCTCTGAACTCACTGACAGCATCACTCGAAGGCTCTCCGAGAAGTTTAGCAAACTTCCCCACCTCACGCTCTCCAAATAGAACAAGTTCTGCCCTCTCTTTTGGCCAGAAGTGCTGATCCAGAGGCTTCAACATGCTTACCAGCTCACTGTCAGGGAGACGCTTGGTGAGATTATCAATAATTGACTGGTAAAATTGGGACTTGTTTATTTTACGTTGCGTTTCGGTGAGAGCAACCTCTTTGAACTGACCGCTGGTTATGGCCATTTTGACTTTCATTTCTGTTTTCCCTCCCTGGTCCTTCATGGCAGAGAGCACCTCGATCGTTTGGTGAATGTGGCGGCTTGCATCAATCAGGGATGTGTCGCGTTTCTGTAGTTTCAGGGAGAGACTTTGTAGTTCACGTAACACGTCTTTCATTGTTGCTAAATCAGAGAGAAATCCAGTGGATGTCAGATGCTTACGTAAACCAGTGTACTTGGCCTTCTCCATACCGGAACGTGAGCCATCTTCACTAGCTGATTTAAAGTGACGTGCTAACACTGGAAAATCCTTCAGCACAGCTTTGACAGTGTTGAAACTGCTGGACACCCATCTTATTGTAAACACTTTCCCTATTTTCAGTATCTGCAGGTTCAGTTCCGCAGCTGCTTCCTTGATTGATTGATTGATTGAAAACTTTATTAGAAGATTTGTAGAAGTAGATACATGAAAGTACATATTACATACAAGGTCAACTAAAAGGATAAAAAACCCAAGAAAGCCACTGGCTTATTTCAATTGGGGTCCTTGATTCTCAATTCATCGTTACATGTAAGACAGACAAAAAAACTAGTACTATCTACAAGATAATACAGACAAATAACTATTACTATCTACAAGATAAACATACATCCATCATGGGAAGAACAATACAACAAAACATAAGGTATGTACAGCGGGTAGGACAGGTGGGGACATACACCACAGGTGGGGGCGGGGGACAAAACACAAAGTATGTACAGTGGGTAGTTCGGGTCTTTTAATCAGATTTTTGATTGAGAGGGTCCAGTTACGGATTGCAGCCTCCTGTAAATGTTTTTTGAGAGTGGTTTTGAAGGTGGGCAGTGTTTTGCACTCCTTTAAGATTATAGGAAGGGCGTTCCACATTTTTACTGCATAGTTTGCAAACGAGTTTAACCACTTGTTTGTGGTGCAACGCGGTTGAACGTGGTTCGTGGAGCTTCCTCTGGTGTTGTATGTGTGGACGTTGTTCACTTTTTGGAAGTATGTTGACAGGTACTTGGGTGTCTTTGTGGTGTAGCGTATCTTGAAGACCAGGCCCAGTGCAAGCTGCTGCACTCTGTCAACTACTCGTAGCCAATCAAGGCTCAAAAAATGAGCAGCGGTTAGATGTAATTCCTGTAATTCCCTTGCATTTTTCGAGGACTGGTGGTAAAGAGCATAGAGTTTTGAGAGGAAAAACTCTAAATGATTACAGCCAGTCACCTCCTTCAATGAGTCATTCACCGCTAATTCTAACCGATGCGCGAGACAGTGAACTGCCTGCAGCCGAGGGAAGTCCCGTTTCAGTCTAGCTATGAGTCCATTCACTCTCCCTGTTAGCACGGCCGCCCCATCTGTGGCTATGCTAATTAGGTTTTTCCGAAGAAATTCGTCATCCATTCCCGCTGATCGAAGGCGTTTTTTCAGTGCATTGCACAGGGACTCGGCATCTGTGCCCTGGTCAAGTTCAACTATGTCAAAAAACACATTGTCCACATCTCCATTTCCAGTGACATCGCATCTGACATAAATAATCATGTACGCTCGTCCATGAATTGTGCTTTCATCTATTGTTATGCTAATACTCGAATTAAGTGATTTGACATTAGAAATGAAATTATTTTTCATCTCCTGTGCAATGTGCTCTACAATCTGTGCACATGAATGATCTGATCGGTGAGTAGGGCCGACTATCGCGCCATTCATCTCATTAAGCTTCATGATTGGATTCAGTTTTGTATATGGCATCCTTTCTTTAGCCACAGTATAGGCTGCCCTGAACGAACTTGCTGTCTCCTTGTACATAATGGAAGTGAGTGCTGCTACGTTCTTAGGAAGCACTTCCTTTTGTTTAAGCTCTGCTATTTCAACAGCTCGTTTATGAGCATGACTGTCGCGGTGTATATAAATCTTTTTCCGCAACTGCTTTTGAACGGGGCTACTTACTGTCCCATTGATCCAGGCATCCGCCAAATGCACTCCCCACTTTTTCTCTGAAAGTAAAAGAGTCTTTGCCTCTTTACAGGCAAGGCATCCAAGGCCATCCTCATTTGCAAATAGCCAGGGGTTTCTTTTTTTCCAGGATCTCCACTGATCTTCTCCCCAGTTCTGTGGCGTTGCCTCCCCTACCTCTTCATTCTGCCCCTCATCTGAACTGTGTGTGGGTGTTGCGCGTTCAGGCCTGGTAGCAGAGTCCTCAGTAGTAGCAGCAGTAGTAGCAGTAACAGTAGCAGCAGGGCTAACTTTGATAAAAACCCGAAATGTTCTAGGCTTGATGACCCGGTCGGCAGCAGTGGCCTTTTTTTGGGCGGCATGGTAGCTACTGTATAATATACTCCTGTATAGCTAATGAATTAATGTTTGCTTCTCAATAATAGGCTAGGTGCACGATCTCACTACTTCCTGAAAGGCAACTGGTGTCTCACTCTATTGGTTTAATTGATTAATCAGCTGTGCACTGTGTGTTCCAACGGTTTACCGCACAGCTGATTAATCAACCTTTTGCTGTTGCACTATATTCTACTGCGCCCCATGGTGTCTTGGTGGTGAAGTGCAGGCAGTCAACGGCATACTGTCATTCACAGGAGATTAATGGTGCGCGTAGTTCTCTTGGAAAACGTGTTTATTTTACAATATTTATAATATAAATTAAATAATATTCATTACATTGACATTTTGATCAAATAATAGTTGTGGTAATGTATTATTAGCGACCCCCACAGATTTTTGATTTTACTGCCTTCATGGGAGCTCAGAGTGCCTCAGACCATCTCTATGGGAGCTCAGCTCCCATTGGCTCCCACATAACTCGAACCCTGCTGGTTAGTACACGTACATATTTCAACACTTCACTCATCTACATATCTACACCACACTAGTTTTGCACGCTAGACACTCACACCCAGACACATAGAGTACAGTTCCACTCACACCTCATTTACATTATCCAGTTCTCTGGCATCCACACATTCCCCCCCACTTAGGCCCCGTTAGAGTAGGTTTATTCTTTTGTCCATCATTTTAATAAATCCTTTTATTATTAGTTTGCCTCTTGTGTCCGTCTGTTCTGGGGTTCTGCCACACTTGACTCTTTTGCTAGTGCTACCATAACAGAATAATCAAGCCAAAATGAGTCAAGGCAGCACCTCGGGGCAGACGCCCGCAGTTAAGCCCAACCCAGTGTCCCATTCAGTTGACGAGCTTGTTTCCGCCCACGCGGCCGAGCTCGCGTCCCTCCAGGCGGAGTTGTGTAAGGCTTTCCCCTCCGTTCAGGGTAACATCGCTGAGCTCCAGAAGTCGTCCACCTCCGCCTCAGCTGCTCTCGCCTCCCTTGCTGTCCAGATGGGCACTCTTGTCTCTGCGGTGGCTTCCATCCAGCTGAGGCTGAACACGCTCCCTGGAGGAGCTGCAGTCCCTGCTCCCCCTGCTGATTCACCGGGGGTTCCAGCCCCCCCAGGGCGAGCTCCCGCCCAACCCGAGCCCAACCTGGTTACCCCTCGACCCTTTGGAGGGAACTTTGATCTGGGCAGAGGGTTCCTGACCCAGTGTGAACTTTTTTTTGCTTTCCAACCGTCCAAGTATGGGTCAGAAGAGGCTAAAGTAGCCTTCATTATGTCCCTCCTGGTGGACAAGGCTCTAGACTGGGCCATAGCCGTGGTGGGCAGAGACCCACATCTTGCCCAGGACTACGAGGCGTTCCGCCGGGAGTTTTCCTTTTTGTTTGACCACCCCTCTGACGGCGCGGACGCCGCCTCCAGGATGCTGGAACTCCGGCAAGGCTCCAGGACCGTCGCGGACTACACCTTAGAGTTCCGGATCCTCGCCGCCGACAGCGGGTGGGGAGACATAGCGCTCCTTTGCGCCTACCGGCGGGGTCTGAGTGAGGCGGTGAAGGACCTTATCGTCCGGGACCGCCCAGGCTCCCTTCAAGAACTGGTCACCTTGTCCCTACAAATGGATGAGCGCCTGCGGGAGCGCCGCCAGGAGCGCAGCCAACGCGCCGTGGGGCCCCCTCACTCGGTCCCCAGCCGCACGTCCTCTCTCCCCCGTTTTGCGGCCGCCCACTCGGCCCTGCCCCCTCGGGTTCCCATGCTCTCCCCAGCCCCGTCCACCTCTGAGTCAGCGGAGGAGCCCATGCAGGTCGGCCGGTCCCGCCTCTCTCAGGAAGAGAGAGAGCAGAGAATGCGGGGCGGGCTGTGCCTGTATTGCGGAAGACCCGGACACGTCCTCCGAACCTGCCCGGCGCGGCCAAAAGACCCGGCTCGCTAAAAGAGGGGTTTTTGGTGAGCCGTGCCTCGATCCCCCAACCCATCAAGAACCACAACCGGCTGTTCCCAGCCACCCTCTCCTGGGGTGAGGAGTCCATTTCTGCCGGCGCCCTCATTGACTCCGGGGCCGACGAGTGCTTGATGGACATCACCCTCGCTCGTCAGGCCGGCATCCCGCTCGTTCCCCTCGACCATGCCTTGTTCCCCCAAGCCATCGATGGGAGGCCCTTAGGTAGGATCACGCATAGCACTGAATCCCTCACCCTCACCATGTCCGGTAATCACGTCGAGACGGCACGTTTTCTTGTCCTCCACGCCCCCACTGCACCCCTAGTATTAGGTAGGCCGTGGTTGGAGAGACACGATCCCCACATCTCCTGGACCACTGGACGGATTTTGGGCTGGAGCATCCCCTGTCATGCCAACTGCCTACGCTCCGCCCTCTCTCCGTCCAGCGGTCCCAGGCCCTTAGTCTCTCCCCCGGACCTCACTGGTGTCCCCTCTACGTATCTTGACCTGGCCATGGTGTTTAGTAAGGACCGCGCCCTTTCACTTCCTCCTCACCGGCCGTATGATTGTCCCATCAACCTCCTTCCCGGGGCAGCCCTTCCCAAGGGTCGTCTCTACAACCTCTCGGTCCCGGAGAAGGAGGCAATGCGCAATTATATAGCCGAGTCCCTAGCCTCGGGTGTAATTCGACCATCGTCTTCCCCCCTCGCGGCGGGCTTCTTCTTTGTGGCGAAGAAGGATGGTGGCCTGAGGCCCTGTATAGATTTTCGTAGTTTAAACACCATCACTGTTAAGAATAAATACCCACTCCCCCTTATGAGTTCCACTTTCGAGCCACTCACTCACGCCCGGGTGTTCACTAAACTTGACCTCCGCAACGCCTACCATCTGGTTAGGGTCAAGGAGGGGGACGAGTGGAAGACCGGGTTCAACACCCACCTCGGTCACTTCGAGTACCTGGTCATGCCCTTTGGCCTGTCCAATGCCCCCGGAGTCTTCCAGGAGCTGGTCAATGACGTGCTGAGGGACATGATAAATGTTTTCGTGGTTGTTTACCTGGATGATATCCTGATCTTTTCCCCGACCATGGAGGAACACCACCAACACGTGCGCCTGGTCCTACAACGGCTCCTGGAGAATCGTCTCTTCGTCAAGGCGGAGAAATGCGTCTTCCACTCCTCCTCTGTGACGTACCTGGGTAACGTCGTGGAGGAAGGGCAAATGCGCGCCGACCCGGCTAAGATTAAGGCGGTGGCAGAGTGGCCACGACCCACCGACCGAACACAACTCCGGCGCTTCCTCGGGTTCGCCGGGTTTACCCGGCGGTTCATCAAGGGGTTTAGCCAGGTGGCGGCCCCTCTCACTGCTTGTACCTCCACTGTTCGCCCGTTCTCTTGGACCCCTGAGGCTGAGGCGGCCTTCTCCACCCTGAAGGGCCTCTTTACGACCGCGCCGGTGTTGGCCCACCCGGATCCAGCCAGGCAGTTCATCGTGGAGGTAGACGCTTCAGACACGGGCGTCGGGGCCGTTCTCACCCAGCGGTCGGAGGAGGACCAGAAGGTCCACCCGTGTGCCTACTACTCTCGCCGGTTTGACCCTGCCGAGAGGAACTACGATGTGGGCAACAAGGAGTTGCTGGCCATCCACGCTGCCCTCGGAGAGTGGAGGCACTGGCTGGAGGGGGCTAAGCTGCCGTTCCTAGTGTGGTCTGACCACAAGAACTTGACCTATATGAGGACGGCAAAAAGGCTTAACCCTAGACAGGCACGCTGGGCCCTGTTCTTCAGCCGATTCGACTTCACCCTCACCTACCGCCCGGGGTCAAAGAACGTCAGGGCGGACGCCCTCTCCCGGCTGTTCCCGGGGGAGTCCCCGGATATGCCGGTGACCCAAGACACCATCCTCCCCCCTACCCGGGTGGTAGGTGTCGTCACCTGGGCCATCGAGTCGGTGGTCAGACAGGCCCAGCGTGCCGAGCCGGACCCAGGTACCGGACCCCGGCACAGACTTTTTGTTCCCTCCACTGTCCGGCCGCAAGTGCTAGAGTGGGGGCACTCTAGTCACTTTGCCTGCCACCCTGGCTCCCACCGGACAGCGGAGTTTATCAGCCGACGTTTTTGGTGGCCCACACTCCGGGGGGACGTTAAGGAGTTTGTGGGTGCCTGCACCATCTGCTCCCGAAGTAAGGCCTCCCATCGTCCTCCTTCGGGCCTCCTATGTCCCCTCCCTATCCCCGGTCGTCCTTGGTCCCACATCGCTTTAGACTTCGTTACGGGGCTCCCCTTATCCAAGGGTAAGGACACCATCCTAACCATTGTGGACAGGTTTTCCAAGGCTGTCCACTTTGTCGCCCTTCCCAAGCTCCCCTCCGCGGCCGAGACTGCTGACCTCCTCACGCTCCATGTGGTGAGGCTTCACGGCATTCCCCACAACATTGTGTCCGACCGGGGCCCCCAGTTCATCTCCAAGGTGTGGCAGGCCTTCTGTAAGGGAATTGGGGCCTCGGTCAGCCTCACCTCTGGATACCATCCGCAGTCCAACGGACAGGCCGAGCGGACCAACCAGGCCCTGGAGGCAGCCCTGCGTTGTGTCACCACCAGCAACCCCGCCTCCTGGGCCAAGTACCTACCATGGGTGGAGTATGCCATCAACACCATGGAGAGCTCCGCCACGGGTATGTCCCCTTTTGAATGCTCCTTGGGCTATCAACCTCCTCTCTTTCCCCAACAGGAGCTGGAGGTGGCAGTCCCGTCCACCAGGGTCCACCTCCGCCGGTGTCGGCGCATCTGGAGGACCACCCGGACCGCTCTGCTGCGGGCCACTGAGCGGTCCCGTCGCTGTGCCGACCGGCGGAGGGTGCCAGCCCCGGCCTATCGTCCCGGCCAGAAGGTCTGGCTGTTGGCCCGGGACCTGCCCCTCCAGACCGCCCAGACCTCCTCCCGTAAGCTAAATCCCCGTTATGTTGGGCCCTACACTATTGACCGGATTATTAACCCTGCAGCGGTTCGATTAAACCTTCCCCCTGCTCTCAAGGTCCACCCAGTATTTCACGTGTCCCTCCTCAAGCCTGTTTCCACTAGCCCCCTGTCCCCCCCCGTTCCAGCCCCCCCACCTCCCCGGGTCCTGAAGGATGGCGACCAGGTGTGGACGGTTGACCGCCTACTGGCTGTCCGCCGTAGGGGACGGGGGTTCCAGTATCTGGTGGACTGGGTGGGTTACGGCCCCGAAGACCGGAGCTGGGTGCCCCCGTCCTACCTCGCCGACCCCACACTCCTGGAGGATTTCTATCTGGCCCACCCGGACGCTCCAGGACGGTCGTCAGGTGCCTCCCCTAAGGGGGGGGGTACTGTTGTGAATCCCTCATCGGCTCCGCCCCCTCCTGCCTCGTTGGCGCTCGTTGAGCCTCATCAGGCTCAAGTGGAGACAGCTGGGTCCAGCTATCAACTCAGGAGGAGGCAGCCCTATAAGAAGCCCCAGAAACCTTCCTCCGACGCTTGATTATTTTGACCCATGTGGTTAGTAGTTTGGCTCTCCCTGTTGTCTCTTCTCGTTCAAGTAGTTTCTCTTCAGAGTTTTGTTTGTTTGTTATTTTGCTAACCGTAGTTGTTTGCTTTGTTGATCCTCGCTCCCCAAAGGAACCTGCCTCCCCCTGCCTAGACCTCCTGCCTGCCTATCGACTACGTCTCCTGCCTATGTCCCTGCCTGCCTAACGACCACCCCTCCTGCCTATGCCCCTGCCTGCCTACCGCCTACTCCTCCTGCCTAACCCCCTGCCTGCCTGCCGCCTACTCCTCCTGCCTAACCCCCCCGTCTGCCTGCCTGCCGACTATTCCCCCTCTCTGCTCTGGACTGGTTAGTACACGTACATATTTCAACACTTCACTCATCTACATATCTACACCACACTAGTTTTGCACGCTAGACACTCACACCCAGACACATAGAGTACAGTTCCACTCACACCTCATTTACATTATCCAGTTCTCTGGCATCCACACATTCCCCCCCACTTAGGCCCCGTTAGAGTAGGTTTATTCTTTTGTCCATCATTTTAATAAATCCTTTTATTATTAGTTTGCCTCTTGTGTCCGTCTGTTCTGGGGTTCTGCCACACTTGACTCTTTTGCTAGTGCTACCATAACAGATGTGACGCGTCTCCAACGGTCCCCATCTTCCTGTCACCGAACCTGCCTGACACACTCCTCCCCACCCAGTCAAAGACGCGTCCGTGAAGACTGGGTAGTGGGATGCCGGTCTGCCCATGGCGACTCCGCGCGCGATGACGTGCGGGTCTCACCAGTAGCTCAGGTCGGTTTTGACCGATCTCGGTATTACAATCAACTTGCGACGGTGTCTCACTGGATCCAGTCGCAGTCGTGCGAACCACCTCTGCAGTCTGCGCATGTGTAATAGGCCTAAGGGGACCACTACATGGGCTGCAGACATCAGTCCTAGTAAGGACATCATTGATAGAGCGGTGATTGTATTTGTCACTCGACACACCCGGAGAGCTGACGTCAGTGTCGCTCTCCGTGGTGCCGATAAACTGGCCCTCATCTTGGCAGTATCCAACTGAATGCCTAGATAGGAAAACTGTTGAGCCGGCCACGGAGCACTCTTTGTCCAGTTGACAGCTAACCCCAGCTGAGCGAGGTGCTGCACCAGTGAGGTTGCGTCCCGAATGGCTCGATTTGGGCATTGGGCCAAGACCAGTAGGTCGTCGAGATATGCTAATATGCGTATCCCGTTTCGCCTCAGTGGTTCGAGTGCTGTCTGCACGCATTTGGAGAAAGTTCGAGGAGCAACCGCGTACCCGAAGGGCAGGCGCGTGTACTCGTAAACCTTCCCTTGGAAGGCAAAACGTAGAAATTTCCTGTGCCTCTCTGTGATTGGCACATGAAAATACGCGTCCCTCAGGTCTATGCTGATTCCGTAGTCGCCCTTCTGTATACAAGACAGGAGGCGCCTCGTCGTCAACATACGAAAGGGGCGTTTCGCCACTCTCTCGTTGAGGACCCTTAAATCTAGTATGGGTCTCATGCCTCCCGATTTCTTTGGGACAAGGAAATACGGGGAGTACCACCCCATGTCCCACTGGTCCCTCGGAACCATTGTCACTGCGCCCTTTGTTAGGAGATTCGTAATCTCCTCCTGGAGCGCACATGTTTTTATCGGGCAGGACAAAACAGTCTCTCTCACGCCCCTGAAGGGCGGAGGAGGCTGAATGAACTGTAGTGCATATCCCCTCCTCAATGTCCTGTCTAGCCAGCCCGACAGAATACCTGCCCCTTCTAGCCATTCTGCATAACGCAACGACAGCGCGGCTGGGCCCTCCTCCTTCCTCCCTGTCTGCCGATGACTTTGTCACCTACTTTGAAAAAAAGTTGGACGACATCAGCAGCACCTTTCTCCCCCCACCGCTCCCTCCTCCCACTAACAATGCTAACACTGTTCCCACTAACAATGCTAACACCCCTTCCAAACTCCCCCCTCGACACTCGATCTCTGGATTGTCATCTTTTTCCCCCCTCTTCCCCGATGAGATTCTCACACTTATCACATCAAAGCGGGCAACCACATGCCCTCTTGACCCCATCCCCTCCCCCCTTCTCCAATCCATTTCCGCCGACATCCTTCCTTACCTTACCACCCTAATCAACTCCTCCCTATCCACTGGATCTGTCCCAGCGGCCTTCAAAATAGCCAGAGTCAAGCCTCTCCTCAAGAAACCTACCCTTGACCCATCATCTGTCCACAATTACAGACCGGTATCCCTTCTCTCCTTCCCTTCCAAAACCCTTGAACGCGCGGCATCTAAACAACTGATTGACTATCTCCGGAAGATGGATCACTTAGACCCCCACCAATCCGGCTTCAAGGCTGGGCATTCCACTGAGACTGCGCTCCTTGCTGTCACGGAAGCCCTCCACTCTGCCCAAGCTTCCTCCCTCTCCTCTGTTCTCATTCTCCTTGACCTGTCTGCTGCCTTCGACACAGTCAATCACCAGATCCTTCTTTCCATCCTCTCAGACCTGGGCATCTCTGGCACCGCACACTCCTGGTTTTCTTCCTACCTGGCGGGCCGCTCCTACCAGGTGACCTGGAGAGAATCGCTATCTTCTCCACGAACCCTCTCCACTGGAGTTCCCCAGGGTTCCGTCCTAGGGCCCCTACTCTTCTCCCTCTACACCAAGTCTCTTGGCTCGGTAATCTCTTCACATGGGCTCTCCTACCACAGCTACGCAGACGACACTCAACTCTTCCTGTCCTTCCCCCCGTCTGATGTACACGTGGCAACCCGTATCTCAGCATGTCTCGCTGACATTTCAACTTGGATGGCTGACCACCATCTCAAGCTCAATCTTAACAAGACTGAGCTCCTCTTCATCCCCGGGAAAGCCTGCCCTCTCCAAGACTTCTCCATCACAGTGGAGAACTCTACTGTAACCCCCTCCCTGACAGCCAAGAACCTTGGAGTGATCCTGGATAACCGACTATCCTGTGCGGAGAACATTGCAGCAACGGCTCGCTCCTGCAGATTCCTCCTCTACAACATCAGAAGGATACGACCATTCCTTACCAGAGAGGCAGCGCAACTCTTGATCCAGGCACTGGTCATCTCCCGCCTGGATTACTGCAATGCACTCCTGGCTGGGCTCCCCGCTTCAGCCATTAGACCTCTGCAGCTCATCCAGAATGCTGCTGCCCGGCTGGTATTCAACCTCCCCAAATACTCGCATATCACCCCTCTCCTTCGCACACTGCACTGGCTCCCGATAGCAGCTCGCATCAGATTCAAGACCCTGGTGCTTGCATACCAGGCAGCTAAAGGGACAGCCCCTGCCTACCTGAAGGAAATGGTAACCCCCCAAACCCCTGCCCGCTCACTCCGCTCCTCCACCTCGGCTGGCCGACTGGCCCCACCTCCTCTACACAGCAGTCGGGCTGCCCGATCACGTCTCTTCACAACACTGGCTCCCCGCTGGTGGAATGAGCTCCCCACGGCTGTCAGAACGGCAGAGTCACTACCCATCTTCCGTCGTAGACTGAAGACCCATCTCTTCAGGTTACATCTTAACTGCTCCTCCTGAGACATCTTCCGACCCTCACCACTACGTCTCCTAAAGACACCCGCTTTCCCCTCTACTGTGTCCTTAGAACTTCTATTGCCCCCATTGTACTGTTTCTCAGTTTCTCCAGTAATAAAAAATAAAATAAAAAATAATAAAAAAACTTAGTAGAAGGCGATAATAGGGAGAAGGTTTTTCCTCCTATCAGTGGCCCCGGGCCCGAGCTAGAGTACTCTTCCTGCAACGAATGGTGGACTGCTGATTCACATGCTTAGTATTCAAATGTATTGATTGTAAGTCGCTTTGGAATAAGGCGTCTGCTAAATGCCAAAAATGTAAATGTAAATGTAAATGTTGTGGTGCAGTCGACAGAAAAAGCTTGAATTTCTGTATGAACCGGCCGCACGCTCATGAGCTGGGCCAGGTCTTGATAGACATGGAGGGGTTTTTGATGTAAATAACGGTCCCTCTATACGGCTACAGACAGGGGTGTTTAACCCCCTTTGTGTCGTGATAGGGGTAAGTCCGCTAGGCAGAGAGCTGGCCACACGCTGGTAAGCTGGGCCCGTCTCCGCTTTGTTTCCAACCGGTAGCGATTCGACCACACTCTGACAAGGCAGGTGGGTCTCCGCTCTGGTAGATACCATGGAAAAATCACCTTTGCTGAAAAAGTAAGGTGTTTTTGATGTAAATAACGGTCCCTCTATACGGCTACAGACAGGGGTGTTCAACCCCCTTTGTGTCGTGATAGGGGTAAGTCCGATAGGCAGAGAGCTGGCCACACGCTGGTAAGCTGGGCCAGTCTCCGCTTTGTTTCTAACCGGTAGCGATTGGACCACACTCTGACAAGGCAGGTGGGTCTCCGCTCTGGTAGATAACATGGGAAAATTCTCCTTTACTGAAAAAGTAAGGTGGGGATTTTCCTTCTTTTGCCTCTTTATGAGGTAGCAGCCATGAAGAGGAAACCGGTGGTGGGGTCATTACCGACCCCTCCGCCAGTGAAACCGGGTCACGCTGCCGTGAGGGGCCGTAGCGGGCCCTCCCAGTGGTCAGCGGCGGGGGCTGGGGATGCCGAGTGGGGCATGGCTCCGTCGGTAGAGGTGGAGCCAGTGCCGCATCACGCCGAAACCTCAGTTTCGCAGCCGTTGACGGCCTAGTCGTCACCACGGCGGAAGAAGAAGAGGTGGAGGGTCGCTGGAGGGGGAGGTGGCTGGCCAGGTGCTTCTTAGCCTCCTCCATCGCGGCCAGGCGCTTCGTCATGGTGTCCATGGCGGGACCGAATAGCCCTTGTCTCTGTATTGGAGCATTCAGTAGGGCCATCCGGTCCGCCCTGGTCATGGTGGTGAGAGACAGCCACATCTGTCGCTGCTGCACCACCGCATTTGCCATCAGGCGACCCCCACAAACCGCGACGCCCTGGGCCAGGTACATCGTCGCGGCACTGAGCTTGCTCAGAAGCTCCGCCTCCGCTGCAGACAGACCGTTGGGTCGGTCTGTGGTGATTTTCGCAATGGCGGCGTTAAACACTGCGATGTTATTCGCCGCCGCCGCTGCCTGCGCACCGAGAGCGTAGCTCTTGTCTACCAGGGTGGCGTTAAACCTGTCACGCTGGTTGGGCAGCATAGGTTTTTTAGGCACCGACCAGGCGCTGGACCCCGGTACCAAGTAGGCGGCCAGCGCTGGTTCGAGCGGCGGGGAGCCGTCGGTCATCCCCTCCGCGAGCCCCTCCACTCTGGTAAATGGCAGGAACGCCTTCACTGGCGCCCTGCCTGTGAGTGGTTCTCCCCACTTGTCCTCCACAAACTTATCTAAGCCCGGGAGGACAGCGTTAGGAGGTTGGCCCTGTCGCTTCGCCCTTTTCCCGTAAAACAGGTCCTTCTCCCAGAAGGACTCCGTTGGGGGAGGGGAGGCGGGATGGGGAATTGCCAACACGCCTGCCGCAGCTTCCAGGAGGCCCTGGAAGTCGTGGTGGAGTGATGGGGGGGCGAGGGCGGGGAGCTCGTGAGCCTCTACCTGCCGCTCGCTCTCATCAGAGCTCTCTGACCCTGACACCGACACCGACCACTCAGCTGGGTGAGGGCGGCGTGATGTCAGGGCCGGCTGAGCGGGCGGGACCATCCCTACTTGGGGAGGTGCCTGCCCAGAACGCCGCTCTGGGGCCTGTCCGGACGCATCATCAGCAGAGCTATCCGAGTCGGATAGCATCCCCGAGATAGCGTCCGCCAGGGGAATGCTCTCCTTGAACCAGGCCATCCTCTTTCGCCTTTCCGCGACGGAAAGGAGGTGGAAGGGGAGGCAGCTGGGGGAGGCGACCAACGCCGCCTCGGCATGTTGGGGGCTGAGGCAGACGTGGCAGAAGTCGTGCTTGTCCTCCGCTGCTAGGAAATCGCAGCGGCAGGCGTCCCGGAGGAACTTCTTCGTGGTCGGCGGCGGACGATCCATCGCTGAAGGGAAGTGTCTGGCGGGTTCTCCAGTCTCTTGTAGTCGTCCTTCTTGCAGTCTCAGATGTAAACCCGTGCTGACATTTTTGGGAGAATGAGGGATCGAAGGATGCCCCTTTTATAGCACCCCAGGGCGGGCGCAGGCATCGAAAAATTCAGTCATTGGCTACTTTAGGTAGCCAATGTAAACCGATGTAAACCAATAGGAGCAGAGCTCCCCTATGGGGCGGAGCTCCACGATATAGAACGGCTTCTATGCAGTGTGTGTATGTGGGTGGTGCTGAGACAGATCATTACATTTATATATTTTTAAATTCAGCAGACGCCTTTATCCAAAGTGACTTGCAACAAATACGTTTGTGACAGCAGCAGGTGAAACTGGGAATAAGTCACCAACCAATCAAAATGTTCTGACTTTTATTCAGAAAATGTAAAACAAATGTCAACGGTACCTGTTCGTAGAACTCGTTGACGATGCCCTCGGTCCACTGTAGGTGCAGGTCTTTGCACTTGAGCGGTCCGTTGATGTCTGCCAGTTTGATGCACATCTGACACACCAGCAGACGGTCGTTCTCATTGGCCCAGTCGATGCCCGAGCAGCCCTCGTCACCCACCTGAATGGAGACACATGTTAGGGACACCGATTATCATCTACACAAGGGCCAGCAGTAGCCTACAGGTTAGAGAGGCCGGCTAGCAAGAAGGTCGCTGGTTTGATCCCTGCCTCAGGAGGGAGCTGTATGTGCCCTTGAGCAAGGCACTTAACCCCTAATTGCTCCAGGGGCACCGCCTATGGCTGACCTTGTGCCTAGAGCAAAAAAACTAATTCAAACAATTGACTGACAAGTTGATTGCGAGGCAAATAAAACATTCTTCTTCTTCTTCTAAAAGGGGTACTCACAGATGATCACTGATAGAAGGGATATTTCCACATCATTTAGAGAAGGGGTATTGTTATGTATGCAATAGGCATGGGACTATTTTATGTTGTTGCTATACTGTGGGTGCGCATTGATATGTGGATGTTATGTTGTTGTTGAACTTGACGTTGACAGTAAAGTTATAAAAACTGTAGCTCCTTGTTCATGCATCCTTATTACTGTTAGTCCAGGCAGAAGACGTAACAGAAGTGGCGACGAGAATCGTAACGATCCCCGCAGTGCAAGGTTGCAGAAGACGGGAGAGAATTGAAAGAAAAGTGAGTAAACTAAGAGGAACTAAGTGAAAATGGCTGGACATTTTGGACAAATGGACTGTTTTGACGGTACGGTAGAAGATTGGTCTACTTATGTGGAGAGTCTCGAGCAATATTGTGTGGCTATAAGAAAGTTGCCGTGCTTTTGAGCTTGATGGGGGCAAAGGCATATCATTTGCTGCGTAACCTCACAGCGCCGGAAAAGCCAGCACAAAAGACTTTTGAAGAGAATGTAGATTTGCTGAAAGGCCACTTGAATCCGAAGCCATTAGTGATAGCCGAACGTTGCTGGAAGGGAGGAATTGTTATGTATGCAATAGGCATGGGACTATTTTATGTTGTTGCTATACTGTGGGTGCGCATTGATATGTGGATGTTATATTGGTGCGTATTGATATGTACATGTTGTTGTTGAACTTGACGTTGACAGTAAAGTTATGAAAACTGTAGCTCCTTGTTCATGCATCCTTATTACTGTTAGTCCAGGCAGAAGACGTAACAGGTATTCATACATTAGCATTAACAGAAGGGGTATTCACACATTATCATTAACAGAAGGGGTATTCACACATTATCATTAACAGAAGGGGTATTCACACATTATCATCTAGACAAGGTGTATTTACAGATGATGACCTATGATCATCATAGTACTCACACATCATTTACTAGATCTGTTTACTAGACGTACTAACTAGATACTGGATGTTCACCTTAGCGTTGAACTCAGCCAGGAAGTCAAAGTGTTTCTTAAGGTCTGTGGCGAGGATGGCCTCGATGACCAGGAAGCGAAAGCGCTTGAACTCCACGTGCTCCAGGTTGTGCAGGAAGTTGTACTCTGGGCGGGACATGAAGAGGTTCCAGGCCGAGGCAGCGTGGTGGTTCTCTAGAACCGAACGGTCATTGTACAGCACTGCCTACAGGGGGCGACAGAGAGGATGAAATGTTACTCACAACCAGGTACTGCATCTGTTTCTGTCTGTCTGTGTCTGTGTGTGTCTGTCTGTCTGTCTGTTTCTGTCTGTCTGTGTCTGTGTGTGTCTGTCTGTCTGTATTTGTCTGTCTGTGTCTGTCTGTACCCATCTGTCTGTACCTGTCTGTCTGTACCTGTCTGCCTGTACCTGTCTGCCTGTACCTGTCTGTCTCTGTCTGTCTGTGTGTGTCTGTCTGTCTGTGTCTGTTTGTCTGTCTGTGTCTGTCTGTCTGTACCCGTCTGTCTGTACCCGTCTGTCTGTACCTGTCTGTATCTGTCTGTCTGTATTGTCTGTTTTAGTATGCCTGTACCTGTCTCTCTGTACCTGTACGTCTGTACCTGTCTATCTGTACCCGTCTGTCTGTACCTGTCTGTCTGTACCTGTGTGTACTTGTCTGTCTGTATCTGTCTGTCTGTACCTGTCTGTCTGTACCCGTCTGTCTGTACCTGTCTGTCTGTACCTGTCTGGTCTGTCTGTAACCGTCTGTCTGTACCCATCTGTCTGTACCCGTCTGTCTGTACCTGTCTGTCATCCATCCCTCCATGTTGTTACCTGCGGTGCGCTGGTTGCCACTAGGAAGGCGTTGGTCCTGCCCGGGTGGTCGTAGTCGTGCATGGCCGCAGCCACGTACAGGGCCATGAGCTCCAGCGCCGGGATGAGGCCGGACAGACAGCCATAACCCTCCTCCAGCACGGAGCTCATCTTGGACACCAGGTAGCCCGTATGGCCGGGGTTCGGGCCAGCATGGCCACTGCCACAGTCCGAGTCTGGGGATACAGAGAGGAGAGGTTTGAAGGTTTGAAGAGAGAGGACATGAAGCGAGCTGCAGGTTGCCAGACTGTGTGCAGGCTTACGGCGGAAAAAAAAACACACCGCAAGCGTCAAAACCTGCAACGCGCGCGATACATCAGAGTAGTATCAGAAACAGAGGTGCACACCCACCTCCTCAGATCTCATGTTAATGAGTGTTCTCAGAAGCCTATACGATCTGCATAGTGAGTGCACTGCGTCAAATAACCATGGGTGGCCATGACTTTGAGAGCAGGTGTGTGTGTGTGTGTGTGTGTGCAAGCGGGCCTGTGTGTCTTTCTGTCTATGATGCGTCATCAGACTAGACAGGCTTGGCGGTGTGTGTGTGTGTGTGCGTGTGTGCGTGTGTGTGCGTGTGTGTGTGCTTGCGTGCGGTGTGTATGCGCATGCGTGTGTGTGTGTGTGTGTGTGCGTGCGCGTGTGTGCGTGTGTGTGTGTGTGTGTGTGCGCATGTGTGTGTCAGTCCTCACCAGAGTCTGACCCGTGGTCGGCCCCCGGGCTGGGCAGGCCTGGCACAGCCTGGGTGGTGAGGTACCAGACCGCATGGAGCACGTCTGTGGCATGGATCCTGTTGTGGTCTGAGGAGAGGGCAGAGGAGGGTGGCAGAGGAGGGTTAGGTTAGGTTAGGGTTAGGGTTAGGATTAGGTTAGGTTAGGTTGGGGTTAGGGTTAGGGTTAGGATTAGGTTAGGTTAGGTTTCGGAAATTCGCGACAAGGACAGGTGGAGAAAGAGGGAACACAGAGGTGTGAGTTTGTTGAGAAAACTTATACTGTACATCCCCCTGGTGGTTACTAATAGACATGGCATATTATGGTGTGTTTGGGTTTAGTCTGTTTTGTTTTGATATTCATCTCAGATGACTCATCGAAATGTTTGTAAGATTCTTTGAACATGAGCACTGAATATATGAAATTCACAAATAGGATTAAGCTTCAAAAGAGGGATAAATAACATCAGTGGGACTAGGGAACAACATCAACTATGAGCTCACGGACCAACACTCTCACGGGCAACTGACACAGAGGACAACTTTTTTTTCTTTTTTTTATATACCTTTTATGTTTTCGCTTTTGCTTATCGTCTTGCCTTTCGTTTGTTTTTTGTTTGTTGTTTGTTTGTGTTTTGTCTTATCTTTGTTATTTTATGTAGTTATTTATTTTCCTTTTCGTGTCTGTCTTTTTTGTGAGCTTGTCTGTCTAGATGTTTGTTGAAATGTTTGTTGTTTGTTTGTCTGAAAAAAGAAAAAAAGAAAAATGAAGTTTTTGGGCTTCAAGTCGAAGATCAATGGGAAACTAGACAGATGTGCTGCAGGCTTTGAGGTCTGGTCGGACTGGCCGGATCTCAGAGATCTATAATGCATAATGCAACTGGATCTGAGTGGAGTTCAAACGGACACACATTAACCCACAAATCAGCCAGTGTCTTCATCTGACGTGGTGGTCACTGACCCCTGTGTTGTTGCGGAGGCTTCGGTCACCCATGACAGAACATCCCCCCAGGAGCGACAGCATACATAATTTGGGCGACTGTGGCTCAGGAGGTAGAGCCGGCGTCTAATGAGTGCAAGGCCGATGGTTCGGCGGTTCGATCCCTGGCTCCATGTGTCAAGGTGTCCTTGGGCAAGACACCGAACCCCAAATTGCTCCCAATGAGTGGGGCCGGTGCCTTGCATGGTAGCTTGCTGCCGTTGATGTGTGAATGGGTGAATGAGAGGCCATTGTAAGGCGCTATAGAAGTGCAGCCCGTTTACATCATCAAGGACAACTCTTCTCATTAGCTGACAGAAGCAGCTGCTGTAACACTGGCCTGAGGCTACAGAGGAAACGTGTTGCTCTGGACTTTGTTGACAATTCTCTGTATCATGTTCCATGTATAGGCCAGGAGCAAGGACTTACTTATCTTTAAGGTTAAAGCAAGGTTAGAGGTTCTGACAACTAACTATAAACTTACTCTGGTATCCTACAAGTCATGTGCCTTTTATTATGCATCCCAATGTACATTAAAATCAGTGGCACATTATATCACTAATGGTTGCCATGCATACAAGGCCTTTAGATTATTCATTACTGAATTGTTGACCTAATCAATAGTTAAAATGCACAAGCATTCCATTATGGCAAGTCGGCTCGGTGGGAATGATGAGGGAAAGGTTTTTTCTAAGCTGTCAAATATACCTGACATCATTGTTGTTGATGGAAGTCAAGGAGAGGTGACCATATTAGAAGTAGGCTGCTCATTCGATCTTTACATCAGACTTTTTTTTTTTTACATTTACATTTACGGCATTTAGCAGACACATTTGTCCAAAGCGACTTACACCAAATACAATTGACTAAGTAAGTGAATCATCTATCCACCAGTCATAGCAGGAAAAAGTTATCTATCCTCTGGCCAGGGGCAAAACTGTTAACATACCAGCCGCTAGTCACACTGATTACTAGCCTTGGCTTCAGGTGTCAGATGGTAATACTAATATGTATTCAGGTGTCAGATGGTAATACTAATATGTATTCAGGTGTCAGATGGTAATACTAATATGTATTCAGGTGTCAGATGGTAATACTAATATGTATTCAGGTGTCAGATGGTAATACTAATATGTATTCAGGTGTCAGATGGTAATACTAATATGTAAGTAAGTAAGTAAAACTTTATTTATATAGCGCCTTTCGTACATGAATGCAACTCAAAGCGCTTGTGTGTCTGTGTGTGTGTGTGTGTGTGTGTGTGTGTGTGTGTGTGTGTGTATGTGTGTGTGTGTGTGCGTGTGTGTGTGTGCACGCATGTGTGTGTCAGTCCTCACCAGAGTATGTATTCAGGTGTCAGATGGTAATACTGATATGTATTCAGGTGTCAGATGGTAATACTGATATGTATTCAGGTGTCAGATGGTAATACTAATATAATATCTGGCAGCTTTGGATGTGTGTATTACCTGACAGGACATGGCCTGCAAATTGCGGGCCTCCCAAAGAAAAAAGCCAAGCACCCATTGTTCTGTGTCATCCATTGTTCTGTCAGCTGTTGTGGGAAGCTTAGTTGTGTGGCAAAGACGGTGCTACTTGAATCCATGGATTATCTGTTAATATATTTTTTGCTTCTTTGATGTAATGCTTTACCATGAGCCCAAATAAAGTATTCAAATGTGTGTGTGTGTGTGTGTGTGTGTGTGTGTGTGTGTGTGATAATTCCCACTCACATGGGATGTCCCTGTATCCGTTCTCCAGAGCATGGAAGTAGTTCATGAACTCCCTGACAGGGATTTTAAACGTCTCAAATAGTCCCGTATCCTCAAAGAGTCTGTAGGAAACCTAAAACGCAAACACACACACACACACACAACAACAACATTAATATCAGTTTACATGGGCTCTAAGGTGAATCATGTGCCAATGATGACATGCGATGGCATAATTCTCAGGACCTGTAAATCATGTCTTCACCAATAGATGGCAGGATAATCCCAATCATATAGTGCCCCTCCAGACAGCATCACTCTAAGGCCAAGCCTGCATGGAGCAGGGGAGGCTTGTGGAGGCTGAAATTGGAGACTGGCTGGTAATGCACAAAAATGCCATGGGTCTTTTCCACCCGGCTAAGGATGGGCTGTTCCAATGTTCTTACCTGGCTAAGGCTCATCTGGTAGAGTCTACAAGGTTCTCACCTGGCTGAGTCTACGAAGTTCTCACCTGGCTGAGTCTATGAGGTTGTCATATGACTGAGTCTATGAGGTTCTCATATGACTGAGTCTATGTGGTTCTCACCTGGCTGAGTCTATGTGGTTCTCACCTGGCTGAGTCTATGTGGTTCTCATATGACTGAGTCTATGTGGTTCTCACCTGGCTGAGTCTATGTGGTTCTCATAAGACTGAGTCTATGTGGTTCTCACCTGGCTGAGTCTATGTGGTTCTCACCTGGCTGAGTCACCCTCCCCTCTCTGGAAGAGCTGTACAACACAAGCTGCCTCAGGAAGGCCTCCAAGATCTCCAGAGACCCATCCCACCCTGGGAACGAACACTTTGTTCGGCTGCCCTCAGGTAGGCGGTTCAGGACCATGTCCGCAGGACAAATAGACTGAAGCTCAGCTTCTACCCTAGGGCCATTCAGGCCCTGAACACAGCAAAGACCTAGGTTCTAGGCCCTGGACAATCTCTAGACAATTTGATGGCAGCTGCTAGATTGTAATCAAGTGCAATACTGAAATACAACTGTGAACATTTCAAAACCTGCAAACTGCGACACTTTAAATGAATGTGCAATAATACTATGTGCAATATGACAAGCCCTCGTGTACATAAGGTTCAGAGATAGGAAATGTTAGGATATTTATAGCATAGCATAGAGTACAGCACAGTGTTTTATTTGTATAGTATAGTAGTATAGTGGATAGTGTATATAGCCTTTATGTATGTAAACCAGCTCTTTTCCCTTCTTGTTTTTAGTATTCTTTTCCTGTCTATGTAGTTCTCACCTGGCTGAGTCTATGTGGTTCTCATATGACTGAGTCTATGTAGTTCTCACCTGGCTGAGTCTATGTGGTTCTCATATGACTGAGTCTATGTAGTTCTCACCTGGCTGAGTCTATGTGGTTCTCACCTGGCTGAGTCTAGGTGGTTCTCACCTGGCTGAGTCTATGTGGTTCTCACCTGGCTGAGTCTATGTGGTTCTCATATGACTGAGTCTATGTAGTTCTCACCTGGCTGAGTCTATGTGGTTCTCACCTGGCTGAGTCTATGAGGTTCTCATATGGCTGAGTCTATGTAGTTCTCACCTGGCTGAGTCTAGGTGGTTCTCACCTGGCTGAGTCTATGAGGTTCTCATATGGCTGAGTCTATGTGGTTCTCACCTGGCTGAGTCTATGTGGTTCTCACCTGGCTGAGTCTATGAGGTTCTCATATGGCTGAGTCTATGTGGTTCTCACCTGGCTGAGTCTATGTGGTTCTCACCTGACTGAGTCTATGTAGTTCTCACCTGGCTGAGTCTATGTGGTTCTCACCTGGCTGAGTCTATGTGGTTCTCACCTGGCTGAGTCTATGTGGTTCTCATGACTGAGTCTATGTGGTTCTCACCTGGCTGAGTCTATGTGGTTCTCATTTGACTGAGTCTATGTGGTTCTCATATGACTGAGTCTATGTAGTTCTCACCTGGCTGAGTCTATGTGGTTCTCACCTGGCTGAGTCTATGTGGTTCTCATATGACTGAGTCTATGTGGTTCTCATATGACTGAGTCTATGAGGTTCTCATATGACTGAGTCTATGTGGTTCTCATATGGCTGAGTCTATGTGGTTCTCACCTGGCTGA
>NC_137678.1:33605219-33607719 GCF_963989245.1 Nansenia antarctica | reverse complement strand
ACCTCTCCTGTCGAAGGCAGAGGGAGTCTGGACAAGCAGTCAGCAGTCACATTACGTTTCCCTGGATGGTAAGTGACATCATAAGTAAAGCATAGTAGACGTGCAGACCATCTCGCTATTCTCAGACCTGCGCGACCCGTACCCCTGGAAGTGAGTAGGGTTGTCAACGCTAGGTGGTCTGTGCGTAGGACAAAACGATGTCCCCACAGGTAGGTTCTCCACCTTTCCACCGCCCAGACGCATGCCAGCGCCTCACGCTCGACGGTAGAGTACTTTCTCTCTGCAGGAGAAAGTGTCCTGGACGCAAAAGCTATGGTTCTCTCTGTATTGTCTGGGTGAATCTGGCTCATTACAGCCCCCAATCCATAGTTAGAAGCATCGGTAGTGACATAAGTAGGTAACTCAGGATCATATAATGCTAAGGTAGGACTCTCAGTAATCAGTCTCTTAACCTCAGTAAAACTGGACTCTGCATCCGCTGTCCATTCAAACTTAGTGTCAGTAGATTCCCTGAGTGTAGCACGTAGCGGTTCCACCACAGTAGAGAATTCAGGTATGAATTTACTATACCACGATGCAAGTCCTAGGAAGGACCGCAGGGAGGATGTGTCGTGCGGGGCAGGCGCGTTCGCCACAGCACTGACCCCGTCTTGGTCAGGATGAAGACCATCTTTGGACACAGTGTGGCCCAGGAAGCGCAGAGCTTTCTGGTTGAACTTACACTTGTGCATGTTCAGTTTAAGTCCCACTTCATTTAGAGCATGTAGCACTCTCCGTAGGCTGACATCGTGATCCTGCTGTGTGATGCCGTAGCAAATCACATCATCCAGGTAGGCCTGTACGCCTGGCAGGCCTGTCAGTACAGTCGACATCATTTTCTGAAAAGCTGAAGGAGCAGAAGCGAGGCCAAATGGCACTCGGCAGAAACGAAAGAGACCCTCATGCGTGATAAACGCAGTTAAATCACGGCTATCTGGATGCAATGGCAACTGGTGATAAGCAGAGGCTAAGTCTATAGTAGAAAAGACTGTGGCTCCACGGAGCTCAGCGAACAGTTCATCCATGTGCGGTAAGGGATGACAGTCACTGATGATTGCCTTATTAGGTTCTCTGAGGTCAACACACAGGCGAGGCTTTCCTCCCCCCTTTCTCTGGGTCACAACTATAGGGGAAACCCATGGAGATGCGTCTATACGTTCTATAACGCCTTTTTCCTGTAGATCTGCGAGCTCATCGGTCACAGCCTGCCTCACTGAGAACGGAAGCCTCCTCAGTTTCTGCTGTACTGGCACAGCATCTGGTTTAACCTGTATTTTGTGCATAAAACCTTTTGCACACCCTAACTCCTGTACTAGAACCTCTGGTTCGGTCTGTGGAGTGGTACTCTGTACAGTAGGTGCTCGGAGCACAGTAGGAGAGCTAGCAGAGCTAACAGTAATAATTTTGTTACCCTCAATGCACATCTGCAATGCTACAAATAAATCTAGTCCCAGCAATGCATTTCCTGATTCAACCACTATCAATGAACCTGTAACTGAATGTCCATTATGAACAACTGTAGCATGCATGCAACCTTTAACAGGAATTTTCTCTCTGGAGTAAGTAAGCAGATTCACTGTAGGCTCAGCAAGGACACATGTATGGAAAAGTGTCTGGTAAGTACTCTCTGGAATAATAGAAACAGATGAGCCTGTATCCACTATCAGCTCAACATCATGGGAATGATAATTTGCATCAACTCGTACAGTACACATAATTCTATCATTCACGACGGCCCCCTGCATGTAAAGCACAGTAACGTCATTCACCACTACCTCACGCACCTCTTTTTGAGCCGATCTACACACCTTGGAAAAATGTCCAACTTTTCCGCATGTATTGCAAGTCACCTTAACCGCCGGGCATGTAGGCTTGTTAGCTAAGTGTCCTGTGGATCCGCATCGGAAGCAGGCGCGCTGATTCCCAGTTGTAGCTGGCTGGCTGTAGACCGTGGCAGGTGCAGTCGTCGTCGGAGCTTTCTTCTTGCCCTTGTCGAACCTCCTCCTCGTCGGCTGTTTCTCGATGGCTCTCACCGAAGCTGTAGCTCCAGAGAGAACGTTGGAGTTCCGTAGTCCAGCCTCGATTTGTAAGGCCATTGAAGTAGCTTTGTCCAGAGACAAGTCCGATTCAAGCAAAAGTCTGTCTCGTATGCGTGTATTAGCAACACGCTCAATCAGTTGATCACGAATCATTTGTTCCTCCATGGCACCAAATTCACAAGCTGCAGCTAGCTCGCGTAATGAAGCAAGGAACTGATTAACCGTCTCGTCAGGACCCTGAGCTCTCTGTCGAAATTTGTGACGTTCAGCAATCACATTCACCTTAGGAACAAAGTACTTTTTCAGTCCATCCACGGCAGAAGTGTAGGTAACACCCGTATCCTTTAGAGTGTAGAACAGTCTTTGTCCTTCGGTCCCAAGTGTATGGAGAAGAACCGCGCGCTTTCTTTCCTCCGGCCATT